>NC_140502.1:3395000-3530000 GCF_964271855.1 Acomys minous | reverse complement strand
TGGGAAGGAAGGATAGGAGTGTAAATGGTCAATGCAAACAAAGTACAGTGATGTGTGTATATACACATGTTTCACACACACACACACACACACACACACACACACACACACACACACACACACTATGAAAACGTCACGCTGAAACCTACCATTTTGTATGATAACCAAAAGTTAATTTACAAAAAGAAACACAAGCGGCAACAACCAAGGACCAACGTGTGCTGCAATAAGAAAGAATCAGATAATAAGAAAGACGGCAGGGAGCAAAGCCAGCCTTGGGGGGGGGGGTGCTGACATCTCCAGCACCTGAGATGTGTTTATGCTAAGGCAGGAGGATTGCTGTGAGTTTGAGGCCAGCCTGGGCTATGGAGAAATGCTTCTAGAAGGTTGAGAGGAATCGAGATTGTCACGAGTGTTGCGTTCTGGAGCCTGATCCGTTTGAAAGAAGGTCGCGGCGTGTGCTGGGCTCCACTCCCTAAAAATTATGCATCCTATTAAAATATCCCCAGGCTCCTCCCAAGCCTGTGCATTAGAAGACTGCTGGCCAGTAGTCCTCTGATTTTCTCAATGCACATCTCTGTCGTGTCTATTACGGCTCTGCCACTCACAGGCAGCAAGCTGAGAGGGCGCAATGTGCTCGGATGAATCAGAGCCACCGGGAGAAGAGTAGTCAAAGAGTCTTTCAGTGGCTTTCAAAGGAAACCTGCTTTGGGGTGCCTCATCCTTTGTTGAAAAAAAAATTAATCTGTACATAGTTTATTAAAGGTTGCAAATGCTGCCAGCGACCCTTTGCAAACAGATACAACATCTTTAAGAGATTGCAGAGCTAAAGCTTATTGTCTGGGGAAATGACTTCTGCACAGTTATTTCTTTTATTGCTCATTGACTGGGATGGCATTACTCAGTTTAATAAATCCTAGTGTATCTCTCAGTCCATGTAGCCTGATATAAATATCTCAAGTTATGTCACATTCCCCCCTTTGTAGAGCTATCCTGGGCCGCGATGACTGGGGTCTGATAAATGCAAAACCTCATTTGCTTTGTGAGTGATTGAGCGTTAACACTGTTTAGATTTCTTAATGTACTTGTATTAGCATGAATAAGTAATGAGCGTGCCAGGCTTTTTTGAATATTTGATTGTATCTTTGTAATGGATTTGTGTCTCTCTCTTTGTGCTAATGTCATTGTAACTTTGTTGGTGTCATAACTCCGAGCCATAGCAATTGATCTTTATCACCCCGTCTGGAGTCAATCACCTTCTCCTTGCCGAATCATGGTGGGCTGGTTCTCTCTGTCTCTCTCTCCTTGCCCTCTCTCTCTCTCTCTCTCTCTCTCTCTCTCTCTCTCTCTGCCTCTCTCTCTCTCTCTCTCTCTCTCTCTCTCTCTTTCTCTCTGTTTCTCTGTCTCTCTGTCTCTCTCTCTGTTTCTCTCTCTGTCTCTGTCTCTCTGTCTCTGTCTGTTTCTCTCTCTGTCTCTCTGTCTGTTTCTCTGTCTGTTCCTGTCTGTCTGTCTGTCTTTCTCTCTCTCTCTCTCTCTCTCTCTCTCTCTCTCTCTCTCTCTCTCACACACACACACACACACACACACACACACTCCTGTGCATTGCTTTCTGACCTGAATGTATTTGATACCCTCTGTGTTCCCAGGGAACATCTTGCCTGCTTTCTGAAGAGCAGATCTGAGACTTGTACATGAAGCGAAAGCAGGCATGGATAAAAAAGCTGACAGTGCCTTCCTGGACACCAGCAGCTATGAGTCACATGCAGGTTCTTAGCTCCAGCAAAGCTCTACCAACACGTTCAATCCTGTGGGGCCAATGGGTCTACCATTGTACAAACAGCTTCTGCACGCTAACACCGCTGAGGTAGAAAGAAAAGACATCTTCCCTAGGGCCTAAAATGCATCTACTTGCTTACTAGAAGCTTCATCTTATTTTTTCTTTTCTTTTATTTCTGAGGTCATTCCTCCCTCCAATCTCTCTCTCTCTCTCTCTCTCTCTCTCTCTCTCTCTCTCTCTCTCTCTCTCATACACACACACACACACACACACACACACACACACACACACACACACACACACCTATATTCCTAAATATAACCTTTGCAGTCTGCATGACGTTACTTATACGTTAGTTTTCAGGGCTGACTGTTTGGTGTTGGATAACCACTTGGTGTGCTCCCCCCCCAGAGAAGACTATTTCTCCTACTTTCAGCGTGTCTTAGCTGCCTGTCGTTCTTGAGGCCTCACAGGCTTCTCCCCTCGCCTCCCCTTGGCCCTTCTTGCATGAAACTGCTATCTGTGGATGCAATGGCTCAGTAAGCTTTACTGGTAGGAGTTTCATGCTCTTGTGGAAGGTTGATTAATTTCTCAGATGTGTCAATAAGATGCAAGCTCTAACTGGCAACCGGCGCATTCTCGTGCCCTGAGCCCGAGCCTGTACACAGATGTGGCGGTGTGGATTGATGGTTCCATAGGTGCCTAAGAATGTGTAAGAAGGTGTCTCTGATTGAGGCTGCAGAGGTGGCTCAGTGGTTAAGAGCACCGTCTGCTCTTCTAGAGGTCCTGAGTTCGATTCCCAGCAACCACATAGTGGCTCACAGCCATCTGTAATGAGATCTGGTTCCTTCTTCCGGTGTGCAGGTGTACATGCAGGCAGAACACTGTATATGTAATAAATAAATAAATCTTTAAAAAAGAATGTGTGCGACCCAGCAGGGCAGAGGAACGTGAGGTAGGCTGCGGAAGAACCACAGAGCCCTTAAAGAACAGGAAAGAATCTTAGTGCGTGCCCTTTTGCCTGATGAGCTGTTAGCTAAGCAGAAGCTACAGCTTGACCCAAATCAAGTAGTGACGGTGTGATGCAGAAATCCGTTTGGATCTCCTCACACCTTTCAGTCCACAGCAGAAACGAAATGGCTCCTCTACCGTGTTTGTGACGCGTCTCTGATGAGTAATTTCCAGGATGATGATGGTAATCATTCTGATAAGTATGATCTGAGTCTCTAAACTGTTTTTAGAATACCAATGCCTTCGACTTTTAGTCCCTGCATACATAAATTAGATAAACAATGTAACTTTGGAATTTTTATGGTATTTTTTAAAATACCTATCCTTACCTTGAATACTGCCCTGTTGGACCTCGCCAGTGGCATTTGTATTTTGGTTTTATTTTTTATTGCTCAGTGATAAGGATAAGTTATGATATGTTTCCCCAAAGGTCAGTGTGGAAAAGCTTAGTCCCTAGGCGGGTACTCTCGGGAGGGGGTACGAACTTGGAGAAGCAGGAGCTTCTTGGGGGGGGGTGTTTTCTGGCCATTGGGGGGTGTGTTCTGGTTTTATTTCTTTTGCTGTGATAAAATATCTTGACAAAAGCAGCTTTGGGGAGAAAGTGGTTTATTTGTCTTATAATTCTGGGTTATAATGCATTACTTTAAGAAAGTCAAGGCTGAGCCTGGCGTGGTGGCGCATGCCTTTAATCCCAGCACTCGGGAGGCAGAAGGAGGCGTATCTATGTGAGTTCGAGGCCAGCTTGGTCTACAGAGTGAGTCTAGGACAGCCAAGGCTACACAGAGAAGCCTTGTCTCAAAAAAACCCCCCAAAAACAAAAAACAAAAACAAACAAACAAAACAAAACACCAAAACCCAAAAAAAAGTCCCCCCAAAATCACACCAAAAACCCAAAAACAAACAAACAAACAAACAAAAAACATAAAAACAAAAAACCCAACCAACTACCAACAACAACAAAAAGAAATTCAAGACTGGACTTTAAAGTGTCACCTCCATAGTCAAGAGCAGAGAGAAAATAAACCCTGGGATCTTTCATTGTTTGCTTGCTTCGCTCTACACAGTTGAGGGCCCAGCCTAGGGAATGGTTCTGCCCACAGTGGGCTGAGATTTTTTTTTCTATATCAATTAAAAATCAAGATAGTTTCCCCACAGACATATCCACAGACTAACCTGATCTTATTTCTTATTTAAAACTTTTTCAGCCAGGCGTGGTGGCACACGCCTTTAATCCTAGCACTCGGGAGACAGAGGCAGGTGGATCGCTGTGAGTTCGAGGCCAGCCTGGTCTACAAAGTGAGCCCAGGACAGCCAAGGCTACACAGAGAGACCCTGTCTTGAAAAACCAAACCAAACCAAACCAAACCAAAACAAAACACAAAACAAAACAAAAACCCTCCTTTTCTATCTTTTCCTAATTAGATTGTGTCAAGTTGACAGTTAAAACTAACCAGTGTAGACAATGTGTCATTGAAGAGCATATTGGGATGTTAGTCTCTTCTTCTTTCTATTTGGTTTCCTAACTGATTATACCAACGTGGATCTGCCATGCGTGATGCCTCCTATCACCCTGCCCAAAGGACCAAGGTTAAGCTGACCTTAAACTTGTGTTCCTCTTACCACAGCTATCCAAGTGCTGAAGCTACAAGCTTGGTATGTCGGTATGCACAGCCCACGCCTTTCATTTTAGAGCAGAAATCTCACCAAGGTGATGCGCTTGCAGAGTCTATGTGCCAGGGAATGCTCAGAAAACGGTGAGGAGTTGAAAGACAGTAAGCTTGCTGCCTGCTTGGTCCCTGGGCTCTGAAATGTGCATGGTCACTATGTGGTTCTTGGTGGGGTTTCTGCCCACCCCCCCCAGATGAAAGGGGGCTTTACAAAGGCTCTATGGCCCAGGGAAAGATGAGAGGCAGAGGTGGCGCCTACGTACATGCCTCGGGACATTGTCACCTTGGCACAAAGTTGCATCCCAGAGAGTCAGTCCAGCAGCTCTCACGTCCCTCGATGAATAAAGGGAGCGAATGACCAGTGGCTCTGAGGGAGAGAGGTAGCCACTGGAGGTCCATAAGGAGAGAGAGAAAACTAGACTGGGCTCAAGGAAGGAGGAGGGAGAGGCAAGAGACACTGGCAGTTTGAACCTTCAGGGACAGAAGTTGGAGGCGTGATCAAGTCCGCAGAGGAACTTGTATGTGTGGAAGGGAACTTACCAAGCGTGGGTCAGGACTTCGAGGGAATGGGGCTGGCAAGACCACCTGCTGTAAGGCCCCCCTGGCTGTCAAGGAGGAAGCCCCACCTTTAAGTTGGATTGATCCCAGTCTGGACTCCCAGTGTGGGTTTACAAAAAGTGCCTGTGTCCAGATCTTATCCATTAATTCTCTTGCAAACAACATGGGTTTCTTTGGTTGGTAGTAAAAGACTAAAGGGTCTTTGAGGCCAATAGGATCCTAGATATGCATATTCCAGTTTTTAAATTAATTAATTTATTTATTTTTAATTAATTTATTTTTGTACGTATACATTTATATTATTACACATATATGCCATAGATTGCCTTTGGCAAGAAGAACTGTGATGCAATCAGGAATTATATAAATGTTAACATTCTTAGTCTTTTGGCTATTTGTATTTGGCAGCCTTGAAGAAGACGTCTTTCCTACCTTAATGCATCTAAATTCTGAATGTAAACCAATCTCCGTCGCATATTGTCGTTATCAACTTAGAACACCTATGTAGACCTAAAAACACCTTAACACGTTCCAGTTTTTAAGAAGCACCTGATGACACATTCAGAGCCCCTCTGGTCGTAGGAGCATTCTTCCTCCTTAATATATTGGCCTCAGACCCCCACCGGGGCCATCATGAAGTGGTTAGTGCCTTTCTCAGTTGAGCTTGGGCTGGGAACACACTTCCTGGAGTTTTATCACGCAGATCAGTGCGTCACCTGGTGAGCCCTGCCCTGTCTTGCACCTTGGCCTCACTTGTTCTAAGTAGTTTTTACCCCTGATATAGCTGTACAGAGGATATGGACAGATGGACAAATGGGGACACATGAACACACACACACACACACACACACACACACACACGCACATGCGCGTGCACGCGCACACACACACACGCACACACACGCGCGCGCACTAGCATGCACACAGGGACGGGGGGGGGGGGGCAGCAACAGCAGACAGAGATGTATTATCATTTCCTCTATCTTGCATGTCATACGATGATGATGATGGTGTGTGTGTGTGTGTGTGTGTGTGTGTGTGTGTGTGTGTGTGCGCATGCGTGCTTAAGTCTCTCATTTGTGTGTGTACTCCACCAACCATCTGAACGCCTGTAGCAAGTCAACTGTTCTGTACACTGTGTCCTGATTATGAAGTACGGGATGAGAAAAGTTAAGGACACAGAGGCAGGGCTTGGCCTCCGCTTTACACAGAGTCATCACTGCAGCACAGAGGAGCCTCTTTCCTTCCTCATAGGCTCCGTGCTAAAGCTATGGCCTCTGTGCTGGGAGCTGCTTTTCTTTCTTCTTTCTTCTTCCCCCCCCCCTCCCCATTCCGAGCAAATGACAATGGATTATTTTTGAAAGCAATGCTCTATCCGTTATTAAATTGATTATTCAAATCTCATTTTTGAAAAAAAAAAAAAAAAGACAAGCCAGATGGCAATTTTCCACTATTTGTTGCCACTGACAACCGCCAACCCTAAACTGGGAGGTTTTCCTCTTCCCCCTCCCCCGCCGGCTGAAGAGCCTGCTCCCGCTCCCAGGCAGACAGAAGGCAGGTCCCATATTGGCAACAAATAGCCAATGACCAAACGTGATGGCTGTGATTGATCACTTCAAAACCATCTTCCCATTGACAGAGCTGGTGTTCCTTTGATGACTCCATAATTAACTTACCCATATTCAGACATGGCAACTTTGTTCCCTCTAGTCACTGGGATGCGAGCATTTATTGTTGTTTAGTCAGTTGTCATGGCAGCAAGATGCGTGTTTCTACATGTCCAGCATCCTGGCTATTTTTAAGGTCCTAATAAGTATGCCTCGCTAATGAGTCAGGACGGTGGCGATTGCGCAAGACAGTGACTCTGAAAATTGTAAGGGAGACTTAAAAATCTAAGTGTGAGATAATCATTCCACTTGTGGTGATTGTGAGGCAGGTTTCTTTCTCTACACGCCCTTGCGTGCACCGTTGCACGTGTGGTGTCCCCGTGTAAGTGGAGCTGCACGTGCATGTTGTAGGGGGTTGCCGTGCTCCGTGCGTGAGTCCACTGCGACGGACGTTACTGTTCTGTGTCTCATGGCTAGGGTTCAAACCGTGAACCACATTTTGGGGTCTCTCTGCCTCCTGTCTGTGTGCAAATGGGACCTGCTGCCTCCAGTCACTTAGAGGTGACTGTTCTAACTGATGGGATTCCTGCAGCTGATGGTTTCCGCTTCTGTGACTCCGGTGGGACAGGAAGGGCCAAGGTTTTCTGTTCATTTTGCTCTGCTCCTTAGGCACAGGGCCTCCTCGCTATGCAGCCCCGTCTGGCCTTGAGTTCTGGTCCTCCTGGCTTTGACCTGAGGAGGGGGAACGGGGGAGTTTGTGAATACAGCTGTGCACAACCACATCTGGCTTTACCTCTGACTTCTGATCTTGTCAGGAGGAAAGACGTCCTAGTTCTGTGGAAAAGGGGCCACACACAGGGAAGTCTTCAGATGTCTTCCAAAGTCAAAACCATGGCCTCCCTTGTGTTCCAGACAGTGTTTGACTTTTTTTTTTTTCAACAGTTAGATAATTTTCTTGGTCTGCAGGCTACATTCAAATTCTAAACAGGAGAATCCAGCTGTTTGCGCCTTATTCAAATCAGGATTGATTCCTGGGGCTGGTGGCACACATCTTTAATCCCAGCACTTCAGAAGCAGAGACAGGCAGATACTTGTGAGTTGGAGGCCAGCCTGGTCTCTATAGTGAATTCCAGAATAGCCAGGGCTGTTTTTCTTCTTTCTTTCAGATCCTTATCACATGAGGATGTTCAAGGTAGGGAAGTGTGTCCTGGAATGTCCCCCAAAGTCACACGAGATA
Organism: Acomys minous; assembly: GCF_964271855.1. Taxonomy (NCBI): domain Eukaryota; kingdom Metazoa; phylum Chordata; class Mammalia; order Rodentia; family Muridae; genus Acomys; species Acomys minous. The sequence continues at coordinate 3,522,143 of NC_140502.1, read as the reverse complement.
AAGCCCTGAAACCACCAGAGCTTTCTGGAAGAGGTTCTTGTGGGAGTGCCCCTGACTGTGACAGTGCAGGCCCCTCCTAGGCCTCTTTCCCATCTTAGCTACAGACTAAGCCGTTTCCTCTCCATCTGCTCCCACAGAGCTCTCTCCTTACCACAGACCTCAAAGCAGCAGGGTACAGCTGCCCACAGGTTAAAGCCTACACACCGTAAGTCAAAACCAAATATTAACATACAAATGCCATAATAGTAGGGGGGGAAAAGTGTTAGCATCCATGTTAAGTTTCTAATCAAACACTGCAGAAATGCATTAATCAGTATTTCATAGTTCATTACGGTCTGACTAATTTTGAAATCCCTCATGGAAATTGATTAAACGTCTTCTTTAGGCAGATAAATGGGCTTTTGTTTTAAGCAACCTTTCCTGAGCAAAACATAATTCTCTGTGACTCAACCCTCACCCATTTAGGAGGCGTGTTCACATAGCTGGCTCTGGATGATCCAGACTGCTCCAGCCTAAGCCAGACTTTACCAGCCAATCACAGCACACCTGGTGGGCCCAAGCGTTTAGTAAGCATCTATTTTGCGCCCATGACTGTGCGATGTGCAGGGTGAGAAATGAGGCATGTGGCATGCTCCTCTCCCACAGGAGAGCGGTGATTCATAGACGTCCGTGCGCACTTAATCACAGCTGGATGGCAGAGCACAGCCCACCCTGTTTTCCTTACTTTCCAAAAATATAAACTAACTCTGAGGAGCTTTAGCACAGCATTTTTAAAAAAAAAAGGCGTGGTGCTCACCTAGTGGCTGGGTTCCGGAGCTTTTTTCTTGTTGATCTGTAAAGCGGGCCAGCGGGGTGTGGGACTGTCTTCTAGCAGGATGCTGTCTTTTGCTGGCCCTGCCCATCCCATCCCCCGCCCCGCCGCCCCCACAACTGGGCAGAGCGGCAGGGGGTTCTGACTTTCCTTTCCAGAGCAGAGAGTCTTTTCTTAGTATCTTTAAGGAGGACTCTGGCTGGCTCGGCTGGTTCCTTGGACTCATCACTATCCTATAGAAGGAACCATAGTAGGTTTAAGTGGATGATTATTTGGACACTAGAGAAACTTAAAAAGTGTTTCTCAATGTGGCCCCTGGGTGCTTGGATTACTGGGCTAAAGAATTTCAAGGGAGGAGCGAGCATAGGGCCCAGTGCCTACAATCGCATCACTTGAGAGACAGAGGATGGAGAAATCACTTGAGGCCAGCAAGTAAGGTGAGCATGGACGAAGCAGGAAAACTTAGTATAAACATACAAACAGACAAATAAAGACAACCTGGGAAGGACCCAGACTGGGTTCACAGCATCCACAGGGTCACTCAGGATTCTCTTGTGGCTGCAATTTCCAGGGGAATCCAACTCTGCCTTCTGGCTGCTTTGGGCACCACGTGAAAAAAGTACAGTATCCATATGCAGATACTCATGTGATCAAATAAAAAAAGGAATAAAAAGGAAATTGAAGTGATAAGAGCTTCTTCCTCCCCCTTCTCTTTCTTTCCCTTCCTGCTTTCTTTTCCTGTGTAATGCTGCTTATAAGTTGAACATCTCTAACAGCCAGATCCGAAATCTGAAATGGTCAAGATTCCAGCCTTGTTGGCGTCAGCATGATGCTACAATATGAAAATCCCATAGCTGGCCTCCTAGGAAGGGTTGCAGTCAAAATGCATGTTCACTAAAGACCTATACAACTGCCTGCAGGCTATTTAGATGTACATAATACATAAACGCATTTCATGTTTAGACATGTCTTAGCTTTCATACGTCTCATTCTGAATATGTAAGTACTGAAAAAAAATTGAAACCTGAAGTATTTAAAAGCAAAGAAAAGCAAAACAAACAAACAAACAAACCTGAGACCCTTGGGATGCAAGTGTCTCCAGCGGGAGCTGCCCAGGCCTGGAATGTAGAGACGTGTGAATACACATTTACAGAGCTTACGAGTTTGACGCCTCTTGAGAACACACAGTGTGGAGCTATAGCAGAGATTGCTATGCTCTTGGTGGACGCTGGCTCAAGAGGCCCCCACTCTGCAGGCTCTAGAAAGAGGGTAGCCTCCCTTTGCCTGGATGAAGTGGCAAAGATCAAAGGACTATTACAGATATTGTTTGTATGTTTGTATGTATGTGTGTATGTATGTATGTGTGTATGTTTGTATGTATGTATATATGTTTGTATGTATGTTTGTGTGTATGTATGCATGTATGTATGTTTGTATGTATGCTTGTATGTATGTATGTTTGTATGTATGTATGTGTGTATGTTTGTATGTATGTTTGTATCTATCATCTATATAATCTATGTATATATCTATGTATTTATCATCTATCATCTATATCTATCTATCTATCATCCATCTATGTAATCTATCACTATCTATCTCTTAATCATCTACATATCTACCTACCTACCTATCAATCATCTATCTATCAATCATCTACCTATCTATGTCTACCATCCATCTATCATCCATCTATCTAATCGGCTTCATGGCCATCCTGATGTGAGCTACCCCACCCTGCCACCCCAAGTACTGAGCCCCCTAAAGCACGGGCTGTGAACCTCTTACTTCCACCGAGTTGCTGATATCAGGTGTTTTGTCGCAGTGACAAGAAACTGATCAACACAAGGAGACAAGGGACGCGGAGGAGGACAGCAGAGCTAGAGAGGTTGGAGTCTGTTTTAGAAGAGTTCGTTCTGACAGTAGGTGGGACTGACCTCAGACAGGGTGTCCCAGGCAGAGCACGCCTGGGGCTCAAAGCGCTAGGCCGGCTCTAGGGTGAATTAAGTACAGTCTCCTTACGAGATGTAGTCTGAAGAACTCTCCTTAACACATTAGTGTTAGTGTGGTTTTCATCCGTCAATAAGGAAACTTCTCTTTGCAGCAGACAAAGACCGTTGCAGAGAACCACAAACAAAACCTAGCCCAATGGATACAGCTACAAACCGCTCCCAGGCTCAGGGAAGACTGCAGAAGAGGGGAGAAGGAAAAGAGGGTAGGAACCCGGGAATTGGGGGCCTTGCCGTGAGACTGTGTCTGCTGGTAACGTCAGGAGCTGTACCTGACGGAGGCTCACCAACATCACTGCCCAAATGTGAGCAGAACGAAGGATGACACCCGTGGACATGTCGCATTTAGTAAGCCTCAACCCTGCACAAAGGCAACTGAAGAAAGCTGAGAGGAGGAGGAGGAGGAGGAGGAGGAGGAGGAGGAGGAGGAGAGCAAATCTTCCCTGGGGTGGAGCACACGAATTGATTGTTTAGTGCCAAACGGTCAACTCTGAGTGCATACATAAAAGTAACATCATACAGACCGTTTAGGAATATATATATACACACACACACACACACATATACACACATATATACGTATATGTATGTATGTGTGTATGTATGTGTGTATATGAACATGTATGCACGTAACAGCAATTAATGAAAAATGAAGCCTTGAATTTGAAAGAGGAGAGTAAGGAGAGATACATGGGAATATTTGGAGGGAGGAAAGTGAATGGAGAAATGCAATTATAATGTAAAAAAAACCCCCATATTAGTTTTAATAAGGTATCTGCTTCCAGCTTAAAGTCTCACCATAGACCGTGGAGGGCCCACACAGGCTGGCTAAATCCCAGTTTAAAAAACCAGTTGGTTGATCTGGAGAGATGGCTCAGTGGTTAAGAGCACTGTCTGCTCTTCCAGGGGTCCTGAGTTCAATTCCCAGCAACCACATGGTGGCTCACAACCATCTATAATGTGATCTGATGCCCTCTTCTGGTGTGCAGGTGTACGTGCAGACAGAGCAGTGTATACATAATAATAAATAAATAGTTTTAAAAAAACCAGTTGGTTAAATAGTGTATGAAGCGAGGCCGAGCCAAGGAGTTGGCTCTGTTGGTAAAAGAGCCTGTTGGGTAGGCACAGACACTTTAGTTCAGATCAGATCAAGCTGGACACAGCAGCGCACATGTGTAACTGCGGCTCAGCCACAGGGAGATGGGAGGCGGAGGCAAAATTTCCCAGATGCTTCAGGGCAGTGAGTGCTGTGTATGTAGGGACAAACGAGAGGCCCTGTGCGAAACAGGGTGCAAGGCAAGGGTCGACACCTGGCATTGTCTTCTGATTTTCGAATGAGTGCTATGGTGCACACTGAACACACACACACACACACACAAACATATACATGCACACATATACATACACATATACACAGACATAGACACACACACATACACACATATACACATAGGCATATAAACACACACACACACACACACATATACACATGCACACACACATACACACATGCATATACACATGCACACACGTACACACACGCATATACACATGCACACACACGCAATTTAACAGAAGGAAGCCTTGAATAAAGAGAGGTGTGTGAGAATGTTTGGAGGGGAGGAAAGATGCAGCCAGTTCTTAAATTGGCTTTGTGTTTTCACTCCTCAGTAGGAAGGAGTGAGTTTCTTTCGCACCATCTTTAGCCGTATTCCCTGGGACCCGAATAACCAAGAGGACAGCTTTGCTCTTGTCACCTGGGCTGACTAACGCCAGAATCATCTTTTCAAGGCATGTGACGAAGGGATCCTGTTTCTCGGAACAAATCTCCTGGCAGAGGAATCTGTCCGCAAAACGACCTCTGATTATTTCTCCGTGTTTGTTTCTCTTTCAGATTCATCGGAGCAGAAAAATATCAATGATGGAGAACACAATGTCCCAAGTTTACTTTTTGTCTTTATTTTTTTTTAAACTTTTTAGTCTAATATCTTTCTTGCCAACTTCTGAGTCCATGGAAAAATTGACCCAATCCTTTGAGCATCATTAATAGAATTATGAGTTAAGATCTGTCCCTAGGATGTTAGTAGGGGGGCACCCATGGCTATCTACTGGAGACTTTGCATGTTTCTGTCTGCAGGATGCTCCTTACACCTGCAAAATTAGCTTTGCACCATTCTGGAAGAAGGAATGAGATGGAAAGTGATGTTTCTGGGTTTAATGATGTGAATTTGTTTACGTGGCTCTTCCCCCTTGCACGCAGCGATTAAGCCGCGGAGTGCGAGCAGGCCTCCGCATCTGAAATATTAATACAACCCAGGTTTCAAGCTGCTGTCTTTGTGCGCCTAACACTTCCTGTATCCTGACAAGGGAGGGAGGCTCCCATGCCATGCTCTGATGCCAAGAGCCTCTTCCGGGATAAGTGGTGACCTCAGCAGAAAAAGACAACCCTCTGGGCTTGCTTCATGTATTGACAGATCAATAGTTAGAAACCTGCCAGCCCGGCACTCCCATCTGCCTTGAAGACAGGAGTGTCAGCCTGGCAGAGGCTGGGCTCCTGCCTGCTCATCCCTGCGGTGCCTGGAATTTTATCTCCAGGTGTGTTTGCTGAGCCTGCATCCCTACCTGGGAGTGAGAATCAAATATGGGTGGGTGAGGAGACAGAGAGTGCCGAAGTCCAGCTTTGTCCCGCTGGGGTGAAAGAAAGAAGTGAGGGGTGGAGGAGGGTGGGGCCGTGGTCTGAGAGCTTTGGGAACAGGTCTCCTGGGTGCCCTATGTGGGAGAGAGCCGAGAGCCCCAGAGAAAGGAATGGAAGCCTATGACCAACTTCTATCTTTTCCAGTTCAGTCCTGCTCTTTCTCGCCTCCCTCCTTCCCTCCTTTCTTCCCTCCCTCCTTCCCTCCCTCCCTCCTTTCTCCCCTCCCTCCCTCCTTCCCTTTGCAGCCCACCCCCTACCCAGTGTATGTGTGTGTGTGTGTGTTGTGTGTGTGTTGTGTGTGTGTGTGTGGTGTGTGTGTGTGTGTGTGTGTGTGTGTGTGTGTGTGTGTATCTCTTCTTTATTGTACTGGGTCTGGACTCACACTCCACTACTGAGCCACACTCCTCCAACCTGGCCCTATCCTTTCATTATGACATCAGGCCAGCCTATGCAGGCAGCAGTAATGAAGTTTAACTGGACATGGTAAGCCCTCCTTAGCCTTGACTTGGATTTCATTGTTCGGGTTTCTAAGATGCAGTCTGAAAATGTCAAGAAGATGATTCCGGGAAGAAACAAATTGTGAGATTAAGTCAGCGCTGTTTTTCTTGAGATGGCATCTCATGTAGCCCAGACTGGCCATCAACAGACAGGCCTCCCTCTCCTACCTGAGTAGTCCTCCAACATGATCCTTTTTATGTGTGTGTGTGTGTGTGTGTGTAAATGTGTGTGTATGTGTGTATATATATATGTGTATAAGTGGAACTGTGAGTATGTTATAGTATGTATATAAGTATGTGACTGTGTATGACTGTGTGTGTGAGTGTAAGTTGTGTGTGAATGTGCAAATATGTGTATGAGTGTGTGTATGGTATAAGGATGTATGTGTGATTGTGTGAGTGTGTGTGGTACAGCGTATGTGTGAGTGTGTGCCTGAGTGTGTGTGTGTGTGTGTGTGTGTGTGTGAGAATGTGTGTGTGGTATAATGTGTGTGTGTATGTGTGAGAGTGTGTCAGTATGTGTGTGTGTGATTGCGTGTGTGTGGTACAGTGTATGTGTGAGTGTGTGCCTTAGTGTGTATGTGTGTGTGTGTGTGTGTGTGTGAGAATGTGTGTGTGGTATAATGTGTGTGTGTATGTGTGAGAGTGTGTCAGTATGTGTGTGTGTGATTGTGTGAGTGTGTGTGGTACAGCGTATGTGTGAGTGTGTGCCTGAGTGTGTGTGTGTGAGAGTGTGTGTGAGTATGTGTGTGTGTGATTGTGTGTGTGTGTGTGTGCGCACCTGTGTTCATCTTATCCGTTCTGTTCTACTGGAGGACCTTGCCTAATACACTTAGATATAACACTGCTTCCAGGACCCTCTGTCAACACACCGAAGAGATACCTGCAAATCCACTTTCACTGATGCCACTAGTCACAATATCCAAGGTACAGAATCAATAGATACATAGAGAAAGCCTGGCGCGCGAAGGAGAATGAAAACACATCACTGTCTGCAAAAATGGATGGCGTCGAGATTGCCATGTTAAGTGCAATAAGCCAGATCCAGAAAGGAACAAGCCATCTCGGAAGAGGGACCTCTTTTTTTTTTTTTTTTTGTCTCCCGATGTTTTGAAAAAGACATACCCATCCCTCCACCCTTGTCTTTCCTGCAGCCAATAGCCACTTTAGAAACCGTGCTAGCTGGCTGGGAACCATCCAACACTTCTGATTAATCATTTCCCCCTGGCACCTGCTGCCTCCGTGTTAATGGCTCCTATCAGAGCGAGTCCGCAGCAAAGAGGACCGCATCCCATCAGGCGCCAGGCAGCTCATTCAAGGAGCTAAACTGCATTCTGCTGCCTGGAAAAGGGGGCCTAACTAAGTGCAAAGGAGGCTGAGTGCTTGAAGATCACCCAACAGGGCTAACGGCACTGAAAGGGCTGTTATGTGCTATCAGGTAAATAAATATGCTGTTCCAAAATTGTCTAAAGCCTTATTTATAGAAGGAGCCCAAATGGCTTGGAACGAGTCTTCATAAGAAGCTCTTAGCTCTCTGGCAGCCATCATCGAGTGGAGTGGGGTGCCTTAAAGTTGCTCTAGCTTAAGGGTGCCGTGAACAAAGGCGACTGGGCCCCAGGAGTGGAGGGGGCGGGGAAGCTTGGGTACCGGATGACTATGTCTCAGCTTTAATTAGACATGTAGCATCTTCCCACCTGTGGGCTGCAGCCAGGTGGGGTGTGGGAGAGGATGCTGTCCATCTGCAGGAAGCTGCCAGTGTCGCCGTGGATGGAGCATACGGCTTCTAGATGGGACGCGAGGCCGATGGACAGCCCAGGCTAGTGAACTCCCTGATATTCGGAGTGATTATTGAGCTGATTAGCAGTTGTGGGTCATCTCGCACTAAAATCCTTATTTCTGACTTCCTTTAAATTAATAAATTACTACTACTACTACTAGTAGTAGTAATAATAAATTAGCAACAGTGGCAACAGCTGTCTCACTTAGCGACCCCACTGGGCGACTGTCTTTACTTAAGTCCCCTTCACAACCTGGGGACATGGCACATGTCCCAGAGAAGCAGCCTGTACACAAATCACCACCCCGAGAGTTGAGAAACAAATGAAAAAAAAGGGAGGTGCCCCAAAGCTAGAGTTAGGCAAGACAGTGATGCTGGGCGTGGTCAAGGGAGGGGCCCCAGGCTAGAGTTAGGCAAGACAGTGATACTGGGCGTGGTCGAGGGAGGGGCCCCAAGGCTAGAGTTAGGCAAGACAGTGATGCTGGGCGTGGTCAAGGGAGGGGCCCCAGGCTAGAGTTAGGCAAGACAGTGATGCTGGGCGTGGTCAAGGGAGGGGCCCCAAGGCAAGAGTTAGGCAAGACAGCGACGCTGGGTGTGATTGAGGGCGGTTGCCCATGGGTGAAGCCTTCAGGAAGGACTTCCCGCACAGGATTTCCAGGGCATGGAGCAGGAGCTGGGGCTTCAGGTTGTTCCAATTAAGAGAGAAAGTTTATTGGCTGATGTTCTTGTCGCCATGAGAAAAATATCCAGCAGAAGCAACGTAGGGTTTGTTTAGTCTCACAGCTTTAGAGGGTGCAGTCCACCGCGGTGGGAATTGCCAGGCGCTGTCGCGTGGCGCCTGGGTCTGTGACAGTAGGAGCTTGCAGCATAACTTGTTCATATCTTAGGAGGCCAGGAAAGAGAGAGCTTAGACATGACAAAAAGTAGGGGTCAGGCTTATCATACTCCAAGGACAGGACCCAAAGACACACGTCGTCTGCCCTTCACGCACCGGGGCATACCGGAAAAATCCCAGTCTTCAGCAGAAGTGGAAACACTCCATCCTGTGTGCGACATTTCAGATACAAGCCGTGAAGGGCCCTGGGTGAGACCAGAGGCTTGGGAAGGGCAGGGAGGAATCTGACTCCCTGGAGAGATCGCCACCCAGGGTCACATCAGAGATTATTAGGAAAAGAAAGACAAGTCCAGGCTCAAATGGGAGCATGGCATTGCTCAGACCACCTAGACCCACAGCCAGCAAGTACAGGAGGGAGCAAGCCATCTGTCACATCTCAGAGGCACCTGCCTTTGTGTCACCGTTATATCTCCTTAAGCCTTAACCAAACGTCAGGCTATAAGACTGGAGAGCCCTGAGCGGGAGGGCCCAGAGGAGGAATCGCGTTACCCTGACCTGCTGGGAAATTCTCATCCTTTTCTGCATTCTCCCAGCTTTATTTCCTGACCCCGCCCCCCAACCCTAGTACTCATGCGCGATCAGCACGCACCCTAAGAGTGTCTGGCTTACGTCACTGTACTAGTTATTTTTCTATTGCTCTGGAGAGATATCACGGCCAAGGCGACTTATAAAGGAAAGCACTTAATTGGTAGTTTTCTTACAGTTTCAGGGGTTTGGTCCATGACCAGCATGGCAGGGAGCACGGCAGCAGGCAGACTGGCATGGTGCTGGAGCGATTACTGAGAACTCACTTCTGATCTACAAGCTGCATGGAGGGTGGGAGGCAAAGAGGGAGGGACGGAGGGAGGGAGGGAAGGAGGGAGAGGGAGGGAGAGGGTGGGGGAAGGCCTGGTGTAGAGCCTGGTGTAGGCTTTTGAAACCCCAAAGCCCACCCCCAGTGGCACGCCTCCTCCAAGACCGCACCTCCCAATCCTTCCTAAACAGTCTGCCAGCTGTGAGCAAAATATTTAAAACTATGCGCCAACGTGGGACATTCTCATTCAAACCACAGTCATGGTGTTAAGTTTCTGAGTAAAACCAAGACACTAGATCTAGCAGAGTCGGGCTATTGAGGCCATCCTGGATGCCATCTTACGTCCAGGTGGCTTCCATGTCTATTGTCTCACTAAAACCTATCTCTGAAGTCAATTTCCCACCCACTGACACACACCAGGAAAGCTTATAATGTCTTGACTACCTGTACTTTTGTTTCCACTCAAGACAAGCTAGAGCCATTTGGGAAAACTGAAAAAGTTAATTTTGAAAAAAACGCCTTCAATCACATTGGCCGGGAGGGCAGGCTCACCTGTGGGGCCATTGTCTGGATGAATGACTGTTGTGGGGGATGTGTGGCGCCACCACTGAGCAGGTGGTCCCGGGTGTATAAGAAAGCAGGCTGAGAAAGCCGTTTGAGAACAAGGCAGGAAGCAGCCTGCTTTCCTCCTCCACGGCCTCTGCTTCGGTTCCTGCCTCCAGGTTCCTGTCTTGTGTTCCTGCCCGCCGACGTTCCTTCCTGGTGGACTACAACCGCAAGCTGATGCAAACTCTTTCCTCCACAGGTTTGTTCTGAAAGTTTTTTACAGCAATAGGAAGCAGACTATGACATCATCCCTGGCACTGGGCAAACATGCTCAAACAGGAAGGGGAAGTAGAATTCTTGGAGACAGAGGGGTGCCTTCTGACAAAACTAGCAAAAACATTCCACCCCCTTCTGTCCACACGGGGTTCTCCCTCATCTGAAGAGAGCTTGTTAGCTCATTTCCTTTCCTGCTCGGAGGCTTTGTCTGAGACCCTTGACTCCCACTCTCTGCCCTTCATAGGATCCTGAATAAAATCCTACCTCTTTGAACAACTTCTGTGTGGCTATTTCCTGTGGCCACGCCCATGAGGGTCTCCCCTGCACACTCAAATAAGCGCTTGATTCTGCAGGGGATAGAAGCCACTTAAGGGCCTTCTAATTCAATTCATTTCTAGTGAGAGCATCAGATGCCGAGGCTTGAGGCGGTCAGTGCTTCAGACCGCCCCACCCTCACCACGCACAAGCCCTAAGTGGGGCCGGTGCTCCCGACTAATTAGCTGTGAGCTGTGGGTCTCGTGGTCGCCTCCTTGAGAGTGATTAATTTGTTGGAGTAGCTCACAGAACTCAGGGAAATGTGCTTATCAGGTTATTATCACGACTCCGGAGGAGCAGGAGAAGTCACGAAGGACAAGGAAACCGGAAGGCTTATTCAGGGTTCCGGTTTCCAACAGACTTCAGTCTCTCGATGAGGAAGGCGTGGTGATGGAGCGCTTCTGTCTCGGAAAAAACAGTAGCCTGGGATGGAAGCTTCTCACAGAGTTGGCAGACCAGGAAAGAAAGGACAGGCTGGAACCAGGGATGGGTGAAATCTTCTGAAACCCGCCTGTAGCAGCCCATTTCGACCAGCCCAGCCCCTGCTCATAAAGACTCCTCAATAACACCATAGGGGCGAACCAACCAATCAAAATGTGAGCTGGGGTCAGAGTCGAGCCGTACTACACGTTCTTTATGGGTGACAGTGTGACCCTCAAATCCTGACGGCCTGGGAGTCACTAATTAGGTTCGAGTGACTGAACCGTTGCCTATGGAACCTGAAGGAAATCCTCAATCTCTCCCTCCTGTCTGAAGGGTGGGGGATGAGGCTAGCGTTTCCGGTGACCAGCCCCTACCATGAAGCCTGCTTTAGGGCTGCCAGCCCTAACACAAAGATGATTCTCCATTTGGAGACTGCAAAGATTTTAGGAGTTCTAGGCCAGGAAAAAACAAAGATGGACACTAAGTATTATGTCTCACAGCATTGCAGGCGGCCTTTCCATTTCTACCCTTAGACTGAGCAAGATCTTGCCTTCTGCATTTCTTGTTTCTTGGGGACTTGTCAAAACCTCAGGTCCATCAGAGAGTTGATGTCATGGCTTAGACCTCAAATGTTCCCCCAAGTTTCATACACTGAGTTCTGCATTAATGGGCGTTCTCTGGAGAAACCGAACCAGTAGAATATATATGCAAGATTATATATATATATACACACACATATATATATCATATATTATAAAAATGTTGCCTACAACATATTATACATACATAATACAATGTAATATATTCTAAGCTATGAAAGGTAATTTGGTTATAACACAGGTCTTAGATGATACACTAGCCAACTGCATGCTGGAGAAACAGACTAGCCAGCATAGGCCACTGGGCTTCTGAGTAATCTGGATTGGGTGTGGAAAGCCTTCTGGGGTATCACTGGTGCTGCTCTCAAGTTGAAGGACAGGTCCAGTACCAAAAGATGGTGGCGGTGTCTACAGACTTGCATACTCAGCAAACCAATAGCAACAACAGCAACAACAACAGCAAACAACAACAACAAACAAAAGTAACAGCAACAACAACCACAACAGCAACAACAACAACAACAACGGTCCTACAATCATGACCACACAGTCTTTTTCTACACACTTCCATCTGCTCATCTGGCCCACTGGATGGCGCTGCTCACGGTCAGGACGGATGGCTCCACCCATTGCCCCACGTGCCACTCATTTCTGGAAATGTCCCACAAATACACACAGAGGTGCGGCGGTTCACCAGTCATCTCAATCCAGTCAGGCTGACAACAGGGCAAACCACAGACACAGCTGGTGGTGCTGTGCAGGGCAAAGATGGCTCAGCGTGGGGGTAGGATGGAGTAAGCAGATGGCAGGGTTACCTTCTGGGCTCCTGAGACCTCTCCCTCTCCTCCCGACTGCCTGGCCACCACAAGGCGAGTGCCTTTGCTCTGCATGTGCTCCGCCCGGCTGTGCTCCTGCCCCACCAACAGCTCAAGAAAGCAATGGAGTGAACCAGCCAGCCGTAGGCATAAACCTCTGAACTAGTGAGCTGAAATTAATCTTCTTTCCTTCAAGTTGTTTTTCTCAGGTTTTTTTTTTTTTTTTTTTTTTGGTCACCGCCACAGAAAGCTAACGCGGGCAGTATCTGGGCAGCAACTTTACCTGCTCAGAAATGGCCAGTGGGCGACTTTCCAGGGAGGGCAGGTTAGGAGGTTTTCAAGCACAGGGCTAAGACCCCAGTGGTGGTGGTGGGTTTTGTCAAACTCACCTGTGGTAGATGCTTATTCTTTTTTTTTTTTTCTTCATTTAAGCATCCCTCTTAGTGACTCAGGAACTGGAATGCATTTCAATGCAGCCTCCTAGGGTCTCTGGGGCGGGGGGTGGGGGTGGGGGGGGGAGGAGCCAGGATCTCAGGCAGGAGCACCTCAGTGGGGAAGGCAATGCAGGTGTCTCCTTCTAGGGCCTTTTGCAGTTCTGTGTGGCTTCTGTTTGACGTCGACATTTAGCTCTTTTTTTTTTTTTTAAACTTTCAGTGGCTGTTTGCTTTTCACAGCAAATCACAGGCATGTCATCCTTCAGGAAAACAATCGGAAAAAACTTGTGTTTACAAAATGCCCATAGGGTGGGCGCTGAAGCAGGGGCCATCAGGGCTCACCATGGAGTGAGAGAAAGAGCCGACTCAAGGCTTGTGCCCGGCCTAGGGATGGCGCCCTCATGCCAACAAGAGACTGGGGCATTGATTATGCTTAGGGTAGGCGGGTCAGAGAGGGACTCACACCTGAGAAGGATCCCGAAGATGGGAAGAAGAGTCACAGCTTCTTAAGGCGGCACACCCCAGGATGCGTAGGGATGTACGGTTTAGGAAGGGACTCCCGCTGGGGTCTTTTGTTTTGAATTCAAATGTATGGGAATTCATGCATGCCCCGCACACAGGTTCTGACCAGGGGAAAATAGTGGCGTGGTAGAGGGTTTGAGCAGATTGAAAACAGGAGAAAAGCTCTCTCCGGTCTGTTCTTAACTGTCCTCTCACTTTCCCACTGCCTAACAGGAATGCGTCTCTTCTCCCCCACCCCTTCGCCTCGCCTTCCCCCCACCCCCCACCCCCCACTGCCCGGTGCCACCATTAACTCTCCCTGTTCCTTTCCAGGTCACTAATTTTTCTGCTTAGAGTTCATTCTGTTTAGACCGATCTGCTGTCTCATTTAATGAGGTTATTTCTGGGTTATTAGCCTTCCTGTGATATGATACCTTATGGGGACGACCTAATTGATGTAAATCAAACACAGCTTACAGAAGAGGGGTTCGGGGGGGGGGCGGGGAAATCAAAACCACCCTTTAGACAGTTGGGGGAATCTTGAAGCATCTCAGGGTTCCAGTACTTAAAACTCTCCTTTCAACAGGCAGCTAATAATACAAATAAATCCTTTCTCATTCGTGAATTAGCGGTTCGGGGAAGTGGAAGTTGAAAGAGAACATTGGCATTTTAGTTTGCTGAATAAGCTTTCGACAGAAATTAGACGGGCAAGTGTGGGACGGGAGGGGTTTAATTGTGCAGTTCAATACCCTTGCCCACATATTTTTATTAAGGCATTCTTACATAAACCATTAAGCTTTAGGCTAATTTTTACAGATATTTTCCTGGATGTACTTAAGGAATAAGGCTAAAATGAAGTAAAGAAAAGAATTCTCTCCCAGCTCTGCCTAGGTCTAGGTCTTGCTCTGGTCCCACTGTTCCACAGTGACTTTCCTGGCCCTTTGGCCAGCAGGGGACTGCTGATTGTGACCACATTAGTGAGAGAAGCTGCTCTTTCTTCTCTTTGGCTCCTGGACATTAACTCTGTCACAGGAGACTCAGACACGCTGGCATATTATTTTATCTGGAAAGAAAGAGAAATATGGTTTACTCTCCTTTTATTTTTATTTTTTTCTTTTCTTTTCCTTAAGGTCTTGTTCATTCATTATGTTCTTTGCCTGTCTCCCAGAGAAATTGTTTCGTGCCTGTAGAGGGTAAGCCAGGCCAGCACTGAACTTGGCAGGGAGGCTGTTGTGGGGATAGGGTCTGTGGGAGCAGGGTCCCCAGGCTGGACATTGTGGGGATGGGACAGAGAAAGGAGAGGTGAACAAACAATGCACATGCTCCTGAAAGTGTCTCTGGGAAATGCACATGCTCCTGAAAGTGTCTCCGGAAAATGCACATGCTCCTGAAAGTGTCTCTGGAAAATGCACATGCTCCTGAAAGTGTCTCGGTGCAGTGGGAGGTATGAGGGCTTGGGGGATCTGAATGACAACGCCAACTTGACTTAATGGTAGCCTTGTGTGGGAGACAGTTTCTTGGTTGTGAAAGAACCAGGCACCCTAAGATCAAAACTTACATGCCCGCCCCCCCCCCCCATGCTAGCTCTCCTGACACATACACATGCTTCTCTTGGTTTTCAGAGCTCTTGGGCTTGGAAGAGAGTTCTCATGATGGTGAGAGAGAAGAGAAAGACGAAAAGAGATACAGGAAGTTTGAGAGTTTGGTTGGTAGTAAGATGTTGTGTAAAGCCCCACACTCCGGTTCTGTTTTTAGGATCATTTGGACAACGTGACCATAATAACTGTTAGACAAGACAAACCAGAGATGTCCAGGCAAGGCCGGGGGGGGGGGAGCAGGAGGGTCGGAGTTGTCTGTGATTATAGAGTGGCAGCGGAGGCAGGCAGTCACCCACCCTACTTCTTCCCCCCTTATGACACTGTGTGTAGAACGACTGCCAATCTCCCTAACTTGATCAAATAGAGGCTTGAGTCTGAGATGATTGGGAGAGACAAAGCTAGAAGCATATTTGTCAATTTTTAAAAGACAGCTCTTTGGCAAAGTGTTAAGCACTTGAACTCCCGGTTCATTTAGAGGGATCAAGAATTGATGGGTAATAGATTGCCAGGAGACAGGCATTGGGTGTGAACTTCTGTGTCAGTTCATCTTCCATGACTAACTATGACAAAACACCCGAGGGTGGGTATTTTTAAAGAAGCACCACATCTTAGATACTGAAAGGCCGAGGAGGATTGCACAGGCTTTGATGAAGATCCCTGCTGGGTCACCTCACGTTCCAATGGCTTATGTCAGAGCCACTAGACCCTACTGCCAAGAATCCCACTACTTAATGTGACCCTATAATGACCATATCTCTAAACCAAAAGGTTTGGGAGACACTAAACCCCAAGCCAAACCATAGCTACACAAAAGGGTTGCCTAGGGCAGCTGGCTTGTTCCCAGCTTATCTTGGTGTAGGCAGTTACTTTTTTTTTTTTTCGAGACAGGGTTTCTCTGTGTAACCTTGGCTGTCCTGGATTGGCTTTGTAGATTAGGCTGGCTTCGAACTCACAGCGATCCTCCTGCCTCTGCCTCCTGAGTGCTGGGACCGAAGATATGCGTCACCATGCCCGGCTTAGGAAGTTAATGTTTATTCCATTCATATTAGAGTTGGAGGGTGGCGGGATTTGGTTGTGCACTAAAATAGATTCCTGGGTCTCAGCTGTATGGTTCCCTTTTGAGAACAAGGGATGACATCCTTGCTGTACCTCTTCTGCAGAAAACGCAGAGATGAGCCTGGAGAGGTGGGCGGCATTTGTATTTTTCAGAAGACCAGAATTCAGTTCCCAGCACCCACACTGTGCAGCTCACAGCTACCTGAGCTCCAGTTCCAGATGGCCTGACGCCCTCTTTTGGGTTCTCCAAGTTTTGTAAGCACTCATATGCACACACACACACACACACACACACACACACACACACACAGACCAATAAAAAAAAAGTAGAGAAATCGGAAAAAATAAAAGTAGAACGTCATCAAAACTTTTTATTTTGTTGTTCCTGTTTAAAAGTCTAGACGTTGTACTGGAGAGACGGCTCCGCAGTTAGGAGGACACGCGCAGGCTACTTGTGTAGAGCTCCCGAGTGTGGTTCCTGGCACTCGTGTTGGATGGTTCACATCTGCCTACATAACTAGCTCCCGGCTATCTGGCTCCTCTGGCAGCCACAGGCACCTGCATGCATGTGCACTTACACAGCGCCCCATACACAGCCACTTATACACAAAGATAAACATATAATAAATACTTAAAAAAAAAAAAGAACACACACGTTAATGTCTCCATATATTTTGTGTACTGCGAGTTGACCCCCCGCAACTTGCATGGTGAGCTCTCTGCCTCTGAGGCATCTTCTTCATCGTTTTCTGGTCCTCACAGTATGAATTAACGAAGTTGGGAAGCTAATGCGGATGAAACTCAAGACGTTACTGTTACTTCCCCAAACACAATGGGATTTTTTTTTCTCTCTCTCTCTCCCTCCCGCTCCGACAGGAATTCTGAGGTGTTTTCACAACCATGGATGGGGAGGAGGTTTTGGAATTTGGTGAAAGCCCGCTTTGCAGGATGCGTATTGCTGCAACCGTCAGGGTGTCTGCGGTGGCTGAAATGAGAAATATTCCCCACAGGCTCAAGCATTTGAACAAATGGTCCTTAGTTTATGGTGCTGTTTGTGGCGCTGTTTGGGGAGGGGGGTACAAAGCCTTTGGGACCCTGAGGAAATGCGTCACGGGGGGGGGGGGGTGGTGGGCTTAGAGAGTTCAGAGGTCGCCTCCACTTCCTGTGTGGCTGAAGATGTAATCTCTCCTCCTTGGCTTCCCTCTCACTGCCTGCTGCGGTTCCCCCCCTGCTGGTAAGGACTGTCCCTGTGGAACCACGAGCCAAAATAAGATCTTTTTTTTTTCCTATATGTCATTTTTGGTCATGGTGCTTTTATCACAGCGCTACAGGGTAACAAATACAGTGAATCTCTTGAACACTTCTTACTTTCTCTGTTTAGGACTTTTCTCTGCCCAGAAGCTCAAGAGTCCAGACAGGATCTCGCTAGGCAGGAAAGAAAAAACAGGAGGGGCCTTATTGACTGAAGACAGTGACGCTGCTGCTTTTAGTTGGCTTTTGCTATTTTAATTGTGTGAACCAGTTGGCACTTAGAGCCAGGACCAACCACATCAAAATTTAATAACCTTCCAAATTATATAGGTGTTTAAACTACTCAGAAGGATGTGTGTTTTATCTACTTGCCTTTATGAGAACCGAGGAGTCCATTCACCTGGGACCTATACTGAGCTATGAATTTGGATGAGAGTCCATCTGATTTTATCTAATTTTTTCCCCATAATGCAATGTTGCTGGAACAAGAGAATGCTGTTGGAGAAAAAGCTGAATTAATATTACTTATCTTGAGATAGCATCTCATTATGTAGCCCAGGCTATGCTTAACCTCTGATCCTCCTGCCTCATCCTCTTGAGTGCTGAGCAGGAAAAAAAAAATCAGTTTATCAGCGATTTTTACTATTTTCACATCCTGGCGGCTGCAAAACGGTCTTGTATGGTCAGCGCCATACTGAACTCGGGTTCTCCAGAACAGTAGCCAGTGGTCTTAACTGCTGAGCCATCTCTCCATTCCTTTTAATTTTTCTCTTTTGATGAGTACAATATTTTAATGTTAATAGAGTTCACCTTTTTTTGTTTTTGTTTTATATGTAAACCTTTTTAGTTTTGCTCTGGGATTTATTTTTTGTTCTTCCATCATTTTTTGAGAACCACAATCAGAAAACAGGAGATTGTTAGCAAGAGATAAATGATGAGTGAAGAGTTTAAATTATTAATTATTTAAATTGTAGCAATGTAGAATTAACAGAGAGAGGTGAGTGGATGCCACCCATATAGTTAGATCAGTTTTGAAAAATACACTGAGGGAAAAATAAGAAAAGAAAAGAAAAAAAGAAAAATACACTGAGTGACCCACATCCATAGGAAGATACAGAGCATTTCTGTTCCACAGGATACTTCTCCTGGATATTTCCAGCAAGTTCCTGCCCTCTCATTATTGGCAAGCATACTCACTTCCTAGTTCACACACACACACACACACACACACACACACACACACACACACACGTATATATATTATTGTTATTATTATTAAGATTCTAGCTTAGAGATTTATGTGAATGGAGCCACATAGCCAGCATTCCTTTCTTTGTCTGTCTTTTGCTGTTTTGAGAGTTGTGTTTTTGAGGTCCATCCACGTTGTTACCTCTGCCAATGATTGATCACATGATCACCGCATAGCTCAACCATTGGACAAACATAGTTTCTTTTGTTTGTTGTGAGTTGCTGCTGCGGCTTCTCTTCTCAGGGTTAGAGCGGTCACTCACACTCTTCTCACGGTTGGTGTGATCACTCACACTCTTCTCACAGTTGGTGTGGTCACTCACACTATCCTCAGGGTTGGTGTGGTCACTCACACTCTTCTCACGGTTGGTGTGGTCACTCACACTCTCCTCAGGGTTGGTGTGGTCACTTACACTGTTCTCAGGGTTGGTGTGGTCACTCACACTCTCCTCAGGGTTGGTGTGGTCACTCACACTGTTCTCAGGGTTGGTGTGGTCACTCACACTCTTCTCACGGTTGGTGTGGTCACTCACACTCTTCTCACGGTTGGTGTGATCACTCACACTCTTCTCATGGTTGGTGTGGTCACTCACACTCTTCTCACGGTTGGTGTGGTCACTCACACTGTTCTCACGGTTGGTGTGGTCACTCACACCCTATACAGGCAGTTGCTTTGTGTTCAGTTCTGCTTAGATACTGAAGAGTGCGATGCTGGACTGCTTTGCCAAGGGCTGGGCCAGTTTCCCCGGCAGCACCAGTGTTTAAGGGTCAGCTGCCACGCAACCTCGGTTCCTTCCACCACGGCTTTCTTAAGGTTTGATGTGGTGCCTTGGGCGTCTTAGGACGTTTCTGATAATAATTGATACGGAATTTTTTTTTCCGTGTGTGCAATGACCATTCCTTTAGCTTGGCTTCCTTACTTAAGTGCGTGTTCAACTGTTTCATTCAATTATATTGCCCTGTTTTTCTCATTAGGACTTTACATATTCTAAAAACAAATGTTTTTACCCATCCTTCTTAGCTTTCAGCCATCACACTAATTTACTAAAATTTATTTTTAAAATATTCATTCATCTCATGTGTATTAGCATTTGCCTGTACATAAGTGTGTACATCATGTGTGTACAGTGTCTGCAGGGTCCAGAAGTGGGTGTCAGATTCACTGAAACTGGAGCTATGGTGGTTGTGAGGCACCCCATGGTTGCTGGGAACTGAACTCGGGTCCTCTAGAAGAGCAGCCGGTACTCTTAACTGCTGAGCCATCTCTCTACTCCCCCTAGCTTTTCTCTTTTGATAAGTACAAGATTTTAATTTTAGTAGATTTCAACTTTTGTGTGTGTGGTTTTTTTTATATGTAAAGCTTTCAATTTTGCTTTGTGAATTTTTTTCTTGCATTTAAGTCATGCCATTTCTCTTTTCTCCCCCCCTAGGATCCAGGGCTACAATTTGCTCTGAAATGTCCTCTGTGGTAGGAAGTAGGAACAAAACAGTTGGTTTCATTTTCAGAGTTTTCTTTTTTTTTTTCTGTATAGATACAGAAGTAATTCAGAACTTGATGCTTAAAAACTTATTATTTTGATAAGACTGGCATTTTCAAGCCTTTATCATACAGCTACTGACTTACTAGATGAAAATCTACTTCCAGACTCTTTCATCTGTTCCAGTGACCGTTTATCTTTGTATAAAAACCACCGTGTTAGTTATTTTTGCACGACTATAACAGTCACTTGAGAGAAGCAACTTAAGCGGGAGAAGGTTCAGTTTGGATTACAGCGTTGGATGATACGGCCTTGTGTCAGGACAGGCCTGGTGTGGGAGCGTGCGGGGAGACATGGCCTGGAAGCCCAGAGCAGAGCAGCAGATTAAGGACTGGGTTACACTAACCCCTAGATACTTCCGTTCAATGACCAGGACCCTGGTCTGATGTGGCACAGCCTCCGCAAACATCACAACCTGGGGACCGGGTGCTCAAGTACATGTCATCAGGGGACATTTAACACTAAAATAATGACTGCAATGCCTCTTTTATCATCACTCATAAAACATCTTGAAAACCTAATTCAGTAATTTTTTTTTAGGATTTTATATATGAGTACTGTGTTTATATAATTTCACCTTCTTTTCTCTCATTCCCTCTCAAATTCGTGACCTCTTCTTTTTTCATTATTGTTTTATACACACACACACACACACACACACACACACACACACACACTGCACTGAGTCCATTTAGTTTTGCTCATATGTATGTATGTTTAGAGCTGACCTATTAGGAGTCTTGGTCCCAGGAAAATAGATTCTCCCTCTCTCTAAAGCCATTGATTGCCAATAGCTCTTCACCCACAGGTGGAAAGTCAATTGATGTTGTCAAACATGCAGGTCTTGTTTAGGAAGCCAAACAGTCCGTGGCTGGCGTCCTGGTTTTTTCGGTTGTTAGAAACTTTCTACCCCATATTCCAGAATGTTCTTTGATCCTGAGGTACAGGGAACCCTAGGTCCTCTTGTTCTCTGCATTTTGGCCAGTTTTACTTCTTTGTAATTTCTCCCTTTTATTTTTGTGAAACAAGATAACAACAAAGACTTTTTTGATGTATCTTTAAAAAACAATTTGTCCTCCCACCTTGGTTATCCTCCAAAATACTGAGGTTGCAGATGCTGTACCACCGTGAGCTGGAATTCTCAGCATCTTCAAGATATCGATTCTTCTCAAATTGATTTATTGGTTCAAATCTATACCAAAAAAAAAAATCCAACAAGTTTTATTCTTATAAAGGAAATTGAAACTCCATCCTAAACAAAATATATTAGTTTTAGGACAGCTTACACACAGCAAGATACTGTTTCAAAGAAACATTACATAAAAAGGAAATAAGATTGTGAAAGATTGACCTTACCTATTCTATAGATTTAATAAAATTTACCTGTAAAGGAACCTGGCCACAAATCATTCGCTGTAGAGAAGTTTTAATGGCAAACTTAATTTCTGTAGTAAGTACAAGACTGGTTATATTTTCTTTGGAATTTAGATGTAGTTGAATAATGAGACACTTCAAAAGTGTTTCCACTTCGGCTGAGCTATTGACATGCCTCCATAGCATTTTCTTGATGTCTGTAGGATCTGTGGTAATGTCTCACCCTTATTTCTGCTATGGTAATGTTTTTGCCCTGGATCAACTTGAGACTTTCAGTTGTCATTTCTAAGGGCAACCTACTTTATTGTCTTTATAATTTCCTTCTATTAGTATTTTTGGGATTCAGTCTTTTAAATTGAAAAATTAGGCCTCTCTTTTTAAAAACCCTTCTTCTTTTCTAATATATAAGACTAAAGCTATACAATTACCTCAAGTGCTTTTTTAGGTATAGCCTGCAGATTTTAAAATGTCTTTTTTTGTTTGTTTGTTTTTTGTTATTAGTCCATTTGAAATATTTGCAATTTGTACTGCAGCTTCTTCTTTGAACAATGGGATAGTTAGAAGATGTTGTTAGATTTTAAAACATAATAGAGTTTTAAAATATACATTTTATTTCTATCAACGTCCGCTTTAATGATAATAATTAAAATTTTTATAGCCAGAAATTTGATTTTAATGCCTAACATCTCCTGAACCTTCCTTAATCTCTCAGCGGATGGTCTGTCTAGGAGAATATGATCCGTGTGCCGGGTAAGTATTCATTAGCATTTGGGTATGGTGTTTTACACGGCTCAGTAAGTTAAAATGGGAGAGAATATTCAGATGGTGTTTTTCTTTAAATATCACCTGGTCTATTTGTTCTAGCAACCACTAGAAAGAATAGTCTTTCATTATATTTATTTCTGCTACTCTTTTTTTTTTTTTGGTCAGTATTTGCTCCCTGTGGTTTGAAGCACGTTCATCTAGGTTTGTACGTCTGTCTTCTTGGCGAATTGATGCTTAATCCATAGGACATGCCTCTGCTCATCTCTACCAATACCCTTTGTACTGGAGGTCTCTGTGTCTAACTTTCCCATCTTTCTCACTCATGCTGTTCACATTCCTTCTCATATTCTGTGTCTCTATGTTGAAATCGTGTTCTTAGGAGAAGATGGTGAGTATGGACCAGCTGGAGGATGGAGTGGACTGAGAGAAGGTGACAGGGTGAAGAGGGACAAAGCACAAGGTATCAAAATGACACAATAATGCACATCATGTTTTTATGCCCACTAAAACCTAATGACACTTAAAAACTAAAGAAGGGGCTGGAGAGCTGCCTCGATAGTTAGGACATCTTGATGCCTGGGAACTTCATTGGGTCCATTGTATAGCTGGAAAGTTGGAACCACTAGAGACTTGTGAAAGACTGTAAAATTATAAAATGTAAGATGCTTGTTTGCTTGCCCAGTGGCCTGAAAACCTAAACTTCTGACCCCAGAGGCTTCTCCCAGTTCTCAACTGCTAACCTCAAGAGTTCCACCCTAATTCCCAGAATAGTTACATGCAAATTTGCAGGTATCAGACGTCCTCACAAGAAGTTCCCCCAGGCCAGATGTCCTAATGTCCATATGGTTTCCAGTGATAAGCAACCCCACCTGCTTTGTGGTTTTTGCCTTTAAAATTAGCCTGTAACAGCTACTCGGGGTCCTTTGCCTCCCAAGTGCTGAGGGACCCTGACACATCAACAAATGCGACTTCTGGTGTGTCAGTAATAAATTTTACCTATACCTCTCAGCTGGTGTGACTTGAGTGGTCTCTTGCGGCGACTCCGTTCTGGAATTGGACTCCCAGGGTCCAACATTTTGGGCCAGGGTCCAACACTTGAAACGTTGGACATTTGACCTCAGTCCCTTGTTGAGGCAACCATTGGAAGAAGCCCCTGTCCCCTACAGGTGTGCACAGGTGCAAGTGATAAGGCTCGTGTGCCTGGCCACACCTGCGATCTTGGTCAACAGCCTATCAGGTGCTGGCTATATGATGGGAGGCATTCAAACATCTTCCGTCCACTAATCTGTTCACTGGTCAACCTCTGATGCTTGCAAAGAGCCTGATGCCTTCCACAACTTACCCACGGCATGCCAGCTGTTTTTTTTTAAAGCCACTGTTTTAGGGGCCTGGCTTGATGCCCAGCATAAAAACACAAGGTTAAGAAAAAGAGGCAGGGCAGGTACAGTAGTGCATGTGCTTTAATTACCAGACACGTAACTCCAAATTTAAGCATTTTTGCAAATGATCAAGCTAAGACTAAACACAAAAAGGAAAATAAAAATTTATCAAAAAAGAGAAAACAAAGCCGGGCGTGGTGGCGCATGCCTGTAATCCCAGCACTCGGGAGGCAGAGGTAGGTGCATCACTATGAGTTCGAGGCCAGCCTGGTCTACAAAGCGAGTCCAGGACAGCCAAGGCTACACAGAGAAACCCTGTCTTGAAAAAACAAACAAACAAACAAACAAAAAAGAAAGAAAGAAGGAAAGAAAAGAAAAAGAAAAAGAAAAATAGGCAGATAAAGTACAAGATAACCATACTACAGTCTACAGACCCAAAGAAGCTAAGTAACAAGGAGAGGTCAAGGGAGAGTACTTGAATCTCACAGAGAAGGGGAAATGGGATAGACTTTGGGATAGACGGAGGGAGGGGACTAGTTGGGGGGGAGAGAAGTGGGGGATCAAGTAGGGGGAGGACAGAAGCAGAGTGTACTGGGAGACAAAATTGGAACCAGTACTAGGACAATGGAAACCTCCAGGAATCTGCAGCTAAGACTCTCAGCAATGAGAGATAAAGGGGCCTGAGACAGCTGACTCCTGTAACCAGTAAAAGAGTTCCGCAGAGGGACCGGACACCAACCCAGCCTCAAAACCTTCAACCCAGCCTTTGTCCTGCCTACAAGACGTGCAGGGGTAAATGTGGAGCAGAAATAGGGGGGATGGCCAACCTGAGACACATGTCATGTGAGGGAGCCCACCCCTGAAATTATTAATGCTACTCTGCTGTACTTGCAGACAGGCGCCGGGCGTAGATGCCATCTGCGGTGCTCTGCCCAGCAGCTGATGGAAACAGATGTAGAGACCTCCAGCCAAACATTAGACAAAGCTAGGGGGTATCCCATGAAAGAGGGAGAGGAAGGATGAAGGAGCCAGAGGGGGTCAAGGACACTACAGGAAAACACACACACAATCTACTGCCCTCAGCCCACAGGGGCTCACAGAGACTGAACAAACCAACAGCATACACATGGGACATGGGGCTGACCTAGGCTCTTTGCACACATGTGATAGTTGTGTAGCTAGGTCCTCATGTGGGACTCCTAAGAGCAGGGGCTGTCTCTGACTCAATTACCCACCTTTGGATCCCTTTCCCCTAACTGGGTTGCCCTGTCCAGCCACATAAGGAATGGATGCCCTGGTCCTACGCCAACTTGAGATGCCAAGGCTGGTTGATATCCATAAGAGGCCTCCCCTTTTCTGAGGAGAAAGGAAGGAGAGGGGGATGAGGAAAAGGACTGGGAGGAGGGGAGGGAAGGGAAGATGCAATTGGGATGTAAAGTGAATGAATAAAAAATTTAAAAAAAATAAAGAAAGAAAAAAGATAGAAAGTTGTGCACGGATCAAGTTGAAAGGAAAGACGTTTCCTCAAGTCTGCGTTCCCCCTCACAGGCAACTTTTTTTCTCTCTATCCCAAGTCATGACATTTACTCTGGTGGTTTCTGCATTTTTTTCATACAAGTCAAGAGCCATTTTTTTTTTCAGTTGACAGAATAGGCACTGATTCTCCATGGCCTTCCAGCCTTCACACAATGTGTCCTCAAAGCAGTGGGTCCTCTGGCAATGCGGACATAAGGTCAGACACAGGAGAGAAGATCACATAGGAGGCGTTGCCCTCCCCCCCCCCCCCCCCGCAGACCTTAAGGCCAAGCCCTCCCCCATCCCATGCACGGTAGGTCCGCATGCCCCCCTCCCCCCGGACACACACACTTATTTGAGCAGATGTGTGTCCACACCAAGGATATACAGGGATGCTCATGATTCTGGCACTACTGTAGATGGTGCTCAGTCTTGAGGCACCTGGACTGAAATCAAGGATTCCTGCTGGGATTTGCCTTCACAGGCACTTCTGAAGCCCTGTGCACAGGATGAGAAGGAGAAGCTACATCTACCTGCTGTGTGGTTGCTTGTTTGTTTTTTACTCTCCAATTTAAGAACAGACAAGATGGTGGCCGAGGCTACACATCGGTTACAGTGGGACCAGCACTGCCCCAAGCTTCTCTCTGACTTTACTTGTGCAGCCCGGGCCATGTCTGGTAAGAAGGGCCACAGACATTGGTCTTCTGAGAGGCAGTACCACTTGGCTAATAAGAGCCTTGCCCAGCACCACCATACAGGTGACCTACGCATGGTCTGCAACAATCACACTGCCTCCAGGGCATCTTCATCCTGCCTCTGGTCAGCTGTTCGTGTTTAGGAGCCCGGGACCAATGCTGGGAATCTGAAAAGATGACGAGAAAGGCAAAGCCACAAGTTCAACCATCTTTTCAAAATAAAATAAAGTAAAATAAAATAGAATAAAATGACAACTTAAAGGTAAAGTTGGAATTAAATTCTTCACTGCGGGTTCTATCATTTGGAAGACAATGTCTCCACTCTTCCAACATCCCCTGGCTTTGTGCTCCTTCTGCCTACAGAACAATTCAAGCCTGTGTCCTTCAGGGCTTCATAAATGGTAATCCCTAGGGGGCGTGGCCAGGTGTCACTCCTGCCTCCATCTCCAGCAACAGCAGTTCCTCTCCCCACCCCCCACGCTCACTTTTTGCCACTCAGGATACACCACTGACGAATGATTTCTAAAGACGGTCATCACGCAGCCAGTTTACTGTGCAGGGTCGTTGGAGACTCTTAGAGACTTGTACTGGCATGTCTCTGTACCCTGAAGCTCAGGGACATGATCTCCGTGATGACGTTGGCAACCTTTGACCATCTTTGTGGATGTGTTTTGGGTTTCTATGTGAGCTAAGATATTAGACTTGGAAAAGAGTATGGGCAACTGTGCATATTATAAAAAATAAGCGGATGAACAAATACATAAGCAAGTAAGTGATGTGGAGTTTCCAGGAGCCTGCTTAGGTCCCGGTCAACACTTACATAATGAAGAAGAACACGCCTTCCTCTCAACCTTGGGCCTTCTGCTTTCAAGCTTTGTTGACAAACTTGAACAGCAGTGTCTCTGAGAGATTTCCTGTCCAGATTCCAACCAACCGAGCAGGTTTGGAGACCTTGGATTTTGCCCATGCGTAGGCAGCCCTCCCTCTGACTCGTTCATTTTGTACCGTCATGGCTGACCATTTTTAGCCCCGCACAAACCATGAGGCCAGGGGGACTACACAGTTTTGAGAATACTCATCCTAAAGCCGAGTATTCGCAATGCCGATGGCTGGGTCTCGTTGACAGGAGGGTCCAAAAAGAAGCAGAAATGTGGTTCTTTCCTTTTGCCTTCAGTTGAGTTTGGTCTTTTTTTTCTTCCCTAAGAAGACACAAGTCTAGATCCATGATACCCAATCTACACAACGAAGCCATATCAGAAGAAAACCCTTGCTCTATCAGCGAGATTAGCTATCTCCCAATTCTGCTGTATAAATTGGTTCTCAATTTAGACTTCTTCCCCTGAAGAGCTCCTTCATTACCAACCATCATTGCTCCTGGAGGACACTGGGAGAAAGGAAGGCAACACCACCAAATACTTAATTTCATTAATCTGTTTAGCAATATCAATATAATGAGACGGGGATATTGATTTTTCTCACTTAGGATTTAAAATCTCGGCTCCTTTCCCCCAGAATTAAATGCCTCGAAACCGATGTTCCACCTCTTTACAGTCGCATCTTTAATTTAGTTGTTATAATTACGCATTAACGGATGTCAGCGAGATAGCCAGTTAGAGAGCACTCGGTTCTGCTTGTCTTGATTACCACAGTCTAGATGTAAAGTAAATTAGAATGAAAGACTATACAGTCCAATTACAGATAAAAGCAGCAAACGGCACTGTTGTAATTAGATGCCAGGACTATTTTTCTTAGATTTTTGTATCTCTGAGGGCCCTTCTCCCAGCTACTTGGCTGTAACCACTGAGGAAAGATTTCAGAGTGGCTTGGATCTTCCGTAGCCATGTTGTTTCCATTCAAACTTGAACTTCACACTGGGGGTTTTTTTCCTGAAATCTCCTTCTACTCAGGACCCACAAGGACTCTGTGAAGCGTTTGTGTCACGGGTACCCCAGGGTAGGCATCTTCTCTTAGGTCAAGGTCAGTTGTTTGGTTTTTTGTTTGTTAATTCTCCTCTTCTTTTTCCTTCTTTTTCCTCTTTCTTGATGTCAAACGTGACTTTTTTTCCTTTTTGTCTCATGGTGGAAGGCCAAAGCCATGCTTCCAACTCAGGCAGTAGAATGTTCTAGATTCAGGGAGGATAGTGCGGTGGGCAGGTATGCCTTCTCATCAATGCTGGGTAGCTACATACTGAGAACACTAAGGACAGTCAAATCAGTGACACGGAGATAGGAGAAGTGATGAACTTAATTTATCCTCACATGCCAGGTCCCCATTTTGGGCCAAGTGTCTTCCTTGACACTCGATCTTGTGTTCCACCCTTGACCGATGGGAGTCTGGAAACCTTCATCTATTCTTGTGCCTCCTTGACACAGAAAAGAGAGAGCAGAGGAATGTCTGGAGTGGATGTAACAACTGTCAATAAAGTGCTGTTTAGCCAATCAGCTGGGCAGAAGGATAGGAAGTGGAAGGCGGGACTTGGCTTCCTAGGCTAAACGATACAATTTATTCTAACAGGAGGGAGCTTGGACACCCAACTCATGAAAGAACTGAGCAGCAGTGTTGCCCGTGCCCCCAGACTGGTGGCTGAGCTGTATTGAATGAATTATTCAGATGGATGGAGAAATGCAGGGAGAACGGTCCAGAGAAAACACCACAGTGGAGTTACAAGCGCAAAGGTGATCTCGGATGGTACCGGGTGGCAGGGAAGGAAGCTACAAAGGCTACGCTAGAGGAGATGATGAAACGGGATGTGAGGAAGCATCAACAACGCCAGGCGTGGGGATGTATGCCTCTTGTCCTGGCTGCTCAGTAGCCTGGGCAGGCACATCAGGCTGAGCTTCGGAGATCAAGGTGGGTCTGGGCAGCATAATGAATGAAACCACGGATCTAAGAGTCTGCCTGTACGGAAGCAGACATCCCGTCGCTCAGTCTTATTAGTGATGGCCTGGTACTGGACGGTGCCGGACATCTGAAAGGGACCAATACCAAAGAGGAGCTCTTAGCCTACATAGATGCGTTTGGAGAAGGCCACTGAAGATATAGGAAGATCGCTCTCTCGTTCTGAGGGATTAATTTCCTGGAGATCGTTTGAGGTGTGATCTCGGCATATATTTTCTTTTGCCACCAAATGGTCTGACCGCTTACTAATTTTACCTACAATTAGTTTGGTGTAATTACCACCACTTACAATTCAGTCTGCTTTCACTAAAAAAAATTATTGTTCACGGGGCCATAAAACTCTTTAAAAATTGCTTAATGAAAAACGGAGCTTGAGGAATGTCGCACTAGATAAGCCCAGCCATTAAATCCTGGAATTACGGTGGTGCGCATGCGCACGAGGGGGGTGGCTTGTGCGGGAGGCTGTGTGTGTGTGTGTGTGTGTGTGTGTGTGTGTGTGTGTGTGTTGCTTGAGTGAGTAAGGGTATGGAACACACATACAGAGAAGTTCTCATTTACTGGTGCTTCCTGTGACCCTGGCTTAGGTACTTTGCATCATGATGGGCTCAGAAGAGCATCTCACAATGCCAGAGGCTCTCAGAGGATCTCACCTCAACCCCTCGCTTTCCGTCTTGATGGGTCGGAACAGACAACTCTGACTATAGTAAACAAACGATGAGGACACAGTATCAAGGACCGAGCACCAGCCTTGAAAGCCAACGTTATCCCCACAGGTGGTTGCTTGCTCTGTGCCAGGACTACAGACTGAGAGTCTAGAGATGAGAAAGCCTGGAGGTGCGTGTCTCAGGGCAAAAGAGATGGCTGACCTTCTCCTTCCTTCCAACCTAGATCCTCGGCAGAGTGAACGGCCTCAATCACATTGGTAAGCATGTTTTTTTTTTGAGGCACTGAGTCAAAGGCCAGTCTCTTCTAGAGTTAATGCTTCATCTGGGATCTTTTGCTGAATGTTGAGTTTGCTGGCGCTGGCTGGTCTCGCTAGCTACTTTGCTCGGGCTAGGCCCTGCCTCCGGCTCCAGAACGGATTACAGGCAGCCACCATGCCTTCTCAGCTTTTATGTGGGTTCTAAACATTCAAGCTCTGTGGCAAATGTTTTATCAACCGAGGCCCCTCTCCAGGCCCATTTTATGAGGTTTTCAAATACCACACACCTTATGTTTGCTTAGAAATGAGGTCCTCATCCTCTGGAGCACATGTGACAATAAATAATGCCTGGGCCAAGTAAGTCTGGGGAATCACACGTCCCTAAGCTTCAAGAATTTATTAAGGTGTACTATATGCCCAGGACTCATCCTAATATCGGAGAACAATGGTTTCTTTTGTTTGTTTGTTTGGTTGGTTTTTGTTGTTATTGTTGTTTTTTGAAAAATGCCCTTGATATTTCCCAACAAATACTTCTTGGTTCCCAGGATTGTTGTGCTGGGGACAATGTATCCATTTATTTACCCACTCATCCTCAAGTATAAAAGCACACCCAAAAGCATGGATGATTCAGAGTGACGGGGGTCGGGGGGTGACTTGGTGGAAACGAAGTGCTCCAAGTCAGGCGGGCCTGAGCGCTCTCTCTGAAAACTTCTCATTTGAAGAGATACTCAAGAAGTTGCGGATGCTCCAAGAAGTCTTGTCTCCCCTGAAGAGAGGCTGGATCAGAGCAGGTAGGACAGAGTAGGAAAAGATGAGATAGAGTGGACAGAAGGACACAGGGAGCGACGGGTCCTCTGGGTCCAGGTTTTATGTTGAAGGAAGCCCCTTTGCACAGAGTTCTTTGCTACACCTCGGTCAAGAGGCTAGAGAGAGCCAGGCGCAGAGCTGCATACCTGTGGTCCCAGCACTTGGGGAGGCAGAGGCAGGCATATGTTTGTGAGTTCGAAGCCAGCCTGGTCTACAAAGCGAGTCCAGGACAACCGAGGCTACACAGAGAAACCCTGTCTTGAAACCACTTCCAAAAAAAAAAAAAAAAAAAAAAAAAAAAAGAAAGAAAGAAAGAAAAGAAAAAGAAAAGAGAATAAAAGAAAGAGATTTCTTTGGATCCTAGCTCAGGAGACTGCCTCATCCTTTATTGAGATGCTGGCAACGCAGGTGAGAAGGCAAGAGACGACTGGGTTGAGGTGAGAGTGCATAAGGGACCAAACAATGCTTCTATCAGTTCCACTCTGGGGTAACTCCTCGGTCATCCAATAATGGCATTTTCCCATTCGGGAAGGTAGACCCTTCGTGGTACGATGACCTCTTAGGAGACTTGGCTCTTCAATAGTAGGCTTTAGGTTTCCAACCCGTGGACGTTGGGGGAATGCATTCAAGGTATACCAGGGAGTCAGCGGATGTTAGCATCCACCACAGTGGGGCGCAGACCCAGGAAGAATATAAGTTTGGGCACGTGCTGCAGTCAAGTGAGCCTTGATCAGCAAGTTGTCGGTATTTACTTGTCTTAACACTCTCTGTTGTTGCTATGAGTCAAGATCTTACCCTGAAGCTCAGGCTGTCCTGGAGTTCATTATAAGCCCAGACGTAGCGCTCTGCCTCAGCCTGCCAGCTGTGCTCAGTGTGTGTGTGTGTGTGTTCATGTGTCTCTGTGTATGTGTGTGTGTGTGCGCGCACACTTACACATTCCTAAAGTTGCCTGCAGGTGCCAGAAAGGGCATTGGATCCCCCAGAGCTGGAGTTAGAGGTGATTATGAACTCAGATCTTTTGCGAAGAGTAGCAAGTACTCTTGGCTACTGAGCCATCTCTTCATCATCACTTACATGTGCTGGTAATTCTATCATCTATCTGTCTGTCTATCTATCTATCTATCTATCTATCTATCTATTATCTATCTATCTATCTATCATCTATCTATCTATCATCTATCTGTCTGTCTATCTATCTATCTATCTATTTATCTATCTATCTATATATATCATCTATCTATTATCTATTTATCTATCTATCTATCTATCTATCTATCTATCTATCTATTATCTATCTACCAATCAATCATCTATGTCTATGTGTCTATCTCTGTCATCTATCTGTCACTTAGCTGTCATCACCTATCTATCTAATCCGCCTATTCACCTATCATTTATCTATAGATGGTTTTGAGATACGAAACATGCTTCCTATACACACAAGCGCTGTGAACTATTACTGAATGATTGTCAGATTAACATGTTGGTCTCTCTGCATGGTTATGCTTGCGTGATTAAACGCCCCACTTCTATGCTTCTAGAACATTCCCAATATATATAACAAAGCCTTTGAAACCCAGCCCTCCATGTTGTATGTTGGCTCTCTAGTCCTTGGTCCTCCAAGAGGTGCAGTGCTGTACCCTGTGCCAACCTCTCCCCAGCTTCCTGCCCTCTGCCCTTCTGACGCCCTTAGATTTGTAGATATAACTGAGCCCAGTCAGCGCATGAGATTTTCAAACCGAGTTAGTTTCGTTTTTTGCACAGCACCCTCTACTCTCATTTACATTGTTGTCAGTACCAGCCCCAAGCCTGCAAAGTCCTCTGGCTGCTCTGAGTTCTTCTCGGAAAACAAAGCCACATATTGTACTTTTCGGACTGTAAGGTGCACCTGACCATAAGACACACTCAGTTTTTAGAGCAGTAAAACAAGAAAAACAAAAACAACAACAACAACAACAAAAAAAACAAAAACAAAAAAAACAAAACCAACAACAACAACAACAAAAAACATTGATCGGACCATAAGGAGCACCCTAATTTCCCCTCCACTTTTTTGGGGGGGAAAGTGCATCTTATCGTCCAAAAAAATACAATACTGGATTTTTCATACGTGTTTTGAATTTCACCTGCTTTGTTTCTGTCTCTAAAGTGTACTGGGCCGTGGAGACATCTGGACTTCCTCAGGAAAGTGTGACTTCCTCTCTCCTTGGAGTGCAAAAGATAAAGCCAGAACCAGAGCCCAGAGCCCAGGTCCGTGCAGGATGGAACCTGAGTGCCCTCACAGGTACTTCCTCGGGGAAATGGCTTGGGGCAGGGGAGTACCTGCTGACCCACTGCACTGCCTTGAGCTTCTTTGATTTAGTGAACCTGGGCATCAACCGGAGAGGTAGAGATGGCCTTGAAGGATATCTGACCCTTGGCCAGCCTCATAGCCCCTCCCCCTCAGTCGTCTCCACCCCTCACCCCACCCCCCCACCCCCATCCACCAGGCTGGCCTTTGACACTGGGCTGTAAACATCTGCAAGTCCTTATGCTCTTCCTGGCCCACAGTCTTTTTTTTTTTTTTTAACTTTTTGTTTTTTACATTTTTTTATTAATTTATTCATATTACATCTCAATTGTTAGTCCTTCCCCTGTTTCCTCCCATTCTTCCCTCCCTCCCACTTCCCCCCTTCTCCCCTCCCCTATGTCTGTGATTGAGGGAGACCTCCTCCCCCTATATATGCTCTTAGAATATCGAGTCTCTTCTTGGTAACTTGCTATCCTTCCTCTGAGTGCCGCCAGGCCTCCCCATCCAGGGGACGTGGTCAGAAAAGGGGCACCAGAGTTCGTGTGAAAGTCAGACCTCACTCTCCACTCAACGGTGGAGGATAATATGTTCGTCGGCTAGAACTGGCCCGCAGTCTTTAACGGATGGAAACCGCCTCAGAGACGCTAACTAAAGGCCTCCAAGTGCCTGAGTCCATGGTATTATGGCAACCTTAAAAGTAGTAAATAAAAAGAACAAACGAAATAAAAAAAACACAAAATGAAAAAATAATTAAAACAATAACTATTCCATTCATTCTAAGCACATCATCTAAGATTACATTAGAAAAAAAACCCCACTACAATAAAAGCATGCTTTTAATCTGATAGTAAAAAAAAGCCCAATAAAATAAAAATGAGCTCCATTAATGAAAATAATGGCTTTTACCCTAGCCAGTTAAAATGCTGAGCTTACATGTTTTGGGGTTTGGGGGAGCTGGGAAAATTTTTTCCCCACGGGCTGGTAATAGATTGATTTTTGTTACATGCTGGAGACGACCTGGCTAATTAGTATCGCTCAGTGTGGAACTTACCTTTTGTACGAAGTTTGAAGAGATCGTGTAAGGAGACAACCTAGTCCTGTGGAAATGGGCAAAGGGAAACTGTGTTCTCCTGAAGATGAGACTGCAGAATGGAAGCCGAATATCCCTCTCTCTGCTCTCGGCCTCTCGGCCTCTCGGTCTCTCTGTCTCTGTCTCTGTCTCTGTCTCTCTCTGTCTCTCTCTGTCTCTCTCTCTTTGAGTGTGTGTGCGTGTGTGTGAGTGTGTGTGTATGTGTGTATGTATGTCCTAACCTCTTTGTTTCTTTTCCCTTATTACTTCAATTTCCTCTGCCCCCTTTTAAGAAGCGACTTTAATTTTCCTTCAGCTGACAGGTGAGCCCCACCTCAGACTCTTTTCGGATGAAATGGAGGCATAAATAGATCAGTCCCAATCACAAGAGACCTCAGCAAGACCCCTTTCTTTTATTTTTGCTAGAGGAAAAAAATTATATGTCTAAGTTCAGGACTCCCCTCCCGACACAGACACCGGAAGTCCAGGTTTGCTATCTTCAGCGGTCTTTGCACACGACCCTCTCCTACCTCTTCTCCCCCTCCCCCACCATTGCTTCCCGGCACGTTACGAACCCAGACCAGTTTTCATTTCTTGCTCGAGGATTGCCTAATCCCAAATTAAGTCCCAATTGTAACTGTGAGAGGAGAAATATCGCTGCCCAAGATGTGTGTTTTGACCTCTCCAGACACTACAGAGAAACAACTTTCCTGAATCCTCAGACAAAACTCACTGAAGCAATCGGCAGTCCATTTCTGCAGCCACTCTGCTGCCCTCCCAGGGCCCCGCTGATACCACTGCGACTGCTTGGTTGTTCAAAGGAATATTAACATTTTAATTTAGTATCTAATTATGCTTGCTAGTCATAACTAGAGATTCTGCTATTAAAATCCTCACATGAGTTTTGGCGTTAGGCATGTACCTTTGTCAGTGCCCTGGAATTGCCTGCAACTTGTGTAATGCATGCTCGCTCTCTCTGCTTATGCCTCCGCCTTTGTCTTGTCCTGTCTGCTGCTGCGGCTTACGTTGAACATCGCTGTCTGGTTGGGATACACTTAGATGTCTGAGAGTCCGTCTCTTCCTAAGGAAGAGGGGGCCTGGGATATTTGCGAGATGGCGTCAGCTTTTCTCTCACGTTAAGATCAGACACAGCACGTAGGAGCTTTATACGGTCCTCAGAAGCAAGCAGCGTGTGTGGTGGCTGTATCTGACGGGCTACTTGATTGACTTGAGGGGCCCTTAGATTAGTTAAGCAAGTTTCTAGGTGTGTCTGCAGCGATATCATCATTAGGTAGGTCACAAGGGCTCCGAACTCGGGAACGCACTCACCCCTGAATGGGCTCTTGGTTTGTGGCATTACTGGGAGGTGGTGGCCAGCGGGAGGGAGTGGGTCCTTGAGGGGGGCGTGCCTAGCTTCGTGCTGTGTTCTGTGCTTCCACCATGATGGGGACAGCTGCTACTCCGTCGTCACCCTCCTCCCTCTATTGTGTTCTGCATCCCAGCAGGGCCCGGTGGTATATAACTTTTTACCCTGCCTGTAGCCACGGCTACTATAGTAAAACAGTACAGTGGTGGCCAAGTATATGGGTAAGAGCGAGACAGTAGGTGACCCTGCCTGGCATTCTAGCTCTTACTTCCTGCCCCTCCCCCTCCCCCCGCAGCTGCAAGGAATCTTGGGAGAGGCTAGACTATACATAGAAGTGGAAGATTGATTAAAAGAACAAATCCAAGATGCAATTTCTAGGACCTTGCCGCTCATGATGGGATGGGACTTTGGTGTGATGCAGAAGTTTAAGAGAGTAACCCTTCACCAGTGCTCTGTGAGAAAGCCCAGCAAAGTCATGGCTTTCAAGAATCGGCTTTGGTAGCGGGATGCTTGGTTAAGAGCTGCAGATTGTATGGAAGAGATGGGGGGATGGAAGGATGTGGGGGCCTGTAAACAGCTCCACAAGGGGGATACCAAGGCTGGTGGAGCTGGACCCAGGGCGGGGCTGCACAAACTAATGCGCCAACCGAGGACACTGCAAGCTGAGAACCTAGACCCCTGAGTGGATGTGACATCTATCAATAAAGTGCTGTTTAGCCAATCAGCTGGGCGGAAGGACAGGAAGTGGAGGGCGGAGCTCTCTTGAGAGGAGGAGGTTTGGCGATTGGTAGAGGAGAGAGATGACGAAGGGCAGTTAATGGCCTGTTGATCATTATAGTGATAAGTGCTTGGGGGTATAAGTATTATATGTCAGTTTAGAGTAGTTTGTTTATCATAGTTTAGGAATAGATTTGTATTAGTATAGATTTCTGCCCAGCATAGAGCTGACAGACTAAAAGTACGCTTCCGACTCGGTGTCTTCTTCAGACTGTGTGTCACTTAGTAGTTACCATAGGCCTAACTGGTACATTTTAAATGTAACACCTCCTGTTCAGATGTAGCTCATTCTCCACATGGAGAAGAGGAGGGGAGGGCAGGGGGCTGCCTCTGACATGAACTCTGGTGCCTGTGATTGGATCGCTGCCCCTTGGGAACACAGAGGAAGGGGATGTAGGCTACTCGGATGAGATCTGATAGGCTGTGGGCAGACGCTGGAGGAGGAGGGCCCCACTGGTCACAGGCCTAGGGGAGGGGAATAGGGTGGAAGAGGGCGGGAGGGAGGGCAGGAGGGAGGGTGGGAACAGGAAGATAAGAGTGAGGGGATTAAAACTGGGATGTAATGCAAGTAAAATATGTATATATATATTATATAAAATATATATATAATTTTTTATTTTTTTATTTTAAGGGCTTTGGTGAAATCCTACTCTAGTCTATTGTCAGTGCCCATCTAGGGTGATGGGACTATTTTTTTGCAGCTCCCAAGGGAAAGTTAGCCAGCCGAATCCTCTGAAACTGAGGCAAAGCGAATTCTACCACCTCTCAAGCCATCTCTGTTCCATATTTGGTCAGAGAAACACAGCATTCCTGACCTGTCACAAGGATTTGGTGAGCTCTGGTTCATAGATGATGCCTCTGGTGTTTGCTCCTGTCCTGGGCCAGCGTTCCTTTGCTTCAGCTGTGTGTTAGAAAACATCCGACTTCCTTTTTATGAAGACACTGGTCCCTGTGTTTACGACAGCACAGTTAAACCAGGTAAGGGTTCTGGAGAATGCTGGGTAATCTGAGGATATGACTACTGTTTAGGGAAAGCCAATATCTGCATGTTTCAGAGTCCCTGCCCTGGGTGACTAGGCCTAGTTTATCCTGCACACCTGGAAATGGCTGACAACGTACCTTCTGCACTGAACTTGGCTGTGAACTGATTAACTGCTCTTCACAGAGGTGGCAGAGAGGGCAACGCCGACTTCAAATCGCTGGCCACCTCTCTGAGAAAGGAGCGGAATCTGCTACAGAAGATGGCACCATGGTTGGAATGACCTGTGTGTGAGATGACGGCTGCTAAGTGTTCCACACAGTTTCTCCCATCAGGCACTTGGGCTCCGTAGGCTGTTTGCTGGAGGCAGGATGCCACCCGGGGCTTCTGCTTAGAGATGGCCAATGGCAGCTCAGACAAGAGAGGGAAGAGGAGACGAATAACTCGAGAAGACTAGGCCTTAGTTATTCATTAAAGAAACACATGATAAGCTGGGCATGGTGGTGCACACCTGTAATCCCAGCACTCAGGAGTCAGAGGCAGGCAGATCGCTGTGAGTTTGAGTCCAGCCTGGGCTACAAAGGGAGTCCAGGACAGCCAAGGTTACAGAGAGAAACCCTGTCTCATAAAAGCCAAAATAGACTTTTTAAGTGTAATAATATAAATGTATCTGTTAAAATAAACATAATAAAAATGGGGGGGGGGGGAGAAAAAGGAAAAAAACCCACGTGTTTCCTGAAGACTCTATCATATTTGGTAATGAGCTGTTCATGAAAGCCCTGCACTGGAGGATCATGGGACAAGACAACAGCATGGGGTTAGCTCCCTATTAACACAAACCTGCCCAGACAGATTTCTATGATTCTGCCTCCAAGTTCTATAATCCCCACACCACACACATGGCAAAGCAACATGGAGGCAGTCGAACTGCACCAGAAGAATCCTGGTGCTCCTGCTTTCTTCCCCACAGCTCTAGGTAAGTCAACTTGGTTTAAACGTATCCCAAGCAGGACACTCAGAGCAATGGGAGTGGATTCTCCCCAGGCTTATGTGTCTGAACTTCCATGGTCCACGGTGTGCTGAGCCTCGACCCTGGAGATACAAGCTCTGGGAGGCCCTCAAGTGGTTGTGATGGTGGTGGTGGTGATGGTGGTGATGGTGGTGATGGTGGTGATGATGGTGGTGATGATGGTGATGATGGTGGTGATGGTGGTGGTGATGGTGGTGGTGGTGGTGATGGTGGTGGTGGTGGTGATGGTGGTGGTGGTGGTGATGATGGTGGTGGTGATGATGGTGGTGATGATGGTGGTGGTGATGGTGGTGATGGTGATGGTGGTGGTGGTGATGGTGGTGGTGGTGGTGGTGGTGGTGGTGGTGGTGATGATGGTGGTGGTGATGGTGGTGATGGTGGTGGTGGTGGTGGTGATGATGGTGGTGGTGATGGTGGTGATGGTGATGGTGGTGATGATGGTGGTGGTGGTGGTGGTGGTGGTGATGGTGGTGATGGTGGTGGTGGTGATGGTGGTGATGATGGTGGTGGTGGTGGTGGTGATGGTGGTGGTGATGGTGGTGATGATGGTGGTGGCAGTGGTGGATGTAGTGGTGGTGATGGTGGTTGATGGTGGTAGTGAGGGTGGTGATGGTGGTGGTGGTGGTGATGGTTGTGGTGGTGGTGGTGGTGATGGTGGTGGTGGTGATGATGGTGGTGGTGATGATGGTGGTGGTGATGGTGGTGGCAGTGGTGGACGTGGTGGTGGTGATGGTGGTGATGGTGGTGATGGTGGTGGTGGTGCTGCTGCTGGTAGTGGTGATGCTAAGAGATCATTGGGCTCTAGAGGAGCCAGGAAAAGTCAGGGGCATTCACCTCAGGGCTCAGATGGCTGGCTTTGTGATGCCTGCCTCCCCTGTCCTTCTCATAGGCTTAGCTCCTGAGGTAAATTTCACTTTTACTAAGACCTAGTTTGTGAACACATCAGATAACACCCAAGCCAGCCTTTCCCACATGAGTGGCCCTGGTGCAAGGAAACGAGTCTGCCCTTCACTCTCAGGGAAAAAAAATAAAACAAGGTACATAAAATAACAAAACAAAACCACAGGAATCCTGAACTTATTTGGACTCCCAACATGGTTCCTAGGAAAGCCATCCACAGGGGTGAAGAGCACCCATCTTGCCCGAACACGGCGGCACGGGTAATTTTTCATGTTGGGTGTCATCTTTTCTGACATCCGCAACCATGTCTGAAGGATGAAGTCTGTACTTCAGTCTTGACACTGAAGGAAACCTCCCACTCTCGGCTTCCGCTCTGCCAGTTCTTCGAGGAACCTCTTTTTCTTCAACTAAGCCTCAAAGAATGTACACCGAGCAGAAAGAGGTGTTGTCCCCAAGGAAGGGCTTGAAAGAAAGGTGGAAGCTGGGGTCCTGGTGAACATGTCAGGGCGCACCAGTCTCACCCCTT
The DNA here is from genome assembly GCF_964271855.1 of Acomys minous. Classification (NCBI taxonomy): domain Eukaryota; kingdom Metazoa; phylum Chordata; class Mammalia; order Rodentia; family Muridae; genus Acomys; species Acomys minous. The sequence goes on along the minus strand of NC_140502.1, from coordinate 3,482,774 downwards.
CTCAACAACACTACCTACCTGGGGCTTTGTGGGGTTCAGTTGCCTTGTTTTGTGTAGGTGATATAAAGATGCACCAGTTAGAGTGGGGTACAGTGGTGTACCCTAGCACTGACCAAGAAGGCAGCCACAAAGACACCATAAACTGGCATAGCTTGGGCTACATAGTGAGACTCTGTCTCTAAAGACCGTCAGTAACAACAACAACAACAACAACAACAACAACAACAACAACAACCAAACAAAAGAATCAGACACTGCATTGGCACACAGCTCTGGGAGGCTTAGGGACCACTGTTGTGCCTGAATTCCATAAGAGAAAACAGTGGGACAGCATGACATGACAATAACACTGTGAGCCACCAGAAAGAGTAAAGAAATACTTTTGACAGCAAAGTGCTTTAAAAAAAAATCTGACATTGTACGCTTTTGAAAACAAAAGGAGACACGGAGGTCCGCCTCTGCCATGCCGTAGGACTGCTTACACATACCTGCCTGCCGCCACACGGGTGGTCTGCGTGGGCAGAGGAGGTCATCCAGAGGCCTGGCAGCTGCGTGGCCCACACACAGCGGGGGTCATGACAACATGCAAGTGCGTGGGGGACAGATGGGAAAGAGAAGCAGAACAGTTTGAGCACTGTGAAGAGGGACGGAACTGGAGATGTGCCGGTGGCGAGGGATTGCCTGTTTGAGTAGTCAGCCCCTCCACCTGAGGCCGTGGTGAAGTGCCAGCTTGTGCTGCCCCCGAGGGCAATGTGTGGGTCTGTGGCCATGAAGTCACAGGGGGTCAGTGGCAATGCCCATGGCTCATACTAGAGATCATGAGGACAACCTTGCTTTGGGCCACCACCTAGGACTATGTTGATGTCCAAGGGCTGTGCAGACCTGGCCCTGCCTCTCACCGGCTGCAGCACTAGGGTGAGTAGGACCTGCCCCTTCCTCAGGCAGCACACCACCCACCTGCACTGAGGTGCTGTGCAGGCGGTGCATCCTTTCCCCACCGCCAGGCCCCTCATACCTCCAGAAGTCAGGAGAGCTGGTCCTGGGCCATGAGAGCAGGAGAGCTGACCCTGCCTCCTCCTGATGGCTGGATTGGATGAACTAGCCGGGGCAGTGTTGGAGAGCTCGCCTTGCCTGGTGGTGGTGTGGGTTACGGACAGCTGGCAAGTGGACCAACTCAGTTACCACCCAGACCCAAATCCAGGGCTTTTGAGTTGGCCCACCCCCAAATCTACGTCATCTGTTGGAGCATATGAAAGGGCCGATCCTGCCGACCCAAAGCTCCATGACTCACGGCAACAGTAGGACACCCAGGAAGAGTCTCAGTAGGGACCCAGTAAAGATGCTGTAGCAGAAACCAGAGGCAAGTAAGGATGTGAGGACAGGGGTACACTGTTGACACACTGTTACATACTACAGCTTCCACAATCAAATGTTTTCTATGCTGTGTTTTTTTTTCTTTTTCTTTTCTTTTTTAGGGGAAATTGCAACAGCAGAGGGAAGATACAGGGGACCAGGAGATGAGTGGGAGGGGTGCATGATGTGAAACTCACAAAGAATCAATATAAAGATGAAAAAAAAAACCCCAAAAGGGCAGAAGAGATGACTCAGTGATTAACTACTCTGGTTGCTTTTACAGAGGGACCTGGTTCAGTTCCCAGTACCTGCATGGTAGCTCACAACCACTCATAAGCTGGTCCCCTGGGGTCTGGTGTCCTCTTCCGGCCTTCTTGGTCACTGTATGTGACCAGGTTCAATTCCCAGAACACACAGGGTGGATGTGGAGGTGTCCTCCAACCTGTGTTCTATCACACACACACATGGACACACACGCATGCACACGCGCGCGTGCACACACACACACGCGCACACACACACACACACACACACACACACACACACACACACACACACAATGCAGGCAAAACACCCGTACACATAAAATATTGCCAACAGTCCTGACAATAAATGCCAAAGGTTGAGCTTGGAAAAGATAACAATGACTACAATAAAATCAAAAGAAAATGGGCTTTGGCACAGAGCTCACACTCAGTAAATGCCATCATACTTTAAAATTTTAAATACAGTGAATCTGTCTGGAGACTCTCTGATCCTAGTTAAGCCCTCCTTGGCAGAAGAAGCCACCCTGGCTTCCCCACTTCATGGGTTGCTGAGGTGTTGGTTGAAGTTGGCTCTGGGCTTTCCCTGAGTCTCAGTCACTCTTTTGTCTAGAAAAATAAAGGTTAAGGACCACCAGGATGGGCTCAGCAGGTAGAGGTGATTGCTGCCAAGCGTGATGACCCGAGTTCAATCCCCAGGACACACATGTTGAGTGTTGAGGTGTCCTTTAACCTCTGTGTTCCATGGCACGTGTGTGTGTGCACATGTCACATACACACATGTATGTATACTCCAAATTAAGTAAATGTAAAAACATAAAATAAAAATTTAGACAAATCATGACTGGGGATTTTTTTCATTTAGCCTTTTCTTTGTTTCTTTCTTTCTCTCTTTCTTTCTTTCTTTCTTTCTTTCTTTCTTTCTTTCTTTCTTTCTTCTTTCATGTCACAGGTCTCATTATATGCAGACTGGCCTCTAAGTGGCAGTCCTCCTGCTTCTGCCTCCCTGAGGGCTGAGGTGACACGTGTCAACATAGTGCCACTTTCTGACCGTACGCACCCCAGGATGGACTGAGCTGAGAAGCCATAGCTGCCTGAGGTCTGGTGTTGGACTGATTTCACAAGAAAGAGGCTCTGCGTGGCTAAGAGAGCTCTTCGTCCTCTGAGACCCGACTCCCTGGATTCAGGCTGTAGGGTCTTGGCAGTGGAACGGAGCCTTGCCCTATGTACCCGTTAGACACCGTCCCTGCTGGCAGTCACAGTGAGCAGGTGGCCTCCATCCTTGGACAATCAATCCATCTCCAGAATTACCTATTCTCCCAGGGGGTCAGGCTTCTGCTTGCTTCAGCACAGGTGCAACCTGTGCTGTAATGGGTGAGCCCTGGTGAAAGCCACCCCAGTGGGCGCATACGAGGCCTTAATGACAATAATTAATAAGACCCCGACAATTATACCCAGTGATGTGTAAGGCTGAAGAACAATCTGTGCTGTCAATCAAAGTGACGCTGGTTGGTAAGTGAGTGACAGCGCCAGGAGCTATCACTTGCCTGTGCAGAATTAATAGTCCTTCGGAGGAGCGGTGTCACTCAGCTCCCTTATCCCAGCACGGGGAAGCTGGAAGCCTGTCAGTCTCCAGGATGGGCTCTGGGATGGAACTCCTGCCCTATGGGTCTGGAATGGTCCTGACCCGAAATCCTTGTGCACCCATGGAGTCCTTGAACTCTGCCATCACGTTTGAGCTTAAGCGAGTAACATGGCTTCAGTTGAACTGCTCCCGACAGGGTCATGCTTTGAATGTTCGTCCCTCGCCTGCTGACGTCATCTTGGAAGGCTGTGGAGCTTGATGGGTCACTAGGGCACAGCAATTTTCTCAGAGATAGAACATTCCGTATTAGACGGAAACTCATCAGCACTCAGGATGTTCTGAGATGAGGTGGAACACTCCATCCTCTAGGGGGCGGGGTTACTAAAGCCCAGGAAGTAAACAACTCAAAGGCTTCCGGAAGTCCCTGAAACTGAGCAGATGCACTAGGCTCCTCTGTCCCCGATCATATACAAGTAATGTGGGCTTCACAGAGACACTCCCAGACCATCCTAGACACTTGGGGAAAAACAAAAACAAAAAACAGAGGCCAACAAAGCCACCTGGAGGCAGAGATCAGTCCAGTTATCCAGAAGAGGCTCAGCCCGCCTGAGCTCTCTGGAATAGATGCCTTCACCCTGTCTAGCTTTCTCCAGGCTCTGCATTGAGCACTGGGCTCTCCTCTGTCACGCTGGGTTAGGCTTTTGTGATGCGGACATCTTCATTTCTGCCCCTCACCCATCTTCCTGTAAGACTCATTGGTTCCCCAACTGGACTTCGGTGGTATCCTTACTTTTGTCTGTCATTGGTTCCCTCTCTAAGGTGAGAAGACATTGGTTCATATCTCCCCAGGAATAGTGCCATAGAAAATAGCCTGAGTCCCAGCAAGGGACAATAGCTTCAGTACTATTATCGTAGACCCGGCTACCGCCATAATGTTCTGCTTTGGTTGCTATGACTACAGGGGGATGTCTAAGACGGCATCTGGTGATGACCTGGAGGAAAACCTCCACCCAACACCGAGACTGTAAATAAACAGACTCTAGGTGGGAGCTGGGAATGTGATTTTTTTTTCCCTACGCCGACATAGGCGAATATGGTGGCCCGAGAAGCTCAGGAGCCATTGCACAGAGCGATCAAGGTGTGGGCATGGCCGCTGAAGGCAGCCGGAGGACACAGGGGTATGGTCTGAGGCTTGTGAGGTGGAGCTCAAAGATGGGTTTCCTTCACTGCTTAGCCTTACTCAAAGCCGCCAGGGCAACAAGCCTCTCTGTGGTGGAGAAGATGGAAGGAAGAGATGGCAGGTGCAGGAAAAGAAGGATTTTCTTACTTCAGTGGAAGTCGGCTTCCTTGCTTCCTGTGATACATGCATATGACGCGTGTGTGCCCGTGTGGGTATGTGCACACAAGCACTGCCCGCGCTCACACACACAAACACACAAATACTATTCGTGAAAAGAGGGCAAAATCCTGTCACTCTCTACACATGGCTGAACTGTAAATGACAATGTCACGTCAAACAAGCCAGACACAGAAAGACAAATGGCGAACGATCTCACTCAGATGTGGAATAATAATAATAATAATCATCATCATCATCATCATCTAAGTTCTCATAGCCGTGAGCAGGGGAGTCAGGAGAGGGTAACATAGGATGTGACAGGGACATGGTCACCAGTGCAGAGCTGCAATAGTTAGACAGTGTGTCTCACATAAAGTATAGTTCACACAGTTGTCATAGCAGTGTGAACGCTGTCATCACAAAGACACGAAAAATATTTGAGATGATGGATAACCTAAGTAACTGAGCTGATCAACACAGAAGACAAAGTGGCTCAAAATATCATGATGTATTCTGAGAAGACATAAAGTTATTTTTACATAAAAAAAAAACCAAACAGAGCTGGGTGCATGATTCAGTGGTAGAGCCCCTGCCTGGAATCCCCCAGTGAGGGGCTGGGGTGTGACTCAGCGGTAGAGCCCCTGCCTAGAATCCCCCAGTGAGGGGCTGGGGTGTGGCTCAGTGGTAGAGCCCCTGCCTAGAATCCCCCAGTGAGGGGCTGGGGTGTGGCTCAGTGGTAGAGTCCCTGCCTAGAATTCCCCAGTGAGGGGCTGGGGTGTGGCTCAGTGGTAGAGCCCCTGCCTAGAATCCCCCAGTGAGGGGCTGGGGTGTGACTCAGCGGTAGAGCCCCTGCCTAGAATCCCCCAGTGAGGGGCTGGGGTGTGGCTCAGTGGTAGAGCCCCTGCCTAGAATCCCCCAGTGAGGGGCTGGGGTGTGACTCAGCGGTAGAGCCCCTGCCTAGAATCCCCCAGTGAGGGGCTGGGGGTGTGGCTCAGTGGTAGAGCACCTGCCTAGAATCCCCCAGTGAGGGGCTGGGGCGTGGCTCAGTGGTAGACACTACCCCGGTAAGGAAAGCCTCTGGTTTCACTTCAGCATCAGAAACTACAAATGAACGAATAAGTGAGGTTGGTTGGCTTACAATTCTGGGATTTAGTCTATTATTGTCATAGCAAGAAGCATGGTGGCCCTCAAGCAAACGTAGTGTTGGGGAGGTAGCTGAGAGTTCTACATCTGTACCCGTAGGAAGCAGGAAGAGAGTGTGAGCCGTTAGGCCTGGCTTGAACTTCTGAAACAACGCCCCCTCCCCGGCACCCCATGACACACAAGGCCACACCTCTGGTAACGCTGCTTCCTGAGTCCGTGGGAGCTAGTTTCATTCACACCACCACAGTGTAAATCTGTTTTCTTCCTTGTTGTGTGGCTGTAAGGATCATGTCTTAATCCCTGGCACAGAGATACTTCTCTCTGCCCGCTGACTGACAGGACCCAGGAGGAAGTTCTCAGGGACTAAGGCCCGAAGCTCGGATGCGCAGCCCTCTGACGCAGCTTGGCGCCTCGCTGCCTCTGCGCATGCTCGGTTCATGGCTTCTTTTTACTTAACAGTTTTTAGATACTGGCTCATTTGTCTTTTTCTAATTGGTTTGCCTGGGTCTGGAGCAATGCTGGAATTAACCTTATTACGCATATTGCTTTCAAGGTGTATCATTTGTATGTTGCCTCTGTTGACTGCATTTTTTTCCCAAACGAATGTTTTATAAAGTATCTGCTCATTAGTAACTACTTTTACTGTTTTTTAGTCTGAGTCTCCATTGTTGCTTAGGAAGGCTACAATAAAATCTGGTTTGCACAACCAGTCTTTAGATTTTCTCTTAAGACTGTTTCATGTAAATCTTTTATGTATGTGAAAGGTGTGTGTGTGTGTGTGTGTGTGTGTGTGCGCGCGCGCGCGCGCGCGCACGCGCAGAGTTACAAAAATTCACTAGAAAATTTCATTCCATGCCAGACAAAATTAAAATAAAATGCAGTTTTTCTGCATCACTTGTCAAATGATTCCTATTTTCTTACTTAAAAACAGAGTGGAGATTTTCGTGAGTATTAATGTTACATATGCTGGTATCAAAATCCGGATTTTCCCATGACTCTATAGTCTCTCTCCCACAATCCCTCTCACCTCCTCTTCCTCCTCCTTCCTCCCTCCTTTCCCTTCTCCCCTCTCATGTCTCCCTCCCTCTTAACCTGTTTTTTTTTTTGGTCTCACCCTCTTTTCCTTTTTTGGGATGGTCTCACTATGTGTCCTGCCTCCCTCGGCCTCGAGGGTGTCGCAGTTTCAGGAGTGCACCACCACACTAGGCGGTGTTTACAGGTGTTGAGGATGCTCTAATAAGACTTGAAAGAAGGGCAGGCTCACCGGAAGGGCTGACTCACAGGAAGGGCTGACCCACCGGAATGGCACTTCTGATGCGCAGCTGAAGCACTCACAAACACTCTACTGTATGAGTTTAAGGATCATCTTAACATTTTGGGACTCCAACAGCAGCTGATTAAACGTAAAGATTAATTTTAGAATTAATGTACATGTTCATAGGGTTTTTCACCCATGACAAGATACAGATTTCAAGGCGTTTTGCTTTGTTGTGTTTTGTTTTTGTTTTTTGTTTTGTTTTGTTTCATTCCTCAGACTGCAAATTTAAAGCTGCGTCATGCGGTTCCTACTAAGCAGGTCGTTTAGTGTTTATTTGTCCTGATTTGTATTTATGTGTCTGTGTGTGGCTTTGCGCGTGAGTGATTTCAGGTGTCTGCGGAGGCCGGAAGGAGCCATCAGAGGCCCCGGAGCTGGAGCGACAGGTAGTTGGGAGCTGACTGGTGTGGGGGCCCAAGCGTGGGTCCTCTGTAGGAGCAGCAGGTGTTCTCAGCATGGGAGCCGCCTCTGCGGCCTCATGTTTTGTCATAGCTTTTGTTGCTATTGTAAAGAGAATAATTTTTATTAACTCCATGCCAAGTGCTTAGCCCCGAGTTGCTACCGCGCGCTACATATTCAGTCTCTTATTACTTCTGAGAGGGATTCCTCCCCCCCCCCCATATTTTGATTTTTTCAAGGTACGTAATTGTTAAGAGGAGAATTTTGTGCAGGTGTTAAATTGTAGCAATATTTCCTAATCTTTCATTTTGTCACCTCTAGACTGTTGAACGTAAATGAAGTTACTACGTGTCTCTCACCCATGTCTGACCATGTCCCACTTTGCGGGGACCTGGTGGTGACTGTATGGAATGGCCTGGAGTAGGAACGGTTGCCTCCTGGCGCAGCTTTGTGCTGCTCAGTGCTGTGAATGTGAATTCAGGAAAAGTGCGTAACCGCAATAGGGAGATGTAAGCATAATTAATGATTTTAATTGAAATATTTTATTATTTTGCTATTTAAAAGTAATTCAATAGAAGTTAACAAACGTAACTAAGATCGATGGTGAGATTTTTATATTAAAACAATGCATGCATGTGATTCATAATAGCAGGCTGGAAGAAAATACTGGACTTGTGGGTAGAGCGGGCGAGGGATGTGGCATTTTGAGGGTATGGAGTGAGAGGCACTGCTATGCTTCGGCGAGACAGATGCATGCCTGTGTGCCAGTGAATAAAGACCATCCGTGCATGATGAGCGGACTCCAGATGTTCTCAGTGGTTACGGCACATCTGCAAGACGCTTATATATTGATAAATGGCGTCCAAAAGGCAGGTTGTGGGTGGGTGGAGAGATGGCTCATGGGTAAGAGCATGTGCTGCTCCTCCAGAGAATCTGAGTTCAGTTCCCAGCACCCACATCCGGCAGCTCACAACCATCTGTAACTCCAGTGGTGGGGTAGGGGGTGGGGCTGGGATTTAACACCCTTTTCTGGACTCCATGGGTACCTGCACTTGTGGACGCATGTACACATGCACACATGTACACACATGTATGCACACGTGCACACACATGTATGCAGCATACCTGCACACATGTAACACATACTCACATACATGTACATACACACATATGCACACATGTATACACGCACACATGCACACCTATGTCACACATGCGCATGTACATGCACACGTGCATACACATGTACACATGCACACATGCGCGCGCACACATGTGACACACACATGTACATACACACATGTACAAAAGCTGATCAAGTTTAACAACAGCCACGGTAGACCACATCCCCCGTGTGACTGTAGCACACGCTTGGCACACTTTTCTGGGCAGGAAAACAGAAAGGGCAGAGACTGTGAAGCAATCCACTGTACCTGCTGCTCCTTGAAATGAGTCTGTATTTCAAGGTCTGGGAGATATTTTCATCATTTTCTGACATTAAAAAGAACTAGACTGCCAGGTGTGATGGTGCACACCTGTAATCCCAGCACTTGGGAGGCAGAAGCAGGCGAGCGAGCGATAACTAGACTCCTTATAATATGCACACTAGTTATTTTGGGTGGGCAGAGATTTCCTTTTCTAACGCAGGTCTGTCCTTCTCAGATGCACAAAGGAATTCATAGTCACCCACTGTATAACTTAGAAAATATATTAATTTAAAAAATTAAGACTCAGACTTAGCCTCATTTTGTTTTTGGATTGTGTTCTTTTCCTTGAGAACTTCTAGCGGTTTCCTTGAGAGGTTCAGGTAAAACATCCATTTCTTCAAACCAGGCTCAACAACGAAATATGAACATATCTCTTGCAGACACTCCCACGCAGTCATACGTAACGGTGGGAATCCGCCGCTGCTGGGCGTGACTTTTCTCACAATCGCTGGCGTCATCAGCAGTGAGCGTTGAGCGTTTGCTGATGATGTAAACCCACCCCACCCTCCAAAGAAGCTCGGTTAGGCTTCCGGTGTGGGATGCCCCGTTGCCAGGCATTGTGGGTCACACTTGCAGTCCCATCTGCCTGGGAGGCCTGGTCAGGAGGGTTACAAGCTGATGGGGTATCTGGCCTCCAGTTAGGACAACTCATTGGCACTCTGTCTCCAAATAAAAAGTTAAAAAAATTGGGCTGACTTTGTGGCTCAGTTACAGAACACTTGCCTTGTGAGCACCAGGTCCTGGGGTCCAGGCTCAGCATCACACAAAAACAGCGACCAAGGCAGCATCAGGCGGGGACAGTGCACATCGTGGGAATGCTCCGCTTCCTTACCCACCCAAAGCACAAAGCTTGCGTCACTTTTTCTTCAAAGGCTTTGAATAGTCTCTATCTATTTCTTTTTAAACTCTTACGGGTTGGAGAGATGGTTCGGTGCTTGAGGATGTTTGCCGCTTGCGGGAAGGCTCATATATGTGAATGCTTGGTCAGCAGGGAAGAGACTGGTGTTGCTTGGCAACGATTGGGAGGGGGCGTGGCCTTGTTGGAGGAAGCATGTCCCTAGGGGCGGGGTTTAGGGCTTCAGATGCTCAAGCCAGGCCGCATGTCTCTCTCTTCCTGCTGCTTGCAGATCTGGATGTAGAATTCGTAGCTCCTTCTCTAGCGCCGTGTCCCGCTGCATGGAACCATGCTCCGCACCATGAAGACAAAGGACTAGACCTCTGAAGCTGTGAGCCAGGCCCAGTTAAATGCTTTCTTTTGTAAGAGTTGCTTTGGTCACGGTGGCTCTTCACAGCAACAGAACACCAAGACACTGCTCACTCACGAGGTCCTGAGTTGGTATCCCCAGCGTCTACCAATGAAGCCTGGATTATGTACCTACTATCCCCAGTGATGGAGACGGTGGGCATGCACAGACAGGAGGATCATTGGGGGTTGTAGGTTCCCTGCCTAGACACCTGATGTCCTCCTTGGTTTACACACACACACACACACACACACACACACACACCTCTTTAAAACTCAGTGGTCAGTGTCTGTGTCCGTGTGTGTGTGTGTGTGTCTGTGTGTGTGTGTGTGTGTGTGTGTGTGTGTGTGTCTGTGTCCATGTGTACGTGTGTGTGTTATTGTAGAATGCTGTCCTACGAGAAAAACAGCTGCTAATCTTTTTCAGATTAGTTCTGCGTGCTTGGCAAAAGATCTCCACAGTGGGGCCTGTTGACTGTTTCCATCCTCTGAGGAGAGAAGTTGGAGGGAGGGTCCACTGGACTCTCACCAAGGAGTCCAGCCCTTGCTCCCTGAAACGTGTCTACAGATCTGCCCTAATTGCATAAGGCTTAGGGAGATTAGAAGGTTCCAGAGATGGTTCTCATCTTGTGGATCACCGGGTCGCCCAAGACCCTTGGAAAGTGCAGATGTTTACGTCATGATTCATGGCACTAGCAAAATTACAGTTATGGAACAGCAATAAAAACAATATTATGGTTGAGGGTCCATCACAACATGAGGAACTGTGTTAAAGGGTCGCAGCATCAGGAAGGTTGAGAACCACTGGGCTAGAGTGTGTAGGATGGAGAAGGTTGAGGCTGCTGTGTGTGTGGGAGCCATCATTCATTCTGGGTAAAGCCTTTCCAGTGTGGCCCCTTAGGGTCACCTGTGCTCCTCCTCTATGTCTTCCTCCTCCTCCTTCCTCCTCCTCCCTCTTATTCCTCCTCCCTCCTCCTCCTCATCCATCCTCCCTCTACCTCCTCCTCCTCTTCCTCCTCCTCCTTCTTCCTCATTCCTCCTCCCTCTTATTCCTCCTCCTCCAACCTCCACCCTCCCTCCTCCTCTTCTTCCTCCTTCTCCTTCCTCCTCCCTCTTCTTCCTCCTCCCTCTTCTTCCTCCTCCCTCCTCTTCCTCCAACCTCCCCCTGCCTCCTCCTCCTCTTATTTCTCCTCCTCCTCTTCTTCCTCCTCCCTTCCTCCTCCTCCTCATTCTTCTTCTTCTTGTTACTATTAATATTCCTGTTCTTATCCTTGTCAACTTGTTACAAGCTAGAGTTATCAGGAAAGAGGAACCTCACCTGAGAAAATGACTCCATGATGTTAGCCTGTAGACAAACTCTGGTACACGTTCTTGATTAGTGATTGATATCGAGGGGCCAGCCCACGGTAGCAGTGCCACGCTGGGGCGGGTGGTTCTGCTGTTTCTGGTCCAGCAGGCGGAGCAAGCTATGAGGGGCGAGACAGGGAGCGGCGTTCCTCCATTGTCTCTGCTTCACCTTCCTACCTCCAGGTTGCTGCTTTGAGTTCCTGCCCTGGCTTCCCTGCGTAGGTGATGGAGTGAGTTACCTGTGACTTGCAAGGTGAAATAAATCCTTTCCTCCCCAATTGGCTTTTGGCCATGGTGGTTACCATGGCAATAGGAAGCAAAACAGGACATACATGTTCAAACTCCACATGCGAGAAAAAAATGGTGAAGTATGTTTTAATGTTCCATGTCTAGAGTATCTCGCTCAGCATAACACCTTCCAGGTCCATCCATGTTGTGAACGGCGGGGCCACTTCCTCTTTATAGATGAGCTATTCCCACATTCGTAAGTAGATAGATCAAAGTTTTTTTACCCAGCCATTCATCGGGAGGCCATCCAACTTTTCTACATTGCAGCTATGGTGAAAGGTACAGGTAGGCAGATCTTAAATACTTTTTACCTCAAATAAGAAAACCGACTAGCCAGGCTGAGAGGTGAGTGTCCTCACTGCTTAGAAGGCAGAGGCAGGAGGATTGCTTGACTCCAGGAGGTCCATCCAGGCTAGCCGGAGCAGCACAATGAGACCTTATGTTAGGGTGTGGAATAGGGGAGGGGAGGGGAGGAGGAGGAGAGGGAGGAAGGCAGGGGGGAGGGAGGGAGGGAGAAAAAGAAAGCGCTAGCCACACAAGGAGCTAGCTATGTTATTTGTCTTGATCGAGTTGATTGTTCTCAGTGCATATTTATGTCAAAATATCAATTAGCATGTCTTAAAAGTATTGATATCCTAGTGTACCAATTATACCCCATAAAGACAAAATGAGATGATAATATGGGACCCTGGTCCAAGGCCTTAGGACACAGCTTGGCCGCACCGAGCCGGCATTAAGCACTGGAGGGGAAACTGTGTTAATTATGATCTTCCTTGAAGCTGCTCCCACGCTCCCACGCCAGCTGAGAGGGATTCTAACCCCAAGCCTGCCCCCCTCCCCACAGCAGGCACCTCCTCCCCCATAGTCCTCCAGCTGAGTCGCAATCCAACCCCCAAGTACGACATTTGTCATCAGCACCACTGTGAAATCAGCCAAGTGACAGCTCCCATCAGCTGCTAGGAATCCTTGCTGCCTTACACAGAATGTGCTTCCTAACTTGATACTGAGACTCCAAAAGCCCCCCCAACAGAATGTTCTGCTATTTAATAGCAAAATAGTTCAAACTATGTGATTCAAAAGCCATATACAAAAGTCTGAGGCACCTCAGAATAGGAGTTTTAAGAGGACCTCAGGAGTGACTAGCAAAAGGGTTTTAGTAACATTTATGTGACTGATAATTTCACTGTCAGTGGGACTAGTAATTTCACTATTTTCCAATAACAAAAAAAAATCAACCATCCTGATACATAAATATTAGCATTGTAATTATATGAGATGATAGTTTTATAATTATTAATTATAAATTATAATTATGTAAAAAGTCTCCCCTTTTAACACACTAGTGAAAAACAATTAAAGAAGCAAGAATAATAAACACTCACAAAAAATTGTAGATGAAGGAATTGAATCTACTGGCATAGAACAGAAAAAAAATCAGCTGTAGAGACTTAAAAAGTCAACTGTCTATTAAGAAACTATAAATATAAGTGAATAAGGAAACTGAAAGTCTAAACTGACTAGGAAAGACTTTTTGTAGCGTGGCATACGGAGTAAAACCTGCCTGCAGGACAAGCTTATACAAGGTTCATGTGGGTCAAAGAATGATCGATCACAGTTATAATTTTGCTTTTCAGTGGGCGAGTTTAGCAAGTAAATAGCAAGTAAAACTGAAGAATAAGTATCAAGGGCTAGGTAGTTAGAATGGCGGATGGATGAGCAGACAGATGGAGAGACTGATCACTTAGGTAGACATATGATTAACAGATGACGGACACATAGGTGATGGATAGATATATTGATCAGCAGATGGACAAATGATAGACAGCATATAGACGCAAGGTAGATAGAAGATAGATGATCAAAGGTAGATTAACAGATGATGACAGGAGATAAGTAATAGACAGGGGATTGATAGATAATAGAGGTGATAGATAGATAGATAGATAGATAGATAGATAGATAGATAGATAGACTATTGATTGATTGAAACATAGCAATCCATTATAAAACTCTTCGATCAGAAGTTGCCTGGGGAAGTTGAAACAGTCCGCAGAGTTCCCCACTGAGCATCCTCTCCATGGCTGAACTTTTGCCTTCTCCTCCACTGCCTCACATGTAGTCACGGGGAAACAGCAGCACGGCGTTGGGAGATGGCTTCCCCATTGAGTTGTTTGTGAGGAGACTGTGCCTTTACTCTTGGACTGCTGCTGTCCCTTCCCTTCCGGTTGCAGAGTCAGGACACCGTCCCATCCCCAGACGAGGCGCCTTGGAGGACACTTTGAGACAAACATGTCTGGGTCTCCGAGCGGGGAAGCCAGCTGTGCCTTCAGAGCCAGCTTCCTGGTACACGCAGACGGCACAGGGCATTTTACCAATATTATGCACAATACAAAACACCCGTGGGAAAAAACTGAAAGCCTGAACCCGCCAGAGCTAGGAAGCCTGGACTACAGCACAACACTTATGAAACGAGGCTGATTGAGGCCGGTTGAATCTGGTTCTAGCGCAAGAACAAGCAACTGGCTGTCCATGGCCCTGTACATGTGGATTCAATCTGCTTAGAGTCAACATTTATTGTTTTTTGTTTGTTTTCAGGAGGCTAACACGTGATATGTAAATAGCCCAGCCCGGGGTGCCTGTGTGCACACTTAGCTCCACAGACTTTCCCCCCACTGTTCCCCAATAGGTACAAGAGGATGGCCACATACGTAGCATCTCCTGCACTTTCTGGCTTATTAGAGACCTGGAGGTGGTTGGAGGTGATGGAGACAGGCCTGGAAGCCCAGTGGTTAGGTAGCCAAAGCAGGAGAGTCACAGCCTCACATTCAGCATGGGCTCCAGAGTGAGTGCAAAGCAATGCAGTGAGGCCGTCTGGGGCACGGCTCAGAGGCAGGATGCCCGAGATGGGACACGGCCAGCAATGGTGACTGTCCTAGTTTACCTCTCTCTCTCTCTCTCTGTTGCTGTAATAAAACATCGACCAACAGTAGCTTAGCAAAGTCAAAGGGTTTATTTGTCGTACACTTCCATATCAACAGCCCATCACAGAAGAAGTCAGGGAAGACGCTCAAGGCAAGAACCTAGAAGCAAGAACTGAAGTGTGGGCCAGGGAAGCTACGCTGTCTTCTGGCTTGCTCCCCATGGTTTCCTCAGCTCGCTTTCTTAAATAGCCAAAGCCTAGGGATGGTACCACCCATGGTGGGCCATGCCCTTCTTCATGATCATCAACTAAGGATGTGCTCCATCGATGCCGTGGCCACAAATCAGTCTGTTGGGGGAAATCTTTCAGTGGACTTTCCATCTTTTCAGGTGACCCTAGCTGAAACCAGCTATGGCAACAGGGAGTGGTGAGTTAACACCCCGGAACTCTGCGCTGGGCAGGGGGGCAGCAGGTTCAAAAGAGGTGGAGCTTTGTGTGATAAACAGGTTGGGACGAATACTGACAACACTGGGTAGATGAAGGGTACATCAACCCACGTGACGCACTAAGACTGCCAGCTAACTTAAAGTATGACCCCCGTGGCCAGCCTGCACGTTTTATCAGGAGGCAGTGATGTAATCAAATAAGCCTATGAGGCTATGAGGAACACACGAGAATCTTCAGCCTCTGGGAATTGTGGGAAATACAGATTAAGGTAAAAACGAACCATCAAGGGTTCTCCATTAGTCTACTGGGGGAAATGTACAAGTGACAGTGTTCTGTGTTCGCGAAGGTGCGAAGAAATGGGCAACCGTCGCTGTTGCCGTGGCAAAGAGGGTGACAAGTTGTCCCAAAGGGGCTCCATGGCATCTCAGCAGAGACACGGAGACGCGAGTGCGAGAACAAAAGCTTCCTTTTGTTGCATACTGCAACTTTTGAGACAGATTTTTGTTTCTTTTGCTTTTTAAAGACTTTTTGTCTATTCTACTTCATGCACATGAGTGTTTCGCCTGCACGTGTGTGCAGGAAGGAGGGGGCACATGCACGCAGTACCCAGAGGCCAGGAGAAGGTGTTGGATCTCCTGGAGCTGGGGTTGCGGATGGTTTGTGAGCTGCCTGCCTCCGGTACTGGGAACCGAACCTGGGCTTTCTGCAAGAACGCTAAGTGCTCGTCGCAGCTGAGCCATCTCTCTAAGCCCTTCTGTTCGTTTAGCTTTTATTACATCTCTGCCCTCTCTCCTTCTCCCCCCCCCATCCTTTTATCTCTCTTCCTGTTTGCTCTCTGTTACCCCCCGCCCCCCGGCCTGCGGGGTTCAACTAAAACTCAGGAAGGAGTTCACCTGTTGAAAGTGCAAGACACAAAGAAGGAGAGCAAGTCTGATTGATCAAGCTCTCAAACTTTATTAGTCAGGCAGCAGCTTTTATAAGGCAGAAGGCAGGGGAGCATGTTGCTATAGCAACCCAGCTGCATGCTCTTCTCAAAACACAGGGATTTCCAGGCAGGGTCATAATGTTCTGCCACACAGGATATCTGGCTCCCTCTTTGTCCAGTCTAACTGCTAAACCATAACAGGGTCGCTCCATTTCTATCTGTCTTTAGTCTAACTGCTGACCCACAAAAGGGTCAGCTAGTTTCTGGTGAAAGGCAAGCTCTGGGAAAGACAGAGACTTAAAGGTGCAGGCTCTGACAAGATGGCTGAACATTGGCCATATGGGCTATTGTCCCCAACACTCTGTCCTTCTTGTCCGTACGGACCAGAGCACAGTCCGGGAGTGAGATGGCCCAGGCCGGGTAGCAGTGGTTAAATGTCCGAGGCTGGAGGTGGACGAATGGAATCGATTATTCATGGTTTTGTTTGCGTTTCTTTGTTTCTTCAACCCCGGCTACAGGGAACACAGGGTAATTTTTTTTTTTTTGTAATATTGGGAAAAGGATTTAATAAAAAGAGATTCTAGTTCAAGATGGTCTTCTGAAGCTTGGGTGGATTTTTTTTTTTTTTTTTGGTTTTGTTTACAGGCAAAAAAAAAAAAGTCATAAAAAAGAAAACAAAATTTTCTGAAGTTCAGAAAAAAAAAGTTTTCAGTTCATGAGCAGACAAGTCTCCCTCCATCCCTCCCTCTCCGTTCCCTCTCCTCCTCCCCCTCCCTGTCTCCTCCTTCCTCTTTGTCTCATAGCTCAAGCTGGCCTTAAATTCCCTGTCCCCTTGCCTCCATCTCTCCAGTGCTAGACTAAGAGGCGTGCCGCCGTGCCTGTCAACAGGAATTCCAGCTTCTTCATTAAGTCCATGCACTGTCCTTCAAGGCTTGTTTCGGAGGGGTTTGCTCTTTAGCAGACGGGGACGGGGGGTTGCATTACCACACACTGAACGCCCAGGGTAGCGCTCAGGTAAAAACACACGGTTGGCTCGGCTCCCGACAAACAGTCCTGGGACCCAGAGTTGTCATAGCAAGGACAGAAGAACTCTGTTAGGGAAACGGCCTTTGTGGGTGTCAGTGACTTCCAGCCTTACTCGGTGTCCCTGTGGGCTTGAAGGGTCCGCCTGACAGTCACAGGAGGTGGCTTATACCATGAGCAGGATTTGCAGCTACAAAGCGGCATTGCAGGAGGCAGAGGAAGAGCTGCTAGAGGCCACTGGCCCCCGGGCGGGGTTGCCAGGAGGGTCCTGCCCTATACCGTGTGGGCACAGGGCTGAGTAGGGAGCGGCTGCTTAGGGGAGCCTCGGTTTCGGGCCCGCATTCTTGGCGTGGGTGTGTAACTCTTCCACCCTGGCCATAAAGTGGGGAAAGCAGACAGTAAATAAGCAGCAGGCAAAATTAAAACCAGTAATGAGCCGTATGAATATTGTGGCGTTATAATGCTGGAGACACATTTATTTGGGAGCATCGCGTGTTCTGGGAACACTTAACGGCCTCGTGGCTGGGCGGCCTCATTTTCCTCCAGCGAGCTTCCGCTTCTCGGCCCCGGAGGCTGGCGGCATCCGCACCTGTGCCCAGATGCTTTTATAACGTTTGGCAGGGAGAGGCGGGCACATCACCCAGGAAGGTCTCGGCTCTAAGAGCACCCTTGGTGTCAAAGGCTTGCGGTGCCTTCCACCCACCCGGGGGACACAGATGAAGGAGCAGAGGCCAGGTCCACCCAGGAAGCCTGCCCCCATGGCTATGCACTGTGGACCTTGTCCTCACCCCAAGGAGACCCTGCACCCAGGTCAGCTGAGTCTCTGCGTAGGAGAGGGGCAACTTATTTGAATCAGCTCCCCTACCCGACCCCATTTTACGCTCTCCAGCCTGGGGCCAGGCTTTGATCTAGGGCTCTAGGAAATAAGCCTTCCGGTGAGTGAAAAAAGAAAGGGTAACTATGTTGTATTCAGTCCCCAAAGTGGAGGAAGACAGATGGAACCTGATGTCATCATGTTAAACGAAACAAGCCAGGCTCAGGAAGTCACGTACGGAAGCTGGGAGGTGACTCGGCAGGCGAAGGCAGCTGCCACCAAGCCTGGCAACATAAACCCCGAGCCCCTGTCCTCACACGGAAGGAGAGAACAGAATGGCTTCTCGGAAGCCGTCTCCTGACCTGCACACTCCAGCCCCGGCAGTAACAATACTAAATAAATGTAATATCTTTTTTTTTAAATTACTAAAGGTAAAGAGAAAAGTATTAAGCAAACCAAAGTTTTCTTCCTATGTTAGAAAATAGATTTAAAATTGAAAACCGGACACAGGCGTCCATAGGGGACTATTTGGGAAGAAGGGCAGGGCAAGAAGAGGAAATTGGGGTGTGCTCAAAGAAAACTGCATGCACAAGTGAAAGTGTCACCGTCCAATCTGTTGCCTCGCATAATGAGTAGCACTGATTTACTAAAATAAAATCGGTTACAGTGAACATAGGCAGGGAGGAAAGAAGGCTGTAAAGTTTGAGCCACATAGTTTCTCTTAAACGGCCTTATGAGAAAACTGTTATGAATCAGGAACTTCCTAGAAGCTTGGGTCTTGAGAAGGTGCCTACTACCCCTCAGCAGAAGGGTTGGTGAGTCAGGCAGACCCTGTGGGGGGTCTATGGAACAGGACTCGTTCCTTAAAGGGTCTCTGTCCTCCAACGCTGGCGTCCCGAGAGAGCAGATCGTCAGAAGCCGGCATAGAGGATGCTAAAATGGACCCGGCTCTGATCCACAGTGTGGGTGGAGGACTTGAGATGCGGAGTGCCCTGGGAAGGCCGTGCGGCTCTTCTGCGGCGCTGCTGCGCAGGAAAGGCTGGCTGAGCATGCTCTCGTGAGTGACCGCCCGTTAATGTCCAAAAGCTACTACTCCAGGAACATTGCCTTGGCAACATCCAGTCCAACTCGATGGTCCTCAAGCCAGGTCACGGGGGTTGCAGAAGCATCCAGCTGAGGAAATGCTACTACGGAGTTGAATCCTGTGCTTCTCCAATGCATATTTATGAATTACACATCCATGCTTGGCAGAGGAGGACCGGTTGACATGGCATTAATACATTCATGCTTTACATATGCACTCAGGGCCCAACCCTCGGCATTAGCATGTAAAAGTCTGCTGGGGAGGGTTGAATGCGCAGGGGCCCTATTGCCTCCTCCTTTACGGGGTTGCTGGGAGCAATCCTGAGTCAGCAGGACCTTGGTGTGGCTCCTGTTCTGTGAGTCAAGGCTAATGCTCCTCTGATGAGGGCTGGCTTCAGCTGTGGGAAGAGGAGAGTGGCGCACTGGGCGTGGGAGGACTCAGGCCCAGAGGACGGAGCCATGAAGGCTGCAGGCCCTGCCCCACCCTCTTCTTGTTCACCAAGCTCTCCTCCTATGCTCTCATCACCGTCGTCTCAGCATCAGGCTCATGGAGGAGGACCCTGCAGGCTCTGTCTTCTCGGAAGTCTTGATCCGCACAGTCCAGAGCAGTGTCTCTTGAGGCTGCCCAGCTGTACTTGTGTCCGATGGTGCGCTGGTCGAGTCAACACAGGCTTCCTACCCATGGGACATTGCGAGTTGCCCTGCTCTGTGCCTAACATGCTCTTTGCCAGGATTAGCCGCATCTGCCAGAGCACTCTGTGTGTGTGTGTGTGTGTGTGTGTGTATGGTATGTGTGTGGTGTGTGTGCATGTGTATGTGTGTGTGTGGTGTGTGTGTATGTGTGTGTGTATGTGTGGTGTGTGTGTGTGTGTGTGGTGTGTGTGTGTATGTGTGTGTGTGTGTGTGGTGTGTGTGTGTATGGTGTGTGTGTGGTGTGTGTGCATGTGTATGTGTGTGTGTGGTGTGTGTGTATGTGTGTGTGTATGTGTGGTGTGTGTGTGTGTGTGTGTGTGTGGTGTGTGTGTGTATGTGTGTGTGTGTTGGCACGGCAAACGCTTCTGCGTGGGTCAGTGGCTGGCTGCGGGCAGTACAGCGGCCTGCAGTAGGGGCGTTTTGTGTTCACACCGCGCTCAGCAGCGTTAGGTGGGTCTGGGCTGTGGGAGAGAGTAGCTGCTCTGCAGACTGGGAGCTGAGCTTGGTGATGAACATCAAGAGGGAACTTGCTCTTTTCAGACAAATACTTGCAGCTGCCAGGCTCACTGGCTGCTTCTACCCAGATGGGTCTGGGTCGGAGCCAGGAAGTCCCACAGTTGATAAGTCCAGAAAGGTAGTTAATCAGGAACTAGCGGGCCAAGGCAGATTCCTTGAAGGTCAAGTGTGTGCGAGGGTGACTTGACAGTGCGTCGAGGATGCCAGGACCCCCCTCCTCCCCCCGGGAATTAGGCAGTTGCCACCGTCTCCCCTGTGACCCCGTGCAGCTTGCGGGCACTGTACTCTCAACTGAGGCCAGCGGGAACCTGTGTCCACATCCGGTCTAGCCATGTGGAGGTGGGCAAGCCTCTGACAGACTCAGATGGTCCGTGGAGATTGCAATGGACTGCCTGCTTCCTGCTTGCTGGGATGAAGTATTTTATCGGGCAGACACTGTATTGACGTGTCAGCTTCCAGAACTGGCTGGAAGCATTTGAGGTAAATGAGAAGCAGGGAAAGTAAATGGGGTTGAACCCCTGGGAACCTTGACTCGAAGGGGACCTTTTTTTTTTTTTTGCTTGGAGTGTGATTTGGGATGCTTGAATATTTCATGCGTTCAGGCAGATGACCGCACACGTGTCTGGTTGTTCTCCCTACATCCTAACATCACACAGGGATGGACCATAAACCAATATCCCTGTTCTTTGGGCCAGCCGTAATCCATTTCATGTGCTTCGCATCCACAACAGTCGCCTGGTCTGAAGCGGTGAGAGTCAGCCATCATTCAGACAGCCGTTGGACAGCCCTGCAACGGCTTCCTGTTTCCTTCTCATCCCGAAGGGCTCCTCACCTACCCACACAACAGCCAAGGTGAAGGGCAAAGATGGGACTAAGGCATCAGTGGCCTTGCCTGTGCCTCTCCAGTGACTCCCTTGGACATCAGAATCAAATACAGAACTCAGTTCGCCACGGGGCCTCTGTGAAGATGCCTTGTCCTCTTCTCGGGCCTCGTCCACTGGGCTTTGTAGCAACAGTAGGATCCTGGCTCCTCTCATTGGTCAAGGTGCCTCCCAATCAATGAGGACATTTGTACTCATCCTGACTTCTGCCTAGAACATTCCTCTCGTTATTAAGTGACATTTTAATACTCAGCCAACAGCTCAAAAATTCTACCTGTTGCAAGGGATTACCCAAAATAGCATATTCTGGTTGTTTTCCTTGCCTATGTATAATTATTTCTGAAAGGACACAGGTAATTTTCCTACATGACTGGGTTAGGGTTTTAACTTTTGGTTTCCATGACTTCTGTTAGAATATAGACTACCTCTTGGCGCTCTGGGATCCGTCTTGTTCACTGCCGTAGCCCCAGGACATAGAAAGGTTCTTGGCCAAAGTCACTGATGGACATGTGGGTGCATGAATAGGCGAGTGTGTGGGTAGATAGATAAATGAAATAGGTGGAGGTGAAGATGGCTGGCTCACTAAATAGAGAAATGGATGGATGGATGGGAAAACAGGTAAGTGTTTGGATTAAAGGGTAGACACACAGATGGGCATACGGATAAAAAAAAAAGTAGGTGTGTCAGAGGATATGTTTTGAGTAGGTAACTGTAGCTAGATGCACAGGTAGGTCAGGAAGTGGGTGGGTGGGCGGGTGGGAGGGTAGATAAATGAACAAATGAGAAAGTACATGGGTGACTATAGAGATAGGGTGGATGAGCAGCTGGATGGATGAGTGGGTAGCTGAATAAATGGATGGGTTGACAGATGGAAAGAGAGACACACCCACAGATGGATGAATGCAATCTGGACGGTTAAGTGGGTAAGTCAGTGGGTGAGTGAGCAGGCTCAGGTCACACAAAAAGGGTCCACGGTCTCAAGGTGGAGGACGCTGCAATAGAGTGTCTTGAGGATGTCAACCAAAATGTCTCCTAAGATCAGGCCAGGTCTTTGGTTCTCCATCTTCTAAGTTTGAGTATGCTTGTTGGGTTTTGAAAAGTTATCCCACTTGGAGGACTCACCAACTGTGCGTGAACTCGTTGAGCTATCCTCGCCTTTTCATTCAAGAAACAGACACCCGGAAGTTAACTCTGGATAGACACATTTCGCTAATGGACCTTTTCGTTCTCAAATAATGTTGCAATAACAACTGTGTTTTAATAGATGATATTCTGCCGACTTGAGTGATAACTTGAAAACAGAACGTTTTATGATGAAAGGAAATGGACTTTCAGGAGCCTGCATACTTTGTGCTGAAAGGTCACTTAGGGCTAAGGACAGAGTGTGTTGGTAAATTATTCACTTTGACAAACACATGCAGGACACAGAGCTTCATAGACAGTATTAATTATTATGAGAACTTACTTAGTTTCGAAATGACATTTATCTTCTTTGTTGATGAGCATAATTAAAAGATCTTTGAGGAATCACCCTAAAACGACTCTCTGGTCATTGAACACCTTGGCCTCCACCTATAGACCCTGAACTCCTTCAGGCTGTGTAGGGTTGCACAGCCACCCACCTATGCACCCACTCATCCATCTATCCACTACACAAGCCCGTCCGTCTATCCACAACCCGTCCATCCACCCATCTGCCTACTCACCCACAGGCCAGTCCAGTCACTATGTATTTATATATACTTATATATTTAACTACCCATGACCAGTCTATCTACTCACTCCTTGATCTAAATACCATCCATAAGTCCATCAATCATCTACCTATCCATCCATCATCCATCCATCATCCATCCATCATCCATCCACCCATCCATCCATCCATATATCTATCCATCCATCCATCATCCATCCATCATCCATCCATCCATCCATCCATTCATCATCCATCCATCCACTCACCCATCTACCGTCCATTTACCTACCTATTCCCTCACCCACCAAAACTTTTGTTCATCCTATCTATCTATCTATCTATCTATCTACCGATCCATCCACTCACCCATGCACCTCAGTGGTTAAGAGCACTGGCTGCTCTCCCAGAGGCTGGTTTCAGTTCCTAGCATCCCCATGATGGCTCACATCCAGTTCTATGGCATCCGGGTCCCTTTTCTAGCCTCTGGGGACACTGTCTGAATGTGATTGATGCACAGACATAAATGCAGGCAAAACATCCATACACTTAAAATAAGACAATAAAAAAAAAAAAGAAAGATGAAACTAACTTGAATCGCGTATTTGAAGATCTTCCTATATCTGTTTTACAATTTCAACCTTGAGTCAAGACACAAATACTGCGACAGGCTGCATTTTAAAACCTAAGTGGGTGAGACCCATCTCAGGTCCGATCACCTACATCCCAAATGTTCAGTGTTCACCTGTCAGCAGTGGCTACCACGTCCAGGTAGCCACTTAGGTAGCCACTAGGTAGGTCTACAGACCTAGGCTATAAGAATCTGCCATGTGATAGTTTCTGAATAGCAGGAGAGACTTTACTCTTAATACCCACCAGTCCACGTGAGCAGAATAAAAATAGACCGAAAGGAGAATCCCAGCTACCTTCTATCAGACCTCAAGCTGATTAATTCAGGTTGAAAGCTACAGAATGGCCCCTTCAGTTCCTCAAAATGCTAAACGAAGTGGAAAGATGTTGAAAACAATGTTTTTTGAATTACGCATTTGATCCCATTTTGCCTCTTTTCAAAGATGATTTCCTGGATCCTGATAAAAGTTGATGTCTCCTGTATATTAAAGATCATATTTAATACGGGGCGAATGAATTCAATTAGGCTGGATTGTATTGATTACCATCAGTCCTGCTTTGGCTCTGGGTTCCTCTGATTTCTATAGGCAGGTCCCAGATTTTAGAACCGGGGAGGCTTCCTGCCTCCTGCTTATTTCTATTTTTGACAAGATATTTGTTGGTTGGGGAGGCTGTTGCACCAGGGAGCCTACCTGGGGCGCAGGTCCACTTCACGTCTCTATTGTTAGAGCAAAAGCGCTTGAAGGAAATCCGGGAGGTGCAACTGTACCCCAAGTAACCATCCCCTCGGTTGTATGCAGAGACCTCAGGAGGCAGGGAGAGCTATATTCGTCTGAGACTTTCTTCTGGTTACAAGTCTCACCCCAGCAGGTCATAGCACTGGGAAGACGCATCTTAGAACCCGTCCAGACTAACGGAGACTTGGGGGGGGGGTGGCGCTTTAGAGCGATGTGACCACATCCCCGACGTTGCGCTGTGTCTCCCAGATGCCGAGCGCCGGGTCCTGGCAACACAGGCAGCTATGGATGAGGGTCTGTCTCAAGGGAGTCCAATGAGGGGGTTGGGCAAGCAAGCCCGGAAGTACAAGTAGAGTGATACCCAAGATTCTGTGTAGCCCATCCCTGTAGTTTCTCAACCGCGTCAGAGGACGTTCTTTAGGGTGGCTTTCTTTGGGGATGGTGTTAGGATTCTGCGTCAGTCTGCCCACCTGTGACGTCACTGCTCACCTGCCACAGGGGCGTGGCCTTACCCAGAGCCATATAAAAGACAAACCCTCCACGTGGCTCTCTCTATCTCTCCTCTCTACCTCTCCTCTCTCTACCTCTTTCCTCCTTTCCTTCTCCCCCCCCCCCCGTGTTCATTTAATAAACTCTGTATAACATAATATCTGTCTGGTACCTATCTATCATTATTTTAATTATTAAATATAAAAGACGGGAAAGTGTGATCTTAGGCAGCCCCATCTGTTGTGAGCCTCGAGAGATGAGCAGTGTCTAAGCACCTGCCTTGTCGGACCAGGGACGGGGGCAGAAAAGGTGCGGTGCCTAACATGCCCATCCCTTGCTAAGTGTTGATCGCGTGGTCCTTAGGAGGTGGCCAGGCAGGCAGCGGTCTCATGGATGGACACAGACTGCAGATGATGGAGAGGCGTTGGAGGCAGACGATGGCTAGCAGAGTCCTAACTTCAGGCTCTTGTTCTCTCTAACAGGATGTCTGCGGAGCTGCCCTGGGGGAGGGGCCTGGGGCCAACACCCGAGATGGGGCGTGGCTTCCAGAGGATCTAGCTTAGAGCTGGGTTGTGCAACCCGAGGGCTGCTTGTGTTTCATGCATGGTGAGTTATGGTCCATAAAACAAAACAAAACAGAACACCCGAAATAAATATATAAATAAGAAAAATAGAAATAAAACAAAACAAAAACCGCTTAAAATATGCATGGCTTCTCATTTCATCTTTTTATGTGTTCCTTCTCTTTGCGGTCACGGTCATTGTCACCACTATCACCCTAAAGCTTGTCCGGGAAAGGCCTGAGCGTGGTGCAGAAAGATCTTTCGCTGTTCCGCCAAGAGGATGGTGGGCGGGTGATGGTGGGCGGGTGATGGTGGGCGGGTGATGGTGGGCGGGTGATGGTGGGCAGGTGTGGCGTAGGTATGTGAACCCCCAGACACAACTCAATAGCGCCTTCATATTTACACCATCTCTTCCCTTTCCTTTATCTCGGCCATCAAAAGCTTGAGGACATTTAAAAAGCACAGGGGACATTATGCATAAACTACCACCTCAGGCCGCCGCCGCGGTGGATAGAATTCATGGAGAGGTTCCTCCGAGGGAGGGCCGAAGCACACCCATCCTGGACTTCTGGGCTGCCGTCTCTGGCCTCATCTGTCTTTCTGACTGTAAAAATTAAACACATGCATAGGAGGCCTTGGGCAGCAGAGTTATGGCGGATATAAAGTGCCTGACAGCAGATAAACTTGCCAGGCCCACAGCGGAACATCCGATGGGGTGGTGCCAGATAGGTGGGGTGGGTGTGGAAGCAGATGGACAGGCTGGTGGCAGGGGGCGGAGGAAGCAGGGGTGCTGCCGAAGGGCAGGGGGGGGGGGGCGGCCTTGTGGGGTGCTTCTCCTGACCCAAGAGAGTTTTCAGGAGCTGGCCTTTTCCTCCGAGGCCTCCTGAGGCTTCTTCAGCACTCCTCCAGCAGGAGGCCCTCAGCAAGGAGAGGCCTCCAATCCAGAGGTAGCTGTGAGGCCAAAGAAGGGGGGGGGCGTGGCGTGGTATGGGGATTTCATCCCCCCCCCACCCCCAGGAACAGGCAAGGTATCAGATTACACAGCCACAAAGTGTCTCTGACCAGTGAGTGTGAGAACCATCTCTGCCATCGGATCTGCTACTCCCAGCCCTTGCAAAATGCAGACACAGGATGGATGGGGAAATTGTCTGGAGACATCCCCAGAGGTGCCAGCGACTCTAACCAGGGACCTGTAAAGCTGGCTTCTCCACCAAACAGTCTGTGGCCTCTGCAGCTGCCGCTGGGCTCAGGCACAGGGGGCCCCCGTAGGGACACCTAGGGAGAGGCCTGAGCCAACTGGGCCTGGGAGTCTGGCCTCACACAAGAGCCTGGCATGCTTGTGTGCTGGGGGCTGGACCTTCCCTGTCCTAAGAGACTCATCAGTGGAGCTTGCCAGGACATCTGGACAACAGGAGGGACAGAGTCCTCTCAGTGCCTCAAGGGGCTGCAGGCTGCAGGCTGCAGGCCAGGCCTCTCAGCTGTGTAGCAAAGAGAGAGAGAGAGAGAGAGAGAGAGAGAGAGAGAGAGAGAGAGAGAGAGAGAGAGAGAGAGGTGGGGGGAGAGAGAGGGAGCGAGTGGGTGGGGAGAGGAGGGAGGGAGAGAAGCACAGAGACAGCAGTTCCTGATGTGAGGGTTGAGCGGGGGAAGGGAGCACACAGCATGAGGTAGAGGCTGTAGGCACCAAACTGGGGAGCCAAGAGAAGTGAGGGAGTGAGGTCATGTGATTGTGTCCTTCCTGTTTCACTCACAGGATTATGTGCACCAGCCTGTCTGTCCCAGCTCCACAGAGGCCACCTACAGGCATTAGCCCAGATTCCACACACTTGCCATTTCTTTGTTGTTGTTGATGTTGTTTGTGTTTCTTTGAGACAAGGTCTCTGTAGCCCAGGCTAGCCCCCAGCTAGAGCCCCTCCTGGGCTCTTCTCTCCAGGCGGCAGATGGAACAGTCTCATTCCTGAGAGTCAACGCTGCTGCTTGTCTGAGTCTCAGCCTGAAAGGTGGGGAGGGTGTGGAGGGCCATCAAAGCCTGCCTGCTGTACCCCAGTACCCCATTTGCTGTTTCACTCACCTTCCCCTTTGTTGGGATCATGAAAAGCATCCCAGGATGGGCAAATATGGCAGGAGCTGGTGGGGGGACTGGAAGCTGAAAGGGAAGACTCCTTAGACCTGACACCCCTCCGAACCCGGACAAGTAGATGCTGTTTCTAAGGTTTGGGTTGGCTGGGTGTGGTATCTCACTCCTCCGAGTCCAACCTTTGGGAGGTTGAGGCAGGAGGATCCTAAGTTCCAAGCCAGCTTGGACTGTGTGGGGAGAACTTTCTATCTGAAAGATAGAAAGATGATAGATAGATAGATAGATAGATAGATAGATAGATAGATAGATGATAGATAAATAAGATAGTTTTAGGCCTCAGTTTAGCTTAGTTAATTTTACAAAAATCTCAAGTAATATGATAGGAGAAACTAAATGCTATAGGGTTCCTTTTCTAATTAAAAGATATTTTTCATGCACTATATTTTGGCCACGTCTGGCCCCTTAACTCCTTCTGGATCCTTCCTGCCTTCCCGCTCACCCAGTTTTGTGTTCTTTCTTTGCGTGTCTCTGTCCATGTCTGTTTTATAAAAAAAAAATGCCCTCAAAATGAAAATCAAAACAAATACAAAAATCAGTAAGACAGAAAACAAACAAAAAAGTGACACACACACACACACACACACACACACACACACACACACACACACAGGAGGAGGGAGGATTTTAAGAGCCAGAGTTGGCAGGTGACTCAGAGGAAACAGTGCCTTCCATACCCAAAAGGGCTGATTTATACAGGAGCTCACAACGACACCGCACATGACACCTGCGTCGATCCAAGTCAGACGAAGGTTCCAGAACTGAGACGAGGAAATGGACACGGATGTCTTAACCCTAAGGAAGAAGCTATTTGCAATGAATACTTGCTGACAAAAATCAGTTTTCTTCTGTGGGGTGTCACTGAGTAGATCATAACCGCACCCCAGGGCCCAGGAGCAGTTACCCAGCACAACCCAAACTTCTGGTGCTGTTGGATCCTTAATAAGGCTGGGCCAGCCGCTGCTGAAGCCTTCCCACTATGAATCTCCCCAGTAGCCTCAGGGGTAACAGACACTTTATATCCTTTCCAGATGGGAACTGCTATTAGTCAGAGCCCCCTGGAGAAAAAGAATCGATGGCATATATACGTACATATCTATGAATTCATACACACGAATATGAATCATCCCTGGGAACTGACTCATGAGCTTTGGAGGCCAAGAAGTCCCCACCATGTACCAACTGCAAGTTGATGAACACTCAGAGTCCCAACAGGAGAACTCCAGGCAGGGGCGTGGCAGAGGCAGCTTCAGAGTCAGGAGATCCCAGAATCTGGGCATCTGATACCCGAGAGAAAGAGAAGGTGAGTGCCCTAGCTGCAGAACGAAAAGAGTCTGAAAAGAATGTCCCTGGCTCCTTCTCCCTCTCCTCCTCCTCCCCCTCCCCATCTCGCTGTCCTCCTCCCCTTCTCCCCCTCCCCTGTCCTCCTCCCCTTTCTCTTCCTCCCCCTTACCCCTCTTCTCTCCCTCCCCTTCCTCCCTGTCCTCCTCCTCCCCCTCCTCCCCCTGCCCCTCCTTCTCCTCCTCCTTCTCCCCTTACCCCTCTCCTCCCCTTCCTCCTCCCCCTCATCCCTGTCCTCCTCCCCTCCTCCTCCCCCTCCTCCCCCTCCTCTCCCTGCTCCTCCTTATCCTCCTCCTCCCTCTCCCCCTTACCCCTCTCCTCTCCCTCCTCCCCCTCATCCCTCTCCTCCCCTCCTCCTCCCCCTCCATCTCTCCTCCTCCTCCCCTCCCTCTGTCTTCCTCCTCTCCCTCCTCCTCCTCCTCTCCCCTTACATCTCTCGCCCCCATGTCCTCATCCTTTTTGTTTTTTGCAGTGTAGGAAATGGAACCCACTTGCATAAGCCAGGCATGGAAGGACTCCCTGAAGGGCTGAGCCCTGTTGCTCTGATGACAAGCAGACCCGCAAGGCTTGTTGTTGTCCTGGGCTCAATGGCTTCAGGACGCCTGCTGCCATCGCGTCTCTAGCAGATCTCACTTCCTCTCCGGTTTCATCTCCTGTTATGTTTCTCAATGGTACAGGCTGTTATTGCTTCCCCTGGGCTCTGGTCCTGGAACCTAGAAGTGATCTTATATAACACACTGAGGTGGCTGCTCACCCACCCGCCCTCCCTCTGCCTTAGGTGGTTGCTCTTACTTTGGTATCAATTTGGAGACAAGAGAACCAGGCCCTATTACTGATTAAAAAAAAAAAAGCTCAGTGCATGTGGAAGTAACTACAGGGGTGAGGGTGAGGGTGGGGGGCACAGAAGCTAGAAAAACAACCTTGCATGGATTCTTTTCTCCTCTCCCTCCCTTTCTCTTCCTCCCTCTCGAGACAGAATCTCACTGCGTAGCCTTGGCTGGCCTGAAACTCACTAGGTAGACCAGGCTGCCCTCAGACTCATAGAGTACCCGCTTGCCTCGGCCTCTGAAGGACTTGGACCAATGGTGGGGGTGCACTACCTTGGCTGGCTTCTCCTGTGTTTTTAAAGATCTATTTTAGTGTGTGTGTGTGTGTGTGTGTGTGTGTGTGTGTGTGTGTGATGTGTTACTATATACACACGTGTGTGTGTGTGTACCAGTGGAGGCCTCTGTGTGTGTGTGTGTGTGAGAGATGTGATATGATGTGTTACTATATACACATGTGTGTGGGTACCAGTGGAGGCGTGTGTGTGTGTGTGTGTGTGTGTGTGTGTGTGTGTGTGTGTGTGTGTGTGTGATGTGTGTACCAGTGGAGGCCAGAAGGGGGTGCTGCATCTCCTGCAACAGGTTTACAGGCTCTGAGTCACCTGACGTGAGGGCTGTGAACTGAACTTGGGTCCTTCATCCTTCTAGTCCCTGCATTTCTCTGTCTTAGTCTGAGGATTTCCCTGTTTGCCCACAAACAGTGGTCTCTCCCAGTCCCCCTGTGAGAGGCATCACCTGCTTCCGGCATGCACACAAAGGCTCGGGCGAGTCAAGTGGCCAGGGGACACGGGCTCAGGTGATTTTCCTCTTCCCAGATACAGCAGGTGGCATGGCCGCTCTTTCCCTGAGTCCAGCAAACGCCCAGGGGCCGATTTTCCCACAGGGCTCTGCTTGTACAACTGGGAACATCGGGGCAGATGAACTTAACCTTCATTTGTATGTTTACTTTATATCAGAAAGACCCAGTGTGTGTGTGTGTGTGTGTGTGTGTGTGTGTGTGTGTGTGTGTGTGTCTGTGTGTATGTGTGTGTGTATGAGTGTGTATGTCTGTGTGTCTGTGTGTAAGAGTGTGTGTGCATGTGTGTGCGTGTGTGTGTGTGCACGTGCGTGTGTGTGTGTGTGTGTGTGTGTGTGTGTGTATATGTGTGTATGAGTGTGTGTATGCATGTGTATGCCTGTGTGTATGAGTGTGTATGTCTGTGTATGTGTCCGTGTATATGAATGTGTGTGTATGAGTTGCTGTGTGTGTGTGTGTATGTATGAGTGTGTGTGCATGTGTGTATGCATGTGTATGAGTGTGTATGCGTGTATGTGTGTGTGTGTACGTGTGTGTATGTGTGTCTGTCTGTGTGTGTATGAGTGTGTGTATGCATGTGTGTGCCTGTGTATATGAGTGTGTATATCTGTGTATGTGTCCGTGTATATGAATGTGTGTGTATGAGTTGCTGTGTGTGTGAGTGTGTATGTATGAGTGTGTGTGCATGTGTGCATGCGTGTATATGAGTGTGTATGCGTGTATGTGTATGTGTGTGTATGAGTGTGTACGTGTGTGTGTGTGTGTGTATCCATACTCATTCCACCAACATCATGGAGGAAGACAAGCCTACCTGTCCCTGCCTTAGGGGAGTGATGGTGGGGACCTGCAGGCTTGCCCTCCAGCCACAGCCTTCCGTGTTTACCAGGGAGGCTCGTGCCACGCGGCCAAGATGTGTCTGGCTTTAATGACTGATGTTTTATTGAGAAGACACCATCCTTGACTGTCGGTGGGACAAAAGAATTCAGAATTCCTTAGGGAGGCTGCTGGCACTGGGTATGCTGGCTACTACAGGCTAATACCTTTCTTCACTGTCTTATCTCCCCCCCCCATCCCCCAGGGTTTCCCGCAGGAGGTGTTGCCTCCCCCGTCCATTGTATATTGGAGGAAAATAAATACTAAGAATTCTACTAAGCAGACCACCAGGGTCCAGCAGCCCCCTCCTCGCTTCTGAGCTGACTGACATCTGCCCACACAGCTCTGACCCTTGCAGGACCAGCTTTTCCCCTGACAAAGGTCTTGGCCACTGCGTACTCCGTGACCCATCTACTTGACAAAACCCCCACTCTGAATTTTATGGCTGTAAATATTTGTGAAAGCAGAAGACTTCCGAAGGCTTGGATGGAGAGGGATTGAGACTCTGGGAACGCTGATGACATCACGTCCTCAGCTGTGTATCCGGCTTGCAATAGCCCCCAGCTGTCACCCGCGGCTACAGATGTTCAGCGTTACGTTAAGCCATGTTACAGCTGTGTTAAGCCTTCTTGGTCTGCCCAGAGTTGAACACCCACAGAGGGCTCATCTGCCCTGGGCAAGCAGAAGGTGATCTAAAATGACATGGACGAGAGAGGGCACCCTTTATTTCAGTAGTTATATGTTTACATTTGTCACTATCTCTAAGAAGGGGACAGGAAGAATTAGCATCCTCATTGGATGGGCCATTGTTGTCTGTCCTGTATCACACAGCCTTGAGGTCTGTGGCCTCAGCCTCACTGTCCTGTCCTTATCGGGTGAACGTGCAGAGCACACAACCCTGATGCCCGTTGCTTTAGGAGCCCCTGAGCAAACATGGCAGGCTAGTGTCCAGAGGTCCGCCTTTCTGCTGCTGCTATTTCGTGAGTTAGAATTCACTCAAGGCGCTAAGCTCTGCCAAGTGCCCACTCTGTGCCTGCCACTTTCTATTACGTGTGGTACTTTTCTGTCACCGTGATAAGATGCTTCCTGAGAGGAGGAGACATTTGCTTTGATTGACAGTTCAGACATTTCAGGCTGCCTGCACTGAGACACCAAATCTTGCCCAAATGGCTCACATCATAGTGGCCAGGAAGTATATGACAGGAAGAGAAGGGCCCAGGATACCAGCGTCTTCTTCATAGACACGTCCTCCAATGACCTCACTTCCCTTTGCCTTGAGGACACCTAGCCTAATGCAGGCAACAAGTGCTGAGATCGCAGCACATTAACCTTACTCCAGCCAGTGGAAGACCAGCATTCCCTACATATTAGAATTAAAAATATATATGATAGATCAGTAGTCCACGATCTTCAGGTCTCCATACCAAGCCGACTCGGAATAAAAATGAAAGACATACAAGCCCCAACTACCTCTGCATACTTAATTAAATACATATGTAATTGATGCTCTAAAAAGTGTGGATTTAGTCCCAAGCCAGCCTCCTGTTTTCATATTGTTTATAGAGAGAGAACACACCGTGTCCATCAAAATATCTTTCAGCCCCTCACCTGCATCCTGAAACAGCACATTTTACGAGCGGCGCTTTTTTTTTTTTTTTTTTTTTTTTTTACGAGACAGGGTCTCTCTGTGTAGCCTTGGCTGTCCTGGACCCACTCTGTAGACCAGGCTGGCCTCGAACTCACAGTGATCCACCTGCCTCTGCCTCTCAAGTGCTGGGATTAAAGGCGTGCGCCACCACGCCCGGCTGAGCGGCGCTTTTTATAAGGAAACAGAGAAGCACTCATGAAGTGACTGTCTCAGACTGTTGGCCACGTGCCTTAGTAACTGTCTAGTGCTCGAGGAGACACCATGACCAAGGCAAGCTATTTTAAAAAAAAAAGCATTTAACTGGGGGCTTGCTTACAGCCTCAGAGGCTCATTGCGACGCTCGTGGCACGGAGCATGCGTGGTAGGTAGGCATGCTCCTGGAGCGCTAGCTGAGCGCTTCCCTCTTATGCACAAGCGAAGGAGTGAGAGAGTGACCGACTCTGCTGTGGGCTTCGGAAACATCAGATCCCACCCCCCCAGCGACACAACTTCCTCCCAACAAGGCCATACCTACAAATCCTTCCCCCAAACAGTTCTACCAACTGGGGACCAATCATTCAAATATACGAGCCTGTTCTCATCCAAGCTACCGCACCACCTTTTCCTTTCTCTCCCCTCGCGCGCGGAAGGAGATTTTATAGTGAAAGTAGACGGCGTCTGAGAACAGAAACAAGGTTACAGGGTAAACGGAGACTCTCCGGGAGCTGGGCCGGCAAAACTATGTTTATAATAAGATGGCATGTGTTCGTCTTTTCGTTTCGCCCCAAACCTGAGCCCAAGTGCAAGTTCCTGTGCCTCTGTGTTCTTTGTTGCTTTTTGTGCGTACAGAGAGCAAAAGGTGGTGTCTGTTAGTTAAGGCTGCTATTGCTGGAGCACACACAATGGAATAATAATCACCTTTAAGAGAATAAACCTGCGCTACACAGAACAGCGTGGGTAAACCTTACAGCACGCGATGCTGAGTAACTCATGTCAATCACAAAAAGACTCATGAAAAAAAAAAACAAAACCGACAGTGTGATGGTCAGCCTTAGTTGCTAATTGGATTGGACTGAGAAACGCCTTAAATATTAGTAAGGTACACACATGCGTGTGCCCATGGGGTGTTTGTTTCCGAGTGGATGAGATCACAAGGACTCTGCCGCAGTGAGAGGGCTAACCTAGTGAAGGGACTTCAATTTGAAGAGTCTGTTGGGAATTTGTGGCACCGTAGAAGGTGGAGCATGTCCCTAGGGGACCACGTCTTGCCCTGGCCCGCTCGCGTTTCACCCTTGGCTTCCCGGTTATCTATAAGGTAAAGAGACTGCCGCACCACGCGTGCCTACAGCCCGTAATATTCTTTCCTAACACACGAGGTTGAGCAGCCAGGAATGGAAACTATAACCCCGCCTCTCTTAAGTTGCTTCTGCCAGGGCACAGGGGTGAGACCGTGTGACTGTCACAGAGTGCGCCTGCCCAAGTGACAGTATTAACATTTTCTAAATCTCAGCCTTTGAGGGCCTGGAGAGAGGGCTCAGTGGTGAAGATGACGCCGCTCTTACAGAGGATCTGAGTTCTGTTCGCAGCATCCACAGCAGGTAGTTCACGGGGGATCTGCAACTCCAGCTTCAAGGGATACTACACCCTCTTCCGGCCGCTATGGGAACTGCACCCACATGCCATATACTTCTACATACATTAAAAAAAAATCCCTAAAAATAAATCTCCACCTTCAAGGTTATCCCTTTCAGACACTCTGATATAATAAAGGTTAGGTGTAGACTTCTTCTGCTTGAGTCAGTCTCATGAATCCCCAGAGACGCCCAAGTCTCTGAGTGACCTCTGAAATTTCAAGCTGGGGCTCACTGCCTTTCCAAAGAAGAGAGCCCCCCCCCTTTTTTTTAAAATTTTTTTTATTAAATAACAGCTGACAAACTCCGGGTGCTCAGACTTGACTGCTTGGCAGACGTGATCTGGAAAATGAACAAATTAATTCTGTCACTTCCAAGAAAATAACTGACAATGTTTGTTGCCAATGATAAAATTCAAGCATTCAAGAATTTTGAAGGGAAAGAAGAGGGAAAAAAAAAATACTTGTATGAGAGACCGTGCGCTTGATGGCTTCCCAACACTTGGAGAGAGCAATGAATGCGATCTTTGGGGGTTGTATAATGCATTATGACAACCCTGGAAGAGCTGAGCATCTCATAAGATGTATTTGTCAAGAAACGAACCCGAGATGTCACAGAACTATCCAGAGGGGCTGTGTATTTCATCCACCACTATGCCAGAGTGCTGACTTTTAATACCACAGACTGGGCTGGAGAGATGGCTCGGAGGTTAAGAGCACTGACTGCTCCCCCAGAGGTCCTGAGTTTAATTCCCAGCAACCACATGGTGGCTCACAACCATCTATAATGAGATCTGGTGCCCTCTTCTGGCGCGCAGGTGTACGTGCAGCCAGAACACCATATACACAATAATAAATAAATAAATCTAATACCACTGACTACAAATGTTCACCAATTTTCGGGGTCCAGAGAAGCCACTGACCGTTGAGTTTGGCTGAAGCAGCAAAGGCAAACATGCAGAATGGCCGACGAAGGCTGTCAATGCGCTCGGCTTCCACTATGTTGAAGGACACCACACGCACTGAGGGACTGGAGACGAGACTGAAGACATAAGGCATGCGCGCTAAGTCCTCTTCAGAAAGAGGAACAAGGCTTCATTCTTGCTAGCAGCGTTTTGAACATACTGGTGTGTGCCATGAAAAGGCTCTAGATGTGTAAATCTTTTTGTTTTCGAGACAGGGTCTCTCTGTGTAGCCTCGGCTGTCCTGGAACTCACTCTGTAGACCAGGCTGGCCTCGAACTCACAGCGATCCGCCTGCCTCTGCCTCCCCAAGTGCTGGGATTACAGGTGTGCGCCACTGCGCCCTGGCCAGATGAATACATCTTAAGTGAGTCGGCTAGAGTTTTCCTCACCTCTGCTTTCCTGCTCAGCAAGCACGCTTACCATCCTCAATGACTGGCATTTGTTTTACATTTTAATTCTAAGTTTTTGAGAATTTCACATGACTACACCGTATTTACATCGTTTCTACCTCTCCAATTCCTTTCTCCAGTGTCCTTCTATATCCCCCAAGACCCTTCTAGTATTCATGATTCTTTTTCTAATTATTATCATATATATATTTATAGAACCTACTGAGTGCAATTCATGTCTACACACACACACACACACATGAATGCATGTGCACACACACGTGTATAAACCTATTGAGTTCAATCATATGGCCCATA
This sequence comes from Acomys minous, assembly GCF_964271855.1. NCBI lineage: Eukaryota > Metazoa > Chordata > Mammalia > Rodentia > Muridae > Acomys > Acomys minous. The sequence continues at coordinate 3,446,704 of NC_140502.1, read as the reverse complement.
TGTATGTGTGTTGGGCTGGCCACTTAGGTTTATGAAAACTGTAAGGTTTCTGGTCCTTGAATAACTTCATTCTTCCGCTCTCTGCAGCCGTTGACTGTTTGTAGCTGCCCCATCCATGTTGACGGATGGCATAGCCTTGTGCAGGCAGCCATATTGTTGAGGTCTCACGTGTATAGCATCTCTTCCATGTTCAGAAGGTCCGATCCCTCAGCCGTTGTCACCTGCACCCTAATGTGCAAGGCTACCCCAGCACTAAGTGTGGTTATGTTACAGAGATCCTCCCCCCCCCCCCCCCCCCCACGGCGCGGGGCACTCCATCGTCACTTATCTTTTGCTTGCTGGCCAGTGGTGGATCTCTGTGCCTGTCTCCATCTGGTGCAGAAGGCAGTGTCTCCGGCGAGGTGTGAGCGCTACATTTACTCCGACGATGTGCCCATGTGGCTCTCGGCTCAGTGAATGGCTGCCATTTTTGCGTCACATCGCTTGACAGCTGCTAATCCCGGAGCAGAGACGCTGGCCTTCTCACCAGAGCAGCACAAGGGATTTCTAAGTAAGAGCTCCCACGTTCATGTCCCACCCGAAGACCAAGGATTTCTGGGGACCAGATCGTGCGCGCGGACACTTTCGTAAGGCTTCCCTGGGTGTGAGACGTTCAGTCAAGCCTCTGAAGTGGGTCTAGAAGCCATGCCTTACGAGTCGAGGAGACCTGGCTCCCTCCGTGCAGATGGAGCAGAGCTGAGCAAAACCTGGTGTCTGTGTCCTCCGTGCCAGCGCCTTGTTTGGGTCCTCATCCTTTATTGGTTTAATACACGGCTAGAAGGAGGGTAGGGCGTGGGATGCACATTCCACGGGAGATGCCGGCGGCGGCTTCTCGTGGCACTTCTTCCCTCCGCTTCAAATTAGCAGTCAAGATGCCTGTGGAGCATGGGTATGCTGTTTATCTTCTGGGTAGCGCCATCCGTCGTACCAGCTGTTGGCTTGAAAACCGACTCCACAGCTCACTGAAGACGAACCAGGCACCCCAGCTGCCTGCCTCAGAACCATGAATGCCATGGGCACAGTGAAAGGCAAAGAGTGGGGCTGGGGTGACCGGAAGAGCTGTGAACCCCAGGGCCAGCCGGCAGGCACAGTCCAGATAGCTTGAGGTCGCGGTGCTGAGAGGAAGGCGGAGCGGGAGGGGGGCAGGAGCCCCTCCGATGGTGATGGCGTGCTTTCACCTATAGGTTATGAGTCTTCACTGCGCTCGGACACATTATTGCTGGATGCTATTCTGGGCCATTGGCCTAAAAGCCTCAGAAGCAACAGGGGGGGGGGGGAATAGGCTGGCCTAGTTCCTTGTGAGTCATAAGCATCAAGTCCGTTTATTCTGACCCACCCACTGGCTGGGATGGCACAGTGTGTGGATGGGGAGGGCACGACATCATCCTGCCTTCAGTACAGAGCAGATGATGAGATGGATTTGCAAAGCCGGGTGCTGCGCCATGCGTGTTACTCCGCCCTTCTCTTGGGGTAGGAATTTGGTAGAGGTAGTGGTTTTTTTTTCTTTCTTGAGCACCCCATCTGGGCCATCTTGGACCTCTCTCCTGTGACTTGTTCAGTAGCTTGGGACGGCGTTAACGTTCCTTTGTCCTATTAATTGAGCATGAGCAATGGCTCTGGGGTTGATAAATGCAAAGCCCACTTCCTCCCCTTAAATATGGAGTTCTTCTCGCTGCGTCTCTTCCATCATGGTCACCGTCCTCGGCAACCCCAGCTCCTGTACCAGAGAGAGGAGGCGCGGCAGGTGCATCTACCCAACGTGCGCCTCTTGGCACTTCAACCCCTTCTCCGGGACTCAGATATCACATGAGCGAGAGAGCTGACCAGGCGAAGAGGGCAAGAAGAGCCTGGATCGAGCGAGCAGGCTCCTCCGCTTCCTCCTCCTCCTCGGGCCAACCCCGTAGATTTCGTATTCAGATATACCACGCGTTCCGATCCCTGAGACTGTAGTTACAAACCTCATATTTGAGAGTCTTTTTATGGGTCACTTAGGATAAAGTACTCGTACACTGGGCAAGTGCTTGGCTAGCGGGTTTTTCCATGCATCAGAAGGCGAGTTCAGCGGCAACAATAGAGGCGACTGCCCTGGACTGCGGCCCCTCTCCAATGGGTAATCCCGGTGATGCCTCTGACAGGCGCGCTCTAGATTTTGATTTATGTTGTTCTGAAGGTAAAATCAAAGATTCCATCTAGTGCTATTTTATGGCAGCCGGGATGATGAATGGCGGAGTCTCTCAGCCCAACGAAGCTGCTGTGTCTTTGCCCCTGGATTTTAATTGCTAAAGTAGCCAGTCACTGCTCAGGATTCAACGGGGAAAGCGGACTTGGGAAGCCGTGGAAGATGATGGTCTTTGGGAAAGGGAAAGAAACAAATAACGGGGAAACGGGAGTCCTCAGGTTCCTCTTTTAATCATTCATGGGTTAGCCAGGGTTAGCCAAGAGGAGAGCAGGCAGTGTCCTCTACATTCAATTAAACCCTTTAGTGCAAATTAAACATGCATATTTCATGTTTATAAATTGGTTGGAATGTGACATGCCGTTTGCTCGGGAGATGGGCATACATTGAACGTGTAGTCTCTCTCCAGCGGGTGGGTGGGTTATTGAGTCTAGAACGACCCAACCAGCCACTTTCTTCCTGCCCCATTTGGCTTACGTCAAACCTTTGGGGTTAGCTTTTGGTTATTGCGGGGCTCTTATAAACGAGGGTCTGCTGACCACCACCTTGGTGGCAGTGGCGGTGGCGGCGGCGGCAGCGGCGGCGGTGTGTTGGGGCACAGTACGTGGCAGCCTGAGCTGGCGTTCTGTACAAATGACGAATTGTTCAAATAACATTCTCGAATTGAGAAGATGGATTTAACAACATTGAAAAGATGCGCTGTGTTTCAGGTGTTTACAGTGTAATTCATTATCCCTTTTATCTTATTGACTCAAAAAGCTGGCAACTGTTTTCTGACCTTCTGTTTTGCACCTCATGTCTGTGGGCTTGCTCTATTAGGAAAACATTTCTTTTTATCTTTGTGCCTCATTGTTTACAAGTGCAAACCTAATTTTATCTTTCAACCTTTCTTCAAAAGCAGAGAAATAAAAAAAATGTAAATAAAATCAACACGCAGTGCATTATAAATCTTACCAGACATTACTCTGTGATTTCCCCTTAAAATCTATGTAATAAAGATTGTTTTTAAAACTCTCCCCTGCAAAATCAATGATGCAAATTAGAAAAACAAGCAGGCAATAAATTCTTTCACATCTGTAGTCCTTGCATGAATTTGTAATAATTTTTAATAAAGCATGATTGTAGTTTGTAGCGCTGAATAATTTAATCAAATATAGATGTGGAAAGAATTCCTCTTGTTCACCTAAAAGGGGGGAAAAATCCCCCACGACACTCTACAACTCTCCCTACTCTCTCTCTCTCTCTCTCTCTCTCTCTCTCTCTCTCTCTCTCTCTCTCTCTCTGCCCCGCCTTGTGTGTGGATATCTCTCTGCAGAGATAACTGTCGCCCTCCCAGACTATTGCTTGGAGGAGGGTAACAATGTGTCTGGGACAGAAAAATATGAAAGACTGAATGAAGCCGCCTTGGGTGAAACAAAGCTTTGGCAGTAATTTATAACAATGACATAGAAGAGAAGTTTCTCTAAATGAGCCATTCAGATAGCCAAAGCAGTCATTTATCGTAATGATTAATACAAATGGTATTCATAATAATAAATATCACAGCCCCAGCATTCGGCACTGAGCAAGTGCCTGGATTTGCTGAGCCGAAAGTTCTTAGAGGAACATCCTGCACGTGCCTGCAAGACGAGGTCGTAATAAGCTCGGCTAAGCCCTCGGTGGCTGCACGGCTGAGAAATGGGTATTCCCAAACTCCTTTCTTTATTGGAGGTCTAATAGTGCACGGAAGGCCACTGTCATAATCTAGAACTCAAGAGTGTCGGTGCTTGTGTGGTAAACAAATGAAGCTGTCACCAGAAGAAAGAAAGAAGAAGATGAAGAAAAGAAAAAAAAAAGTGCTGGGCTCCAGAGGAAAAATTACCAGGCAAGCCCGAAGTTGTTATGCAAAGTGTTTCTTCCTTGTACTCCCGATGGCGCGAGTGGGCTCTGTGAGTTCCCGTTTCTTCAGCAGTTCAAATATTTTTATCTCAGTCCTTCCCTTCTGAGGGGCCTAGGCGATTAAGCTGTGCCAGAATAGATAGCGGTATTTTTGAGTCAAGTAGCAAAGGCATTGTGTGTCCGAGAGAGAGAGAGAGAGAGAGAGAGAGAGAGAGAGAGAGAGAGAGAGAGAGAGAGGGGGAACGGCCTGGGGTGCTCGGTCCTCATCCTCCCGTGACAAGTCCTAGCCACAAATGCTGATGAGAAAAAAATTATTTTCTATCGGAGAATCAACATAAAAAGTCACTTTATTTGAAGGCAAACGCTTTGATGTCAGACCTTGATACAGTTTATGTCTTCTGCCATTTTTTTAGGTAAACATGCTTCCCACTACATGACATTACTAAGTAGGTTAAGCATAGCCACGGGCTATCATCCATCATTACAGAACGGGGCATATTCTGTTCTCTGAAAGGTAAAAGTTTTCCACTGTACCAAGATGACATTTAATTTTTCATATCTCCTCGTAGTCCTGGAATGAATTTTGGCAGACCTGATGCAATTTAGCAGCTTGGCAGTTTAAAATTGGGCAATGAATCACGCGGATTCACTAGGAACGAGTCCCTGCATAATATTTTTTCTGTGTCAGGAGAGAGCGAGCGAGGAGCAGAGTCGGTGGCCAACGGAAAGGTTTATGGCATGCTTAATGCATACATCTGACCAGTAATGTATTTGCTATAATGTTTACTTAGTGCTCACTCTTGGCGAAAGAAACCCTTGTTTTATGTTTTTTTTTTTTTTTTGAGGAAAAAAATGTAATTACAATTTAAAAAGATTCTATTTGAATTTAATTTAAATGTAAATATATATATAAAGTGGGCAAAATTTTGCAGTACAAAAATCTGAAATTTTCCTCTGTCTCTCTCTCTCTGTCTCTGTCTCTGTCTCTCTGTCTCTGTCTCTGTCTCTGTCTCTGTCTCTCTCTCTCTCTCTCTCTCTCTCTCTCTCTCTCTCTCTCTCTCTGTGTGTGTGTGTGTGTGTGTGCTCCCCTCCTAGACTCAGGTTGTAGTCTAGCTGGGCCCCCAGCCCCTGCACCTCCTTCTCCAGCTCCTTAACCTTATTATTTATCACTTCTTGCTAAACTCAACTGGTTATTAAGTTTGCACTAGAGCGAGGACTCTTGGTAACATTCACCCAAGGAGGCAATGTTCCCTTTTTCCTACTTCCTTTAAAAAAAAAAAAAGGTTTATTTGTGGTTTGTTTGGTGGAGGGGACAGGGTCTAAAGGCCTTTCTATTTGATTTTTGACAAAGTGTACTGGGGACCGAAATCAATAGTGTCAGGCATGCTATCTCAGTCCCCGCGCGCCGCCTCTGCGCGCTTTATTCCGGAGGCGAGATGAACCAAACAGGCAGAGAATGCCCTGACAAGACTCTTGACACCCTCACTTTATTAGACACTCACCGAGCCCACGACAGGGGCTCAGAGCCCACCCGACGGCTACACTTACGACACGAGCCGCAGGGACATTTGTCAGGGTCGCGCCTGGGAACGGGCCCGTGTTTCTTCTACTGGGAAGCCCATGATAAATTGACTTATCTATATGCTAAATGATTTCTTTTGCCCCGTATTAATTTCTCCCAAATTTTGCTGCAGTCTACACACGCTGTAGTGAGGTTCCAGCCAGGAATATATGTACACATTTTCCTCCTCTTCCTTTATTCCTTTTAATGGGAAAATAGAAAGAATTTGACACCCCCCGCCCCCCAGAAGAGTGGTTTAATGCTTTCCACAAAGCCGCAAGAAAGGTGAACAAGATTCTTGGAGGAGCTCTGTCTGCACTGCACCTATGTGGACGGCCTGACGCCTCTGCCCCGAGCCAGGCAGGAACAGTATGGAACTATTTACACTTTGCTCCTCTGAGAGGGCTGCCTCTGCCTGAGTGACAGATGCCTATGCCAGAAGGGGGCTATGCTCACACTCTTTGGGCGTAGAAAGGAGAGTTTCTAAAGAGGCTTAGTCTCCCTCCTCCTGCCAGCCGCCCCTTCTGCAGATTTGCCATTTCTATGAAAAATTGAAATGTTATCTTGTGTACAAAAATAGGCTGGGCTCACAGGACAACAGGACACCAGAGCCGCACTGTGTGTAGGAGAGCCACTTGGTGCCCTCGGGACAGGTGACCTGGGGTGGCTGTGGAATCCTGTCAGAAGGCCACTTTGCCCTCCCTTTTTCCCTTGAGCATCCCAAGCACGGCCCCTTTTTGCCCCTGGCAAGGCCACCAAACCCAGACATGCGACTTGGGAGCATCTTCTTAGTCTGTATTTCGCCTGTCTCCTTTAGGCTTGTTAATTCCTGGACATCTAGTTCACAAAGATGGGCTAGAACATGCCAGAAGGGACTTCTGTGGAGCTAACTCGTTTCAAAACCGCGCAGAAGTCGTCATTTTTTTCCTCCACGCTCCTGTTTCCCATCTCCAACTCTGTCCTCCCTGAATTTGCTCTGAAATGTATACCCTGTCCTTACAATGAAGAGCAGCTCCACTTCCCTCTACACCGAGACAGCTAAGCAAGTATAAGATGTGCCAAGGTTTTGTGTGTGTGTGTGTGTGTGTGTGTGTGTGTGTGTGTGTGTGGTTTCATGGGCTTTCCCAGGTCTTTTAAGAAATCAAAGAAACCCTCTCCACCCAGAGTAGACAAACCAGCTTGGGATAAGGAAAAACTCACTTCACTTCGCCTTATAGATTCCTTGCCATTAAGTGGCCAGAAATATTAATAAGGTATTACTCAATACGTGCACGTTATAAAAACAGACAGCAGCAACATAACAGAAGCCAACAGCAGGCACCCCCAAAACACTGGCTCTTCCCACGCTGGCCTGACATCCAAATGTTGGCACATGGTGGTTTTCAGTCCAACACCAACATCTCTCAGAAAAAAAAAAACAAGCAGAAGCATCATCTTCCCATCCTCTGGGAAAACTTTTTTAAAAAACCCTTCTTCTGAGGCCATGGTCCATTTGAAAAACAAAACCAAATGGGCCCTTTTCGGGACTGTTGAGTTCTTATAACCCTGCAAGCACTGTCCCAGTGTGGAGAGTGAGGTGTGAGCTGGTCTGAGCTGGCCTGAGCCAGACCGAGCCTGACTGAGCCGGACTGAGCCGGACCGAGCCGGCTCCCTACTGGCCTCACTGTGCCCTGGAGTCTGAAGTTCAGCATTTCCACTTCCACATGGTGCAGACTCACACCCCCACCTACATTGTGAAATCATGTTATTCTAATGAGAATATGCAAATGAGACGAGAGAAGGTGGTTGGTGGTGGTGGGGGGGGAAGATGCTAACTGGCTTGTCAGAAACTCTTTCCTGGGGAGGGGGCTGCTGGAAAGGGGTGGCTGGGCCCTCCTCCCTCCTCAGCGGCAGTGCTCGCTGGGGGACTTGAGTTGGGTGGTGGCACGTGGCCAAGTCTGAAGGAGACACATCTTCATTGATGTCCTTATTGTTACTTGTTCTTATTCATGGTATTTAAACAACTCATGCACATTTTGACAGCTTTTCCCCTTTGGAATTTACGAGTCTTTTTTTTTTTTTTTTTTTGTGAGGTGTCTGAGGACCTGTGGTCCTGGGGGGACAGAGGAGGAAGCAGAGTTAAATGCAAGCGTGAGTATGTTGCATACCTGGAGTTGTGTCACACACATCCCCCCTAACAACACACCTCCCCTCCACACACACACCCTCACACCCTCACACCCTGGTGCAAGTCAGTGTGGGGTCTGGAAGCATTTGTCACACGGGGACAGGAGGAAGAACTGGGGTTCTGGGTTAGTCGGCTGGGCTCCTAAGCTACTCTTTAGAGACGGGGACAGAAAGGGAAGAAGAAAGAAAAGCGATCCGCCTGGGGACCTGTGCACAGATAGCTCTCATTATGTCTCCAGAAAACGATTCCCAGCCCTTTGTGGCCTTGGGCTTTTATTTCCCTTGTAATGGGTTAGAAAACCCATGCTATGTCCCTGTCACCGAGAGGTGGTTGTTATGGCCACCTGAGGTCTGGTTATTAAAATCCTTACAAAGGTTTACCTGGGTCCTCCCGTGCTCAGACAGAGACGGACAACAGGGCTGAGAGAACGCAGGGCGTTCATAGGCAGCCTGCCTTAGACCTGTCTCTTTTCAGAGTGGACAGAACGGATTCAGGGCCCTTTGTGAATACTGGACCTGTCAGACATGTAGCAAGGTGGGCTCAAAAATAAAGTTAAGCATGGCCCAGGATAAAATAGCAGTGTTCTGTGGTGCGCGAGACCTAGGAAGGCTGCAGAGAAAATCCAGAGAGAGGTGGTGTCAGTGTGTAGCTGGCCTACTGAACGAGTCTGCCTCAAGGGAAGACGAGGACCCTCGTCTCCTCTGGACCTCCGCACCACAGGGAGGGATTCGTGCATTTTCTTAATAAGATGTTAATTTTCGGTTGCATGCCATTAGATTGCAACACGTTTTTTAAAAAGGAAAGATGTTATCTTTGTGAAGTTGACTTATTTGCAAACTTAACATAAGCTTTCAAACCCACAGAAAATATGGCAGTGTGTTTATATTTAAAATAGATTTTAAAAAAATCCAACGAGTTACTGTGAATTCACTTACCACCCAATAATATAGGGATAAAAATAATTTATGCTCCTATTTTAATTAAGAGCAAATCATTTTTTGCAAAGCCGTAGGATCTCAGTCTAGTGGTTAGACCAGGAGGTGGGAGCAGAGACTCTTTTAGCTCGCTTCCTGGCTTGGGTTGGGCTGGACTACATGTTTGGGGCAGCCTCTTAGCTCTGCCCCGTTGCTGTTTGCAGTCTCAGCCCTACAGTGTGGTTCCACCCAAATCACACAACGAGAGGTTGCTAAGCAAAGGCACTTTACGTGGCTAAATCGCGGCCTTAGCCCAAAAGGTTGGTGGTTGATGCCTATGATAGATTTGGGGGCGTCGGTAACTATCTTGGGAACGTGAAATTTTCCACCTAAACACAAACAATTGAGAGACAGGACAGTAACGTGCTTATTTTGGGTGATTCCCACGGCCCCTGGGATCTAGGCAAAACCCACGGACAGACGCATGGATGAACTCCGGTCCCATAGGCTGATCGCCATGCACTGTGTCCCAAGCTCCAGGTAGGAAATGAAGTCATAATGGGTTAATGGGGTGGAGTGGGGAGAGAAAAAAGTCACAGGAGATGCTCAGCTGACAGTCTCAGACTCCACATCCCCCCCCTCCCCCCCCCCCCCCCCCCGGGAGCACCTGACTGGAGATGCGCCTCCTCGATGTGGGCTCAAAGGGCAGAAGGGCGCTCCCAGGCGGGGCGACTACTCCTGGACTTCCAGAAGACCTGAGTCTGCAGGACAGTTTTGGACGTGCTTTTGGGGCACAGACAAAGAGCAGAGAATTATTGTCTCCATCTTCCAGGGATCGCAGTTACACAGGAGCGAAGCAAGGTGACAGGCCTGGGGGTTAATGACACCCGCGAGAGCTCCTGGTTAAGCTTTGACTCTGTAGATGCAGCCGGTCAGTGGGGGTCGGCCGATTGAAGCGGTCAGTGTGGACCGCGGCTAGGGGTGTGGCATCTGGAAATCAAGTTTGAACCATGCGTACTTACCTGTGTAGTTTATCAAGTGTTGTGTCTAGACTTAGGACGTACTGATGTTGAAACAAGACATGAGACTCGGCTCCATAGGCTGTAAAGGTCAGTGCAGGAGTGCAGCGAGTAGCTCTGTTCTCTGTCTTGTCCCTTGCACTGCTTTTCTTTTTTCTTTTCTTTTTCTTTCTTTCTTTCTTTCTTTCTTTCTTTCTTTCTTTCTTTCTTTCTTTCTTTCTTTCTCTCTTTCTAATGCAGGAAAGGGTAATTCCTGCAAGGGAGAAGCTCTCTTTTGGTTTTGGTTTTGTTTGTTTCCTTGAAGGGTCTCTCCATGTAGCTCAGGCTGGCCTTGAACTTATGAGCCTTTGCTTTCGGTCTCAGGGGCTGTGTGTGTGTCATTGTGCCGAGACGGGGCCAGACACTGTGCGTCCCCCACACCAAGACTGAGAAGAACAAATCAGTTGGACTGGACAGGTTTATAGCGTTTCGTCCAGACTTCTGAAGGATACACACACACACACACACACACACACACACACACACACACACACACACAGACACACACACACCACACACACACACACACCACAGCCCCCCTCACACACACCACACACACACCACACCCCCACACACCACACACACACTGCACACACACATAGACCACACACACACACCACACACACTCCCACACACACACCACACACACTCCCACACACACACCACACACACACCCACACACACTCCCACACACACTCCCACACACACACCACACACACACAACACACACACATATACACCACACACACACACACACACACACACACACACACACACACACCCCACACTGCCTCAACAACAGAACACCAGACATTATTGAGAAGCTGAGGGTCATCTGGTTGGAAAATTAACACACTTTTGTCCCCTTCTCTCCAGCCGCGCGTCTGTGCCTGTGTGCCCTTGTGAGTCCCGCTGAGGTGTTGTCATGAGCTGGGAGGAGGGGGCGCCTGGCTTCTGCATTCCTAGCTAGAGGTTCTTTCTTGTCAATATTTTTCCTTTGCCCACTGAACGCCACCATGCCAGTTCTGATGAGGATGACAGAAAGGCTCCATTACAAGCCCCCATGGAGGCCACAGACAAGAAGGTTTGCTATTTCCAGCACCCGACTTTTACATCCAGGAAATAATTAGAAATTATTAGAGGGGGATGGAGAGGTGGCTCAGTGGTCCACCGCCCTGACTCTTCTCACGGAGGACCAATGTTTGACTCCCAGCATCCACACAGCATCTTACAACCATCTCTAACTCCAGTTCCAGGGGATTGGATGCGTTCTGACTTCGTGAGCACCACGCTCATGTGGTCCTCATGCATGTTGACATGCAAAACATTCCTGAACCCAATGTGAGTTACATAAATATTTTAAAAATAAGTTACTGGTGTTTGTTTGTTGTTTTTGTTTTTTGAGACAGGGTTTCTCTGTGTAGCCTTGGCTGTCCTGGACTCATGATCCGCCTGCCTCTGCCTCCTGAGTGCTGGGATTAAAGGCGTGCGCCAACATGCCCGGCTTAAGTTACTAGTGTTGTAACCTTACTTTTGACAGTAGTCACGAAAGCACTGAGGACACCCAGTTTGAGTTTAGCCCAAATTGTATTATTAGGTTTTTTTTTTCCCCACTCCAGAGTTTGGATAAGTAGTCCAAAGGTCCTGTCCTTCACCTCCCTTCTTGATAAAAAGGACACCATTCTGTCTGCCTAAAACCACTGGGACAAACACTCGAGGAGAGATGCTTAGAAATTATCATTATTAGTCACGCCCTAAATAATTCAGGCATGTAGGACGTCCGTGTGGCTCAGAGGCCTCTGCAAACTTCAAGGCAAAAGGAAAAAAGTCCCTGGGTCATGGATTTTTCTAATTCCAGTTTTAGCCAAGCAGATCCCGAGTGTGTGTGTGTGTGTGTGTGTGTGTGTGTGTGTGTGTGTGTGTGTGCCGTGTTGGGGGGTGGGGCAGTTTAAGTCTAATGAGGTGGAGAAAAGCCCGATTAAAGCTTGTGTATAAGCATTCCCGTCAAAAAGGCTCATCCGGTGGAGGGTTGATCCCCAGCTGGTACGTCCTGTCATTAGATGTGACTGTGATGGTTTGGACTTCCTCACTGGCATAGTCCACACTGAAGACTGCTAGGAAGTGGGGCCTAGTGGGCGGAAGTAAGTTACTGGGGAGCAAGGGAGCTTCTTCTTCTTTCTCCTTCTGCTTCCTGATCACCATGCAGTGAGCATTTCTGCCCCATCCATGCTGGCTCTTCTCACCTGATGCTGCCTCACCACAGCTCAGAACCAAAGGAGCCACGGGTTTGTGACGGTGACCTTTGAACCATGTACAACATAAAACTTCCCGAGTCCGAGATGGGCCATGTATTAATACTCAGCTTTCTGTGACTATGACAGATATTGGAGACAGTCAACTTATTTATGTATGTACTGTATGTGTTTTGTATGTCTGCCTGCACACCAGAAGGTGGCATCAGAGAGTTGTGAGCTGCCATGTGGGTGCTGGGAATCGAACTCAGAACCTTTGGAAGAGCAATAAGTGCTCTTAACCACTGAGCCATGTCTCTAGCCCCAGGGACAATAGACTTGTAAGGAGAAGGACTTATTTTGGCTCTTGGTCTTTGGGGTTCTAGACTGCAATCAGATGATGCCATTGTCCTTATCAGATGATGCCATTGCCTGATCATGTGATGCCATTGCCTGATCAAGTGATGCCATTGCCTGCTCAAGTGATGCCATTGCCTGCTCAAGTGATGCCATTGCCTGATCATGTGATGCCATTGCCTGATCATATGAACCCATTGTCCTTATCAGATGATGCCATTGTCCTAGTTATATGATGCCGAAGGTAGAGGCAGAGGATTAAGTGTTCAAGGTCATCCTTAGCTACATAGCAAGTGTGAGGCCAACCTGGGCTTTACAAAAACCCTTTCTCACAACAGCAACAAAAATGACAATAACAGCCAGATTCTGGCATTTTTCCCTTCCATTATCCTTCAGAGCCCCTACAGTTAATACAGAAAAGAAAGAGTCCCCCATCCTGTCATCCCTGGGTCATCTGTGCAAAAAGAGGTTGGGGAGGGGCGGGTATAGGAGAGTTTACCCTATAATGATCACAGTGACTGACGGCCCAATGTTGAGGGCAGATGGAAGGCAAAGCCCTTGGTGCCAGGTGGTCCTGCCACCTAGCACAATCAACTTTCCAAATGACCCTATGGGCTAAGATGCTACGGCGGCTAACCCCATGCATTGCAGTGGTAAGTGGGGGCACAGAGGAGCAACAGTTATCTTTGCAGGATCCTGGTCCTGTGTCCTGGCAGGGCTGGTACTAACTTGATGGCGGAACTGGCTTCTAGTGCAAGCAGCCTGACTCCAGCAGCCAAGCTGTTGACTGTCAGGGGATGTGGCTGCTTGGTGACGACACATGACTCACATGCACCCCCGTCTGTGGCAAAGTGTTGGGACACTCTTCTACCAAGCAGAAGGTTGGGTCCCGAAGACTCATCTGCGGACGGATTCCCGGAGCATGGGAATCCTGGGAGGGGGGTCAGAATTTTAGGGGGGAAGCATCCTTTGAGGAAGTAGGTCTCTGGGCGTGTGTGTGCCCTTGAAGGGGATATTTTATCTCTTCCCTCTTCTTTCTTTCTGGTCTTTCACCCTCCCTGTCCCCTTCCCTTCCTGGGCTCACCATGGCTCAGAAACAGCGCAGCCAAACAGGCCCATGGGCCAAAGACCGAGCCTGTGAGCCAAAATCAAGTCTTTCTTTCTTTAAGTAGATTTTCCTCAGGTAATTCGTCCAGGCGACAGAGGGATGACCCGCCCAGCTGGGATAGGCTTTTGGGTTTGATATGGTCTGAGGGCTGGAAGCCAAGTGAGAGGGGCCTGCTGGGGGCAGAGGCCTTTTTAGGCAAGACAGGAAACGGACGTCTCGTGTATTCTGGCGGTCTCCATACACACGCTTTCTAGGGCTTTCCCTTTCTCACTCTTTGTGTGGCCGCAAAATTCCTAGAATTTACGTTGTATATGGTTCACAACTAGTAATCTAGAAGTCAGGCCTTTCCCCCTCATCTCTCTCTCTCTCTCTCTCTCTCTCTCTCTCTCTCTCTCTCTCTCTCTCTCTCTCTCTAGAAGAAAGAGACTTGCAGAAAGGCGACCCGCATTGAAATGCGGAGTGACTTCTACGCGTCCGCGTCCGGGTCCTGAGGTCGTTTCCATCCTCACAAAGCATTTGTTCTTTTTTAAGGGGACCAATATGTTTGTGTAAATGACGCAAAACAAGCTTGACTCCGAAAAGATTTAGCTTAATATCTGCCTACGCATTCCAGGGCCCCGACCGTCTGTGGGCTGCGCATTAACGGCCCTGGCGGTGGCACAGCTCGTCACGTATGATATCTGGCTCGCAAATGTGACGTGATGCCCGTGGACTCTTGAGGGTAATTCGATGTGCCAGCCAGCTCGATGGGCAGAGAAGCTTTAAACATAGTTGTCACAAAGTGAGAAAGAGCACGGGGTCGAAGGCAGACTGGAGAAGCAAGCAGCTACGGAACCTGTCTCCAAGCCCTAATGAAAGTGTTAATTAGTGGATCGCGCAGAATTTGCGGGGAGAGCAGCGCTCTGCCAGTCCCCTCCAGTGGCACACTCCTCATTAACCATTTCTTTTTCTTGCCCTTCTTTCTCCAGCCGTCTTTTTTGTCTAGCCTAATCCATGAAAAGGGTGGCCTGGGGAATTGAGGGTAGGTTATTTTTGGGTGTGTGTGTGGGGGGGAGAAGGGGAGGTGGGAATAGGAGGGTTTTGATGGTTAAGAGAAGGCCTGTGGGGCACATAGCTGCCAGAAGTTTATAGGAATAAATACACATTTAATCTGTGTAATCATTAATCTTTCTTTATGCAGAAATGATTAGTAAATTGGGTTTTTAAACAACTGCTAAGTGTACACATTGGCATCATAGATTAACTTATTTCTGAAACACTTGATTTTTATCACTCTGCCTAATAATTTATCACCTGATTTATTGGGTGATATGATAAATCATGCACTATTTATTGTTTATCCTATAAGGAGGGCAGTGATTTGTTAAGCAGTGATGAAACTCAGCCTGCGCCTGGGGAAGGCTACTTTACCAATTCTGGTCCTTGGCAGGGTAAATCTTCTACCAGGAGTGGGGTTATCCCCAGTGGACATCTGACAAGTTTTTTGTTTTGTTTAATTGGCTTTTTTTTAGAATATATTTTTTACACATACATTTATATTTTTACACATATATAAAGTAAACTACCTACAGTAAGAAGAACCCAGAAACACTCAGGAATTCATAGTGTTTTGGGGTATTTGTATTTGGAAGCTTTGAAAAAAACCATCTTTCCTATCTTAGTGCATCTAAAATTCTGAATGTAAATCAATATCTATCATATTTTGTCATTATAAACCTAAAACATCTATCTAGACCTAAAAATATCTTAACCCCTAAACAACTTAGCTTAACTGTAAAACTAAACTAGCTGGTCTTCAACGCCATCAGAGACTTGAGAAGGAATAAAGTTGATTCCCTGAGTTTACAGGGAGTGCAGGCTAGCAGCTTCCAAAGTGGGAAAATGACAGAGATGGTTTGCTGCCTAAGCACCCACACACAACTCTCTATAACATTGGAGCATTATCTTCAGTCTCCGGACCTGGTATGAACGACAGACATATTTGTTAGGCAGGAACTATTGAGGACTTGCTTACCTGCTTTGGCAGAGTTTGGCTGCTGACTCTGCCCTCATCCACCCTTGTCCATTTTTAGGCAGAATTCTATCTGTAGCAGATAGGAGGACATTTTGCCCTGTAGCTGGTTTGTCATAGTTGAAGGCATATTCATAAGGAGGTTCAGTGATGCTCATCATCTTCTTGGAGGTAGGCTGGGTGTTGCCAGGAGTTAACCTGTCTCATTGTCAGTGAATCTCTAAAATAATGAAAACATCTTTAAATGCCATATTCTGTGTGTCTCGGAGGTTTTCGAAGACCTTACCTAAGTATTTTACCTTATCTGTTTATAGAATCAAATCTATCTGTTAAACCTAGGATGTACATTTTTGTGATAAAAATAGACTAGTAATTGATATGACCATGATTTGATTAATTAACAATTAACTTGTATAACTTACTTATCCTAAACAGCCTACAACAGCACTTTCAAAGTATTGGAAGTAAACCTTGTATTATAATTGAGTTGTATGGGTACAATACCACATATTCGAGTAGAAATATATGTAATGTGTGTGAAAAATAATCTTACATTTGAATTCTATACCAATGTATCTAAAATTCAACTTATTTTGCATCTACATACAAAATTCCATACAAGTGAATTAAAAAAATAACCTCACGAGTAGCAATTAAGGCATTAAATTGAGGAGCAGATTCAACAATCTACTTTTTGTCCTATCTTCCCTATATATTTCTATATTCCTCCTTCTTTCTTTTCAACCCTTATCTCCAAATCTAAGAATGAACAATAAATGAACAGAGAGGCATCTCTGAGTCCAGCCTTGTTTTCTCTCTAAAGAAGAGACAGCAACAGTTTGAATAACACAATCCCAGCCTCAAACTCTACCCATATTTATGCTGATAAATGTGGTGTTCTCTGTTACAAGGACCCAAAGTGTGGTTCGGTACTCCACCCCCTCCAGTGATTGTCCAGAACAGTTCTGAGTGCTCTCTGAGCCCAGAAGGTATCCTGGTGCATGAAGTTCAGGTAGCAAGCACTACAGAAGGCACTGTGAGGTCCCAAGCCAGGTTGTGATCTCTGGCCATACGTGAGCATCATCCCGAGGGTGCCTGGAGCATCCTGTGAGCAGTTCCTGTGTTACTGATCGGCACCTAGACAGCTGGCTGCTCCTCTTACCTGGTGGGGAGAGACTAGGGATTCCATGGCTCATCCAGACAGTCGGAGTAGACCCCCCGCTGAGCACTCTGCCTTTAACCTTAGGAGGCTAACTGTAGTGTGGTTCTGATGAGAGAGGGGAGCCTACAGATGACATGACTGCCCCATATCCCTAATCCTACTGAAGGATGAAGTGGGACAGCCCTGAGTTGCAGGCTAGCCTTGGCTTCTTGAGACCCTTTCTCAAGGAAAAAAAAAAAAAAACCAGAAACAAATGAAAAAAAAAAACCACTGAGGTAAGCCTGGGTCTCCATAGGCCGTTGTGTCCCCACAGGGGTGTAGAGAAAATCCCCTCCCCCTCGTGATGCGTACACCCATGAAAAGGAGTGAACCCCATTTCTATGCAGATCATATCTCCCCCTACCAGATGGGCAGAATGTACTTCTTACCCAGGGATCAGCCCCCTAATCAGTTTTCTGTTACCAGGTGGTTAGTCTGGAAGTCATATACATACAAGTGACACTAGACAGATTGAACAGGTTGTATTTATATATTTATGCATATATATATATGTATCAATAAAAATTGAAGAAAATTAGATTATGCATAAGAGAGGATGCAAGGGAGGGAAGAAGTGGAAAGAAAAAATGACGTAAATTTTAATTTAAAAATAAAATGAAATAATTAACAGTTTTAAAGGTATAAGGTGCGTCCATGCCCTACCCGGTTCAAGCCCTACCCGAAGCAATCTGTATTCTAATACTCCCCTAGTCAATTCGGCATAGATTTACAATATCTAGAAATTTTCACTAAGGCCTATGGCTGTGTCCATGTTTTTTTTTTTCCATCATGAGCACTCCCTATGCAGAGAAGGCATTTTCTCCTTCCTTTTCTCTCTTTATTCTTAGTGAATGTGTGCCATGGCCTTCTGAACTTAAACCTCGACAGGGGTGCCTGGGGCGGTCACCATAGCCAGGCTCACCCCACCTCAGCAGGGGTGCCTGGGATGGTCACCATAGCCAGACTCACCCCACCTCAGCAGGGGTGCCTGGGATGGTCACCATAGCCAGACTCACCCACCTCGACAGGGGTGTGTGGGGTGGTCACCATAGCCAGGCTCACCCCACCTCGACAGGGGTGCGTGGGGTGGTCACCATAGCCAGACTCACCCACCTCGACAGGGGTGTGTGGGGAGGTCACCATAGCCAGGCTCACCCCACCTCGACAGGGGTGCGTGGGGTGGTCACCATAGCCAGACTCACCCCACCTTGACAGGGGTGTGTGGGGAGGTCACCATAGCCAGACTCACCCCACCTTGACAGGGGTGTGTGGGGAGGTCACCACAGCCAGACTCACCCACCTCGACAGGGGTGTGTGGGGAGGTCACCATAGCCAGACTCACCCACCTCGACAGGGGTGCGTGGGGTGGTCACCGTAGCCAGACTCACCCACCTCGACAGGGGTGTGTGGGGAGGTCACCGTAGCCAGACTCACCCACCTTGACAGGGGTGCGTGAGGTGGTCACCGTAGCCAGACTCACCCACCTCGACAGGGGTGTGTGGGGTGGTCACCATAGCCAGACTCACCCCACCTCGACAGGGGTGTGTGGGGAGGTCACCTTAGCCAGATTCACCCCACCTTGACAGGGGTGTGTGGGGTGGTCACCATAGCCAGACTCACCCACCTCGACAGGGGTGTGTGGGGAGGTCACCGTAGCCAGACTCACCCACCTCGACAGGGGTGCGTGAGGTGGTCACCATAGCCAGACTCACCCCACCTCGACAGGGGTGTGTGGGGAGGTCACCATAGCCAGATTCACCCCACCTTGACAGGGGTGCGTGGGGTGGACACAATAGCCAGACTCACCCACCTCGACAGGGGTGCGTGAGGAGGTCACCATAGCCAGACTCACCCACCTCAACAGGGATGCATGGGATGGTAACTGCAGCCAGACTCACCCCACCTTGATGTGTAGCATGTCCTAAGGTTGTCAGTCTAAGTGCGCCTTAACAATCTCTATTATAGCACACATTGTAGTCTTTGTTACTGGGGAGGCTAAGGCAGGAGGAACCTAAGCTCAGGACCTGCCTGGGGCACAGGGTGAGTTCAGTGCTACCCTGAGAGCCTCAGAGTTTCTCTCAGCATAAGAACAAAGGGGTCAGCGGCAGGCACTGACACAGCATGCGCAAGGCCCTGGCTTAGGGTCCTATGATCACATGAAGATGTCTGCTGCAGCTGTTCTAAATGTGTATGGCCTGTGTGTACCCCAAAAAGGCACTGTGTGCACATGCTGTGTGTGGCCTGTGTGTGCCCAGGGAAGCAGTGTGTGCACCTGCTGTGTGTGGCCTGTGTGTGCCCAGGGAAGCAGTGTGTGCACATGCTGTGTGTGGCCTGTGTGTGCCCAGGGAAGCAGTGTGTGCACCTGCTGTGTGTGGCCTGTGTGTGCCCAGGGAAGCAGTGTGTGCACATGCTGGTGTGGCCTGTGTGTGTCCAGTGAAGGTGTTGTACCTTTGGTCTTATTGACAGATGTGTTAGGTCATGAGGAGGCTGATGAGGCCTTTGGTGCAGTCTGAGCTTCTGTAATGGGAAATGATAAGAGTAAAGATAGCTGAAAGGTTTACTATCCCGCCAAAACACTGAATGTAATGTCCCTTCATCTCACTGTACAATGACTTAATAATATCTCTGGTAATTGGATAATGACCACAAGGACCTTTTTGGTATCAGAAAACCAAATAAATGACAAAGTAAGGTGTGTCCGCTCAGCCAACACAGCAATCACTGAGATAAGCATCCCTAAGAACAGGAAAAGATATCCCATCTCAAAACAAGGTTAATATCCACAAATATATAACAACTTAAAGAACTCAATTTTAAGAAAATAACTAGCTCAATTTAAAGTGGGCAAAGGCCAAGTGTGGGACATGCCTGTAAAAGCAGAATTTGGAAGGCAGACAGATGATCATGACTTCAAAGCTGGTCTCATGATGGAGAGAGACCCTGTCTCAAAACATCAAGGGCTGGGGATTTAAGTCAGTGGTAGAGCCCCTGCCTAGAATGCCCCAGTGAGGGGCTAGGGTGTGGCTCAGTGGTAGAGCCCCTGCCTAGAATCCCCCAGTGAGGGGCTGGGGTGTGTCTCAGTGATAGAGCCCCTGCCTAGAATCCTTCAGTGAGGGGCTGGGGTGTGGCTCAGTGGTAGAGCCCCTGCCTAGAATCCCTCAGTGAGGGGCTGGGGCGTGGCTCAGTGGTAGAGCCCCTGCCTAGAATCCCCCAGTGAGGGGCTGGGGCGTGGCTCAGTGGTAGAGCCCCTGCCTAGAATCCCCAAGTGAGGGGCTGGGGTGTGGCTCAGTGGTAGAGCCCCTGCCTAGAATCCCCCAGTGAGGGGCTGGGGCGTGGCTCAGTGGTAGAGCCCCTGCCTAGAATCCCCCAGTGAGGGGCTGGGGCGTGGCTCAGTGGTAGAGCCCCTGCCTAGAATCCCCCAGTGAGGGGCTGGGGCGTGGCTCAGTGGTAGAGCCCCTGCCTAGAATCCCCCAGTGAGGGGCTGGAATGTGGCTCAGTGGTAGAGCCTCTGCCTAGAATCCCCCAGTGAGGGGCTGGGGCGTGGCTCAGTGGTAGAGCCCCTGCCTGGAATCCCCCAGTGAGGGGCTGGGGTGTGGCTCAGTGGTAGAGCCCCTGCCTAGAATCCCCCAGTGAAGGGCTGGGGGTGTGGCTCAGTGGTAGAGCCCCTGCCTAGAATCCCCCAGTGAGGGGCTGGGGTGTGGCTCAGTGGTAGAGCCCCTACCTGGAATCCCCCAGTGAGGGGCTGGGGTGTGGCTCAGTGGTAGAGCCCCTGCCTAGAATCCCCCAGTGAGGGGCTGGGGTGTGGCTCAGTGGTAGAGCCCTTGCCTGGAATCCCCCAGTGAGGGGCTGGGGTGTGGCTCAGTGGTAGAGCCCCTGCCTAGAATCCCCCAGTGAGGGGCTGGGGTGTGGCTCAGTGGTAGAGCCCCTGCCTAGAATCCCCCAGTAAGGGGTTGGGGTGTGGCTCAGAAGGATCCTAATACACAATTCCTTAGAGGAAGACATACAATTTAGATACACATTGGAAAAGGCCAGCATTACACGATAATTAGCTGTAATTAAACCCACAGAGAGCTATGACATCACTCATGTTCAAGGCTGCCAAGTTCAGTGCTGGTCCCAGTGCTCTTGTTGGGCAGCCTTGGAACATGGCTGCAGGCACAAATTGCTGGGGCACCGTACAGGAAGAAGTGTATGTCACTTCTGAGATAGGATGAACAGAAAGTGGCAGGTCCAACTTGAAGTGTGGTGTGTGTGTGTGTGTGTGTGTGTGTGTGTGTGTGTGTGTGTGTGTATGCATGTGTGCATGTATGTGTGTGTATGTATGTGTGTGTGCATGTATGTGTGTATGTGTGTGTGCATGTATGTGTGTATGTGTGTGTGCATGTATGTGTGTATGTGTGTGTGCATGTATGTGTGTATGTGTGTATGTGTGTGTATGCATGTGTGCATGTATGTGTGTATACGTGTGTATGTGTGTGTGCATGTGTGTGTATGTGTGTGCGTGCATGTATGTGTGTGTGTATGCGTGTGTGTGTGTTTGAGTCATTCCAAGAAGACCCCAGGGCCTCTCACAAACTGCTCAGGTGTCCAAAGTGCTCAGGTGTTGGGGAGTGAGTCTTCAGCTACTTCTGGGTTCCTCCAACCCTGGGGGAGCCTGTGGATTTTGGGACGTGTTTGTTACACATCTCTGTTAATACTTCCTAAAGTACCATTTGCCAATAATGTCACCCTGTAATTACACCCTCTGAACTCACCCTGCCTGTGCATGTGGTGTTTTCCTTCAGCAGCTCCAACCTTTTATGATGCTACCAATTGACACCATAATTAGTATAGTTTACTGCCACACTGATTATGAGCGGCCTCCTTGTCAATCATCTCCTGTTTGTTTCTGTTTGAGGAACCATTATTCCTTTACCTCTAAACCCTGGCTAATTTACAGGGCACAAGGGTGCAGCTTCGCTGTGTGTGTGTGTGTGTGTGTGTGTGTGTGTGTGTGTGTGTGTAAGGCATGCTCTATGCTCCTGTGCTTTCTTGCACTTGACTGTCCAGCTGGCAAGTGCTCCGTTTGCCTCCAGCCTTGTTGCAGAAGAGCCCGAGATGCAGCTGCCCAAGGAAGACTTGTGACAGGCTGGAGTTTGGGGGTAGGCGTCCCCCTGACCTCTTTGTGGAGAGCCTTCGGCAAGTCGCCTGTGCTCTCCGTGGCTCGGTTTCCCCCACCCAGTCCCTCCTTCCTTCCTTACCTGCCTCCAGGGACTTCAAAGAGCTAACAGCTGTGAAGAGCTTTTGAAATAAGCGTGCCATATAAATTCAAGGTGTTTGGGAATGGTTTTCTCATAAACCTGCCAACACTATCTTTTTGGAAAAGACAGAAGTCACAAATCCACTCTCGTTTTAATTTACCCTGGTATTTCCTCGGCAGATGGCTAAAGTGCTGCTTGTCATGTGTCCTCTGTGCCAGCACCAAGGGACCAGTGGCTTCTCAGTATGCCAAGCGCTGTAGCATCAGGGACAGGCTTCCCTGGGATGCCTGCAAGGTCATGGGGTTAGGATGACAAGCTAGCCCTTCGGATCCCCCGGGAGTGTTCAGGGCTCCACATGGGCAAGCCACTTTCTGTCTCGGCACGTGGAGAAACTTCAAAAGCTGGATGTCTCGTCATCCGTGCTGCCCCTCAGAACGCTGCGTAGAGCTGGCAGTCCTAGCGCTTAGGGACCCTGAAGCGTACTTAAGAAGCAAGTGTCACAGCTTCTACTTGCCCCAGGGCCTGAAAGTAAGGAAAGCAGTGGAGATGGGGCTTGGATCAGGCATGTTCGTGAGTCTTCGCCCGTGTACTCAATGGCACTGTGGACGTCAGCACACACCCTCACTCTCTTCCGGTCTTCCCCGCCCTCCCCTAATCTCGTCTTTATAGCCCACCGTCTGCTTGGAAGTCCTTCCCCTAATGCCTCGGGTCTCGCTTTTGATCTTACATGTGTGAACGCTTTGCCTGCATGTGTGCCTGGGCATCGTGTACACACCGGGTATGCAGGAAAGGCATGACGTCACATCCCCTGGAACCGGAAGTGCAGGGGGTTGAGAACTGCCATGTCGGTTCTGGCAGTCGAACCCGTATCCTCTGGGGAAGCGACAAGTGCTCCTAGTCCCGACTCTTGACTCCTCTCACCACCCACCCCCACCTTGGGGGGACGCGTTCACCTCAATGATGCTCCTCTTAAAGGCCTGGCATCTTGGCTATGCAGGCCTTTGCAGACAAGTGCTGTTCTAGTCACCGGAACAGATTCCAAGTCTCTGGGGGACATGCGTGGTGCGTGTGCTTTCTTCCTGCCACCTCTGGCTCCTTCTCTGCTTTGGCGGTTCCTGTTCAGTTGCCAAACTCCATGGAGAACGTCACCAGATCCCAAATCTTTTGTCAGCGCTAATCGAGCGTTCCGCCTTTGCGCGTTTGTGCTTCGAAAGACGCAGCGTCTCCCGCCCAGTCATCTCTCCTAGCCGAGCTGCTCTGGAACTTTGAAACCTGCCCCCCCCCCCCATCCCTCCGGAAGGCGTTTGAGTTTTAGGCTGGTAATTTATGTTTATGCTGAGTGTGGGGATTTCTTTTCTGCACCCAAGATGATTAATAGACTTCTCTCTGTAAATTAGGATAGGAGAGGATGGAAGGAAATTGCCAACCAAACCAAAGAATTTCCCTGCGTTCTTGGGACTCCTTTCCAGCTCTGTCTTATTCTCAGTTCACCTGGATCTCAAGCCTTTGGCAGCAGGGAGGCTTGGGGAGCAGGGATCAGCCACGCCCACTCTTCCAGAACTTTATTCTCCTCTACTCCAGGAGCCAAGAACGCCTTTAGAATCTTTTAAATGGCTGGAAGCTTCAAAAACAAAACAAAACAAAAAAGGACAATATTTCATGACACGTGAAGAGAATATGAAATCCAAATTTCCTCGTCCCTAAATAAAGTTTGCTGGAACACAGCCACACTCATTCATTTCCGTACTGTCTAGCTGGCTTTGAGCGGTGACGAAAGACCAGAGTGGAAGCGACAGGGGCCTTATGGCCCACGAAGCCTAAACATCTACTATCTGGGCCGCTGAAGAACGCGTTTGCCGACACCTGCGTTAGGAGAAGAGCTACAGTTTCTTCGCTGCCTCCAGTGAGGTGGGTCTGGGCTTTGAGATGGCCTGGCCTGCACTTCATTTTGCAGCTGCTTGCACAGCCCTGGCTCTCACCCCAAGAGATCTGCATGGGTTTGAGGCCTCCTTCAGCCTGGACTCTACCCCACGGTGCAGCAGCCCACGGTTGAGGCAAGAACCGATTGCTTTGGGATGCCTTCCCCTGGGGCACAGCCACTGGTTCTTTGAGATGGCCACTTGGTTCTACTGCGGCAGTGAGGTTTGTGTCCAGGTGCCTGAGACAGAAGTGGGGCCCGTTTAGATGTATATGAGGGAATTGCTGAGGGGGCCAGTACCCACAAGCACCTGGTGACCATAGCGACTGGATAAGGGGCACAGAACGACCATATGTCTTCATGCCCAGGAAAAGCCAGGGCTGTTGTCCTCAGCCCTGATGTGTTTGGTTGGGTGCATGTAATTTGACTTATATCTGAGTGTCTGTCTGTGTCTAGGGTCCAGTCTCAGGGAGTCAAGTGCATCCCCCTTATAACACACCTACTGACAGGTCTTCACCAGCTGGGAATATCTATACCCTGATTCCAAGGCAGATTTGGGGGGAAACCTAGTCCTGTACTAGAAGCTAATCCCATTAAACCCACTGAGCCTAGCCGATCTCCCAAACTCTGCTTCTTCATGCCTTCTCTGAGGCGAGATCACCCAAGCTCCATGGCTATAGTGGGAAAGAGTGGGCACCTGAGTTGACAGGCTAGCCAGCCATGGGCCTCTAGCCTCACCATCACACACACCTTGTCCAAGGCTGTGACATGGGTTGGGTGCCCCAGTGGCAGGCATGGCGATCACGAGGTCCACCCCTGCCTGCCTTGGCGGCGGTCCTGTCACTGCAGAGGCCGCAGCATCCTTAGTACATCCCTGAGATGTTCTGAAGTGTGTGGTACCCTGCAGCAGGAGTCCTCACAGCACCAGACTTCCCTCAGGTTTTGTAAAGAATCATCAATAGAAAACGGGAGGACAAGGAAGGACAAGGGACCCGACACTGCTGCCGTCTGTTGCTGATGTCTGTAAACAAGGATGCCTGGGTTGAAAAAACAAAAGCCTCCAGGAACAGGGGCAATTGGGTACCACCACCTGAGCATCTATCCTTTTGGGTAGGGACAGAGTCTGCATCACAACATCCCGCTGAAGCCGATGTGGTAGGTATTCCAAGCCCTTTGTGGGGGAAGATGAAGGTGAGGTTAGGAGTCTTGTCTCTGACCTCTCTGCCAGTGTAACAGTAGGACCTCAGACTTCCAGTCTAGGCATTTAAAGTGACATGGTTTTCAGAAACAGT
This sequence comes from Acomys minous, assembly GCF_964271855.1. Lineage (NCBI taxonomy): Eukaryota > Metazoa > Chordata > Mammalia > Rodentia > Muridae > Acomys > Acomys minous. The sequence goes on along the minus strand of NC_140502.1, from coordinate 3,421,553 downwards.
CTCTGGGAGAAGAAACAAGAGCAATGCAGTCTGCCTGTCTGCCCTGGACATGCGCATCGCCCGGTAATGTTAACAGTCAGCTCTGGCTGCCCTTCCTGCCTACCCACATACGGAAGGAGGTGGCTTGCTCCAGAGGACTGCAGTCTGCAGCCGAGATGGTGACAGGATTCTCTTGGGGGGGGGGTGCCGAGATGGTGACAGGATTCTCTTGGGGGGGGGGTGCCTTCCATGTTACAAACAACTCTGGGGTTTCACGGACAATTAACCAGGGCCAGAAAGCAGCCTGTGGCTTCTGGGGGCCCTTAGAGGAACTGGCGCATATGGACTCAATTTCCTGTGTGGCATGGATGTGTTTAAACATAAAGGAAGAAGGTTCTTGGGATTTAGAGTGTGTGAGAGTTCTGCAGGCCCCAGATTCATAGCTGTGGTCTGCCTTTGTCAGGACCCACAGTGGGTTTTTGACCGCCCTGAGGTTTGTCACCCAGCATAATGCCTCCACCCAGCTCCGTTAGAGCAACGTTCTGTTTACAAGCTAGCTTGTAGAGAGCAGCTCACTCAGACCTTCCTTTCGATTCGTTCCAATGAAGCCACTCGGTATGGCTCTTGGTGACACTTTCTGACCACATGGGAGAAATGGGGCCGTATAATGGTCTTAGAGATGCTCAGATATTTCTGGCGCCTTTGGGAGAGAGGCCAGGGTGGAGAGAGACAGGCGTGGAGAGGTGTGACCGACGGGTCTGGGTCAGAGTAGAGAAAATCCTTCCCATCAGTTCAAGAGAGATGGGAGGAGGTGAGGCTGGAGGAGGGAGAAGGTGTGGTACCTGAGTGGGCGGTTCTCGGTGAAGCTCTGGAAGAGAAAAACCCTTTTGTGAAATCCAGTCAGGGCTTCTATCTGTTCATTTTGCCAGGCAGGAGAAAGTGGCCTTTTTAGAAGACACTGAGAGGAAGTGAGGTCTTAAGGATGACGATGAGTAATTCATTTGTCCGCGGGACTATGAAGGAAGCAAGTGCTTTTGGTGGACCAGCTGAGAGGGTCACCAGACAATGGAGAAGAGTTTGGGTACCACTTTTGGGATCAGAGTGGGGAACCTGGAGACGGGCAGACCCAGAGCAGCGACTCTCAGCCTGATGTCCAGGCTTGCCCCCAGAGAGAACTCAGTCCTGGAAGGCGGAGGAGGTTCCACAGATTTTTGCAGTCCCTCTCAGAGGTGGGACGCCTGGCTGGAGTACAGTGTCCACTGCCTCATGGCGAGTGTCTGGGAGAGATGAGGGATCACAGCTCTGTCAGGAGCGGGGAGAGGATGGGGGCTGACCTTGGTCTCTGTTGATGAGGGAAGGAAGTGCCCCCATGTGACAGGAGAGATTTGTTTGCTTGGGAACTCATTTTCCACAGCCTCAGGTAAAAAAAATCAAGCCATCCATTTGCTCTGAATGAGCCTGAATCCCCTCCCTGAGGTGCAGTGGTGTCTTCACTAAATTCCTGCTCCTCAAAAAAAAAAATTAAGGTAGTGTTTTGTTTTGTTTTTCTGGAGGTAACCAGGGAGGCAACTTGTAGTGATATTTGAAGAGAAGAAATCACTGTAAGAAAGTTCCAGATGTCCAGAGTGGTAGTTGAAATCCACAAGGATGGTGCCCAGTACCCAGGGTGGTAAGTGTTGTTTCAGGGTTCAGAAGTGGTGGGTTAATTACCAGCTGTCAGAGCTTGTGGTTTTCATTCCCACAGTCACCCCAACATTGCATCTTCCTCAGACATAACCCCACAAGGCTACTTTTTTGTACTCATGTGGTTGCCATCTTCTTGGGTGACCTTTTGAGTTGGAGGGAGATTAAAGACCTGGACTCTGAATTGTAATACATTTATCCTGTACAACATGGCCAATATCTTCTTATAAGTGAATACATACCATGCGTGTCTTTCTGGGGTCCAGGTTACCTCACTCGGGATGATCCTTTCTAGTTCCATCCATTTGCCCCCAAATTTCAAGATTTCCTTGTCTTTAATATCTGAGTAGTATTCCATAGTGTAAATGTACCACAGTTCCTTTTTCCATTCTTTGGTTGAGAGACATTTGGGCTGTTTCCAGATTCTGGCTATTATGAATAAAGCCGCTGTGAACATAGTTGAGCAAGTGTCCTTGCTCAACAAGGTGGAACATCTTTTAGTTGGATCTTGAGGTAGAGCTATTCCTAATTTTCTGAGAAAGAGCCAGATTGACTTCCAAAGTGGTTGGACAAGTTTACACTCCCACCAGCCATGGAGGAGCGTTCCCCTTTCTCCACATCCTTGCCAGCGTGTGTTGTCGCTTGAGTGACTCTAATTGAGACTCCTTGTAGCAGGGGCCATTGAGACCGAAGAGGACACATTCTAACTAGACAGGACTCCTAGTGGAGGGAGGGGAACGCCAGCCCAATGCGCAAAAACTTTGACCCCAGATTTACCCTGCCTACAAGATGCACATGGATAAAGATTGAGCAGAGAGTGAGGGAATGTCCAGCCAATGGCTGGCCCAACCTGAGACCCACCCCATGGGAGAGAGCCAACCCCTGACACTATTAATGGTCCTCTGCTATGCTTGCAGATAGAAGTCTAGACCCAGCTGTCATCTGAGAGGCTCCACCCAGCGGCAGATGCAAATAGATGCTGAGACTCGCAGCTAAACACAGGGCAAAGCTTAAGGAGTCTTGTGGAAAAGTGAGGGGAAGGACAGAAGGATCTGGGTGTGACAGAACTCCACAGCAAGACCAACAGAGCCAACTAACCAGGCCTCAGAGGGACTTGCAGAGACAGAAGCACCAACCAAGGACCATGAATAGACTGGACCGAGCCCCCCTACACAGCTGTAGGTAACGGGCAGCTCAGGCTTCATGTGGGTCCCCTAGTAAGGGAGTAGTAAGGGGCTGTCTCTGACATGGACTCCGTTGCCTGCTTCTTGATCACCAAGCCCTGGCAGGACCGCCTTGCCAGGCCACAGGGGAAGAGGATGTGCTCGGTCCCAATGTGACTTGATGAGCTGGGGTGGGTTTGGGGGGGGGGCTTCCCTGTGCTGAGGAATAAGGGAGGGAGGAAGAGGGAGGGAGGGTGCTACGATCAGGATGAAGAGTGAATGAATGAATAAATAAATAAAACTTTAAAATGCCAGGACATTGCCTCTAAAGGGACTGACTCCTCAGACCAAGAGTCAAATGTAGAAGGGAGAAGAAGGCCGTACAATTCCTGTATAGTCTAAGAGGGGTCCAGGGATGAGGTGGAAAGGCTTAGATCCCAGCAGGGCATCCTGAGCGCTCCGCGGTGCAGAGGAAGGAGAGGACAGAGAGACATGCTTGTGAAGGCTGGGGTGGTCCCCAGCCTTTCTTCATAGCTGAGGCAGCAAGGGAGAAAGGAGTCAGGAAGAGCCGTGAAAACCAAGTCTCTGGTCGAATGTTTCCGTGTGTGGCTCTGATTGAGTTATGGGGAACGAGAGGCTTTGGGTGAGCTGTTGGCCGATCCCAACCGTGCTGTGGCAAATGAGGCCCTTTGGCCTTGTGGAAAATCCATGCTTTATTAAAGCAAATTAAAAGTGATTGAGTCCTTCTGGTCCCTTCCCTCCTCTCCCCACCCTCTCAGAGGCAGCCCACACTGCTTTTCACCGTTTTACCTTCATATAGCTTACACCGTCGAAGGCTAACCTGCAATTATCCTGCCTGCCAAAAGTGATGGCTGTCATTTAAGAGAAAAACCTGCCTACCCGCCTTCCACGGGGCCCTCTGGATCGTGCCAGAGCATCTGTCTGCAATCTCTTTGGCTTCACAGCGAGCTTTGTTTGAGCCAGCCCAGTGGCAGAGAAATGACAGGGTTGCTGGTAGCCAGATGAAGCGGTGGGAGGGGCCTGAGTGGGAGGGGCCCGAGTGGGAGGTGCCTAAGTAGGAGGTGCCTGAGTGGGAGGTGCCTGAGTGGGAGGGGCATAAGGAGTGAGATTGTATCCTAGGATGCCATTCTCTGCCATCTCCAAGCACCTACCGGAGGAGTTGGCTCGGGGCATCGTTCCTTAAACATGGGATCTATTTGATGGAGCATCTCAGAAAGAACCAAGCAGCTCCAGGAGGCTGTTTTGTGGGTCAGGATGAGAACAATGGCATCAGACACAAGTCAGCGAGTGAGGGAGCAAGAACAAAAATAGCCGAGTCACTTGTACCGATTTATGAGTTAACACATGCGCGGGCACTGGATGGGAATCCAGCCTAAGTCTTCCGGAGAACCGCATCCCTCTGTCTTTGATCAGATTGGCTTTATCTAAGGATTCCAAAGTCATGATAGCAGATACTTGGAAATAGCTTTCCCCACAAATGTAACTCATCATCTGAACCCCCAAGAGCCCTGGGAAGGCCTCTGAAGGTCTCCAGCCATGGTCCTCAACTGGAAGTCTCCTGGACTCTTGGGACGACAGGGCAATGGAACCAAACTCTCCTGGAGCAACTGGACAGCATCCATCCCCAAAGTGGGGGCAGTGGTCCATGAGGGTGAGGGATGATCATGGGAGCCAGATGGCTCTTCCCAAGTGATGACAGCTGTGACAAACCAGAGCTGCCTGTGGAACGAGAGCCAAAGCCAGCCAGCCAAGACCCTTCCCAAGACTGCTTCCCTATGCGGGCCCCTTGCCCTTCCCTCAATCCTTCACCTCGTCCACTCTCAAGCTCATGTCAGTGGCCCAGAGATGCGCTTGGGGTGTCACTGAGCCCTTTAATCTGTGTTACCAAGTGTGGTTACCTCGATTGAGCCTCCTTTTCCGAGCTTTTCCCATTAACCGTATCTTTAGTTGACATATCGGGATGCGTGGCCAAGTCTCAGCTGTTTAGACTTAGGTGCCCTAGGCCTCTAAAACAGCTGTTGGATGAGAGTGGTCCTAGGAAGCTCTCTGCTCCCAACCATCCCCCATCAATTCCACTCATCACACCCCTGCCCCGGACTGAGAATGGGTGTGTCTTCGTTAGAATCAGAGGGTGCTAGAGGAAAGCCTGAGCTCTTTGGAAAACACACGGAGAGAAGAAGGCTAGCCGCCCGTGATGGGTGTCTACCACAGATGCCAAGAGCCCTTGGACTACCTCTGTGTTAGGGGTGACATAGAAGGGTCTGTGTCCCTACTCTCTGGTATAAGTCATCCCAGACAGAACTATTCTAGAATAACAGAGGCAGAGGGACTCAGAAAACAACTGTTATCTCTCAAAGCCAATAAAGCACTCTCTGCGACAGTCCCACCTTCGGGGACCCAGGGCCAGGGAAGGGTCCCTTTAGAGGGCATCTTTAAACAGTTTCTCCTTATCAGTAAGATAAGTCAATCTTTGTAACTGCAAACCATAGATTCAGGCCTCTTTCCTTTTCAACTCTGGGCATTCTTTTACCCTGTGTGTGTCCCAAATCGAGTTCTAATAAATTCATTTCTCTCGACTTCGCGAAAACAGACGTTCTCCTGAGAAAGGCACTGCGCTTGATGTAAAAATAGAGTGCCTGTGATACTGAGAAATACAAATGCGACCCTCCTCAGCCCCCGTTTCCTGGCCCACAAGCCTGGAGATCTTTGAAATTTTTCAAAATGATCAATGCCTTTTGGATGCTAATAAGATTGCCAGGGGCTGGCAGCCCCTTCATAGCGCTTGCCTGGATAGAGGCTCATCAACTGGAAAAGATCTAGGTAGGCTTAGAGAATTGGGACTTGCCACCCTAGCCCTCAACCTCTGGGAGAGGGGCAAAGGGGTGAAGGGTTAAGTTGATTTTCAATAGTCAATGATGTAATCAATCACGTCTCTGTAACGAAGCGTCACAAAGACTCAGTAGGGCTGGGTTCAGAGAGCCTCCAGACAGGGCTGTACCTAGCGAGTGGTGCGCCTGGCAGCGGGGACACTCTACACCACTTTTATCACAGCCGTCTTCTGCCTCTCTTCGTCTCTCCCACTATACTAACCCACACCGCAACCAGCATTTCTGTAGGCTACTTTAGCAAATGAAACAAAACCAAGGAAGGGGTTTTGGGAACCCCACTGTACAGCCAACCAGACAGAAAGATAGGCGGAACAATCTGGGGGCGTGGTGGCATCACAAGCAGGGGTTGGGCAGTCTTGAGGCCTGAGCCTTTGATGTATAGGACCCAGTTGCATCTCTAAGAAGCTATTGTCAGCCTTGGATTGAGCTAGAGATACTGGCTTATGTCTATTGGTTACCTGGTTGCCGATGGGGAGAAAGCTCCATACTTCTTTTGAGGTAACAGAACTCATTTATGGTGATTGGTACAGTGTTTTCCTAAGCATTGGATGCTCCTTTTCACTGCCTCTTCTTCTCCAATGTTTACCAGTCCTAAGGACCTCACATCAACTTCCATAGCTCAAGCTAAGACAGCGGAGGCTGTGTGCGCCCCTATTTTGTTACTATGACAAAATGCCGAAGAAAGCAGCTTTAAGGTGGAAAGTTTTCTTTAGGCTCACAGTTTCTGGGATGTCAGTACACGATTGGCAAACTTCACTGCCGTGGGCCTCTGGGAAGGCTCAAACAACATGGCGGAAGGCTAAGGTGGCCAAGAAGCATCAATGGTGGAAAGGGCCAGGGATGAGATAAGCCACAGCCATACTGGCTGCACTGGTTAGTCTTTGTTTGGTTAATTTTATTTTTAATTTATTGTATTTTTAATTTAATTTATGTGTATGAGTATTTCACTTGAATGTAAGCGTGTGTGTCATGTGCATGCCTGGTGTCCTAGGAGGTCAGAGGAGGTTATCAGATCCCCTAGAACCGGAGCTATACATGCTCATGAGCCACCTTGCGGGTGTTGCGAACCCAGCCTGGGCCATCTGCGAGAACAAGAGAAACTCTTAACTTCTGGGCCATTTCTCCAGATTCGTGTTGGTTAGTTTGAGCTGCCAGCTTGACGTAACCTAGGCTAACCTGGGAACAGAGTTTCAGCTGAAGACTTGTCTAGATCAGTTTGGTCTGTAAGCATGTCTGTGGGGGGTTATCTTGATTACTGCTTGATGTAGGAAGGCACCGTCCATTGTGGGCAGCGCCATTCCCTGGCTTTCTATGATAAGCTGTATACAAGTTTAGAGAGCTAACTGAATAGTAAGCAATCAATCAATCAAACAAGCAAGCAAGAATATGCTTATTTTCTCTTTACTCTAGACCATGGATATGGGATGAATCCCAGATTCCTTAATCCTGCACTGACCTCAACTCAATGATAGATTTCCACTAAGAATTGTAAAATAAAAACAACAAACTTTTCCTCCTTTGTGTTAATTTACGCCAGTGTATTTGTTACAGCAATAGAAATAAAATTACACCAGGGATCTATTATTCCAACCAGCCCTGTGTGTTGGTTTCTATCACTGCCCAATAATACCACCCAATCACAGCTGTCCACGGAACAACCCGATGAAGTAAGAGTCCTCCTGACCCAACGACTTCCCCCAGAGTCCTCTCAAGGGACGGTTGGTAGCAAGAGACTCCAGGGGAGACTTCGCATCCAACCCATAGTGCAGGCTCACCATGGCTCGGTGTGTCATGACAGCTAACACGGGCACAATACGACGGAAGTCTTCAGAGCTAGAATCAAGTATATTTGAAACCATACTTGGGTGTGAAAGTGACCTGCAGAGGTAAAGAAGGCAGGAATTTTCCCTGTCATGCAGGTCATGGCCTGCTTGGCCTTTGCGAACTCTGGAGGGAGAGGCTGTAACTTCAGGAGACAACTCTGGGATATAGTCACTGCATTTAATACCCTGGGCTCTGAGAAGAATTCACTTTGCTAGGTCTGTTCTTATTCTTGTGAGGGGAAAAAGAATCTCATCAGGTTTAAAGGTGAGTATACCGTCGGTTGGTCTGTCTGTCTCACTGTCAGACGAATACAAGTTTGGCCAAGAAGTAATTACAGGAGGAGCAGCTGCAAACATCCAGGGAGAAAGCAAAGGCCCACACTCTGACACAGAGCAAGCAGGCTCAGCTTAGGCATGAGGAAGAGGTTTCTGTTTGAGAGAGAGAGAGAGAGAAATAATTAAAATTAAAGAGGACATAAGGGAAAAAATGGAAATACATTTTCCTGGAATTTTTCCAGGTCCTGGGGATTGAAGTCAGGGTTTGTTGCTTGCTAGGCAAACACTCACTGCTGAGCCATGCTCAAAGCAGCCCACGGATGAATCCTAAGCAATCTGCTACTCAGCCCCAGGCCCAGGCCCTCACTGGGAGATTCTAGGGAGGGGCTCTACCACTGAGCCACACCCCAGCCCTTTACTGGGGGATTCTAGGCAGGGGCTCTACCACTGAGACACACCCCAGCCCCTCACTGGGGGATTCTAGGCAGGGGCTCTATCACTGAGCCACACCCCAGCCCCTCACTGGGGGATTCTAGGCAGGGGCTCTACCACTGAGCCACACCCAAGCCCCTCACTGGGGGATTCTAGGCAGGGGTTCTACCACTGACTTAAATCCCCAGCCCCTCACTGGGGGATTCTAGGCAGGGGCTCTACCACTGAGCCACACCCCAGCCCCTCACTGGGGAATTCTAGGCAGGGGTTCTACCACTGAGCCACATCCCAGCCCTTTCCTGGGGGATTCGAGGCAGGGGCTCTACCACTGACTTAAATCCCCAGCCCCTCACTGGGGTATTCTAAGCAGGGGCTCTACCGCTGAACCACATCCCAGCCCCTCACTGGGGGATTCTAGGCAGGGGCTCTACCACTGAGCCACACCCCAGCCCCTCACTGGGGGATTCGAGGCAGAGCTCTACCACTGAGACACACCCCAGCCCCTCACTGGGGGATTCTAGGCAGGGGCTCTACCACTGAGCCACACTCCAGCCCCCTACTGGGGGATTCTAGGCAGGGGCTCTACCACTGAGCCACACCCCAGCCCCTCACTGGGGGATTCTAGGCAGGGGCTCTACCACTGAGCCACACCCCAGCCCCTCACTGAGGGATTCGAGGCAGGGGCTCTACCACTGAGCCACACCCCAGCCCCTCACTGGGGGATTCTAGGCAGGGGCTCTACCACTGAGACACACCTCAGCCCCTCACTGAGGGATTCTAGGCAGGGGCTCTACCACTGAGCCACGCCCCAGCCCCTCACTGGGGGATTCTAGGCAGGGGCTCTACCACTGAGCCACACCCATCTCATTAGCGCTAGAGTCTATGCAAGTGTTCTACCACTGAACCAGACCCTCAACCCCTCACTGCGGGAATTCTAGACACGTGTTTTACCACAGACCCATGCTCTTAGCCCCTTTCTTGGTGATTTCTAAACCAATTCTCTATTGCTAAGCCATATCCGCAGCCACTTCCTGGTGGATTGTAGTCAAATGGTCTAGCACAGAATTATATCTGCAGAACCCTTGATACTTTTTTTTTTACTGGAACACAGGCTCATTGGATTTTCTAGGCTGTCCTTGAACTTGTTCTGTAGTCTAGGTTAACCTTGAATACATGTCCTGCCTCAGCCTTCCAAGTGGTCGGGATTATAGGCCTCTATCACGTGTGTGTGTGTGTGTGAGAGAGAGAGAGAGAGAGAGAGAGAGAGAGAGAGAGAGAGAGAGACAGACAGACAGACAGACAGACAGACAGACACAGAGAGAGAGACAGAGACAGGCAGGCAGACAGACAGACAGACACAGAGAGAGAGAGAGACAGAGAGAGAGAGAGAGAGAGAGAGAGAGAGAGAGAGATAGATATGAAGTGGGGCTGGTGTGAGGTGGGCGGGAGACGTCGGGGGTAGGGAAAGAACACAAGCTATTTATAAGCCCAAGTCAAGTATCCACACGTTACTGTCAGAGGATGATTTTTAAGTGGCCTCTGGGGAACCTTCCAGGTGATGAGTTTCATTCTGAAGAAAGGGAGAAAAAAACCCTCCATTTCAGGTGACGGGGGGGGGGGGGGGGGGAGAGCGATTAGGCGATGGCAACAAGTCAACGCGGGCCGTCTTCACGGATGCAGCGTTTCCTGGGCAAAGCATGCTGGACACACGGACACGTGTGGCAGGTCATGAGACAAGAGATGGTCAGTTCCCTTCCTGCAGCAACCTCTGGACGCACTGAAGCAAATGAAGGACGTGGGCTAATAACAGAGGTGGGGTGGGGTGTCCCACACAGTGTACACAGAGAGAGAGAGAGCCTGGAGGTGGGGTGTCCCACACAGTGTACACAGAGAGAGAGAGAGAGAGCCTGGAGGTGGGGTGTCCCACACAGTGTACACAGAGAGAGAGAGAGAGAGCCTGGAGGTGGGGTGTCCCACACAGTGTACACACAGAGAGAGAGAGCCTGGAGGTGGGGTGTCCCACACAGTGTACACAGAGAGAGAGAGCCTGGAGGTGGGGTGTCCCACACAGTGTACACAGAGAGAGAGAGAGCCTGGAGATGGGGTGTCCCACACGGTGTACACAGAGAGAGAGAGCCTGGAGGTGGGGTGTCCCACACAGTGTACACAGAGAGAGAGAGAGCCTGGAGGTGGGGTGTCCAACACAGTGTACACAGAGAGAGAGAGAGCCTGGAGGTGGGGTGTCCAACACAGCGTACACAGAGATCCTATTCTAGAGGAGACGGAAGATTAGTCCCAAAGATGTTCAGGTTGTGAGGAAGGGCATGTTTGGGGAGGCTGAATCTCATAGTAGGGGACAGGGAAATTTCCCCAGAGGACAAGCGGACAGGGCAAAAAACAGAAGAGCAAACAGCCTGAGTAGGTATTGACTTAAGACTGGACAGACACCTGGAAGACAGCTGCCCCCTGACAATTGGTGGTAGAGACCCCGTACTAATAAAAGGAACACACTAATCTGGAAACGAAGTACTTATCTGTCATAGCAAAGCTCTGCTGTATCATGTTGCCTCCTAATTCACAGAAGAAACAATTGGGCAAAAGAATCCATCACCTTGTGACTCAGGAAAACAGGAATTAACAATGAAAACACCCAGACCCAAGCGAGGAGACCTAGTAAGTCACAGAAACAATCCACAGGCCCAAATATGCTCCCCTGGTTAACACGAACAAACAAATGAATGAATAATAAACACATGAAACAGAAACAGAAATCAGTAGATTTTCCTTGCTTTTTTTTCAGTTCAAACACAGGCAGGTTATTTCAAAAACTTTAATAAGCACAATAGCTCCCTCCTGCCCCCGTGTTAAGTGCTTCATAGTTTATTCATGAAAGCCAGCAAAATATTGATAGTTAAACCAGCCTGTGTACCATGAAAGTGGAAAAGCAGCCCACAAGCTCTCTCACTGAGGACTATAGATTTAATTTCCTAAATGTTAAAATATTCGCAGTGACTCTGGAACTGGGTTATGATGAAAGTGCTCCTGTGGCGAAGACTCTTTTAGATTACAAAGGTGATCCAACACCAAGAAAGCTATTAATATAATTAATTCCATCATCCGAAGAGAACAAAAGGAAGAAAGATCGTTTCCTTCCTTGCTACAAGGCATCCGAAGAAATGTAAAAAAAAAAAAATCATTTTTCTGCTGAACATACTTTAAAATTTTTGTGAAGATATCTTTTGACCCATTTGTCATCACCACATATAGTGATAAAACACTGGAAATATATCTGTTGTGATGAAAGGTGATAAAGGAGGGGAGCATGTTGCTTGGGAGATACAGACAATGTAATCAGGCAAGAAAAGGAAATAAAAGCCCCGAGGAAGAAGGTTCTCCATCAAAAGGCAGTAAGGCAGGCAGAGAGGCTGGGCAGGGGCCGTGAGTTAGCTGTGAATTAGGTAGCACCTAAAAAGCGTTTGCCAAGCAAGGGTTAACAATAGAGACCATGTTCAGAGACTCGTTAGCACGCACACTCACTTAGTTCATAGATGAGACGGTTTCTTTCCCAACTGTTAAGCAGGAATTCAGAGATTCGAATAGAAAGGCTGAAGCCGGGGGGTGCACTGGGTGCTGTTCCGGCTGTGAGTCTCTGCGTCCTCACTTCATGGGGGGGGGGGGGAGGATCGGTGACATAGGGTAAATATGGACCAGACTCACAGTCTTTTACATTGCTGGGGATGGAGGGATGAAGCCACCTATGGCTTCTTGCTACAAATTCCCTTACTTTGGACACAAACCTCAGAAGTGTCAGTTTTCTTTTCTATAAAAAAAAAAAACAACCCACAAACATGGATCATAGCTTATTGCACCACCAAGTAAGCCCTACAGAGGAAACTGGGAGGAACACACTAATACATCGAAAGGAAGAATGAACAGATGCAGTAGGCTACAGGGGGAAAGCGAAGGGAGGAGTGTTGGTGAGGAAAGGGAGGCTAGACATAATTACTAATTAGATAGCTTAAAAAATATCCCCCTCCCATGCAGAGCCGGGCGGTGGTGGCGCACGCCTTTAATCCCAGCACTCGGGAGGCAGAGGCAGGCGGATCGCTGTGAGTTCGAGGCCAGCCTGGTCTACAAAGGGAGTCCGGGACAGCCAAGGCTACACAGAGAGACCCTGTCTCGAAACACACACATACACACAAGTCCCCCCATGCATCTCCCTGGGGGGGGGGGAGATGGAGTAGCTGCTATGGGTGACCTTGGGGCAGGTCCGGAAAGGAACAGGAAGATCGGGTAGGGACAGGGAGGGGAGGTGGAGTTGACGGAGGAAATTCTGGGGGAGACAGCTGAAATTGAGGGGCATTTGACAGATGATATGAAAACTTACCGCACTGGAATCTTCCTAAAATATATGAAGATGATCTTAATGAAGTCTCCTAGTAACCGGGGATACGGAATCCCAGCTGGCTACCTCTCATCTCCAAACAAGGCTTTCATTTGAGTTGTTGTCCATGCGCGGGGGGGGGGTGTCCCACAGAAATCCCCAAACGAGGGTTCAGAGGTTAAGAGCACTGCCTGCTCTTCCAAAGGTCCTGAGTTCAAATCCCAGCGACCCCATGGTGGCTCACAACCATCTATAATGAGATCCAGTGCTGTCTTCTGGAAAGCAGGCCCACATGCAGGCAGAATACTATACAAATAACAAATAAATAAATCTTTGTGGGAAAAAAAAAAAAGAAATCCCCAAAGAACCCAAGCTATAGCTAAGGCATTGCATCGCTCTCTACAAACTGACCTTGCCAAGTACGGTATCCACAACTCACTGGACGTAGAGAAATCAAGCTGGAGCCTAAATGGAGCCATCACCCGGTACATTCTACTGTCGTTCCTGTGGGAAGGTACTCTGCAGGTAACCAAAACAGAAACAAACCCCAAGGCAAGCGCAAAACCTTCGACCTACCATCTGTCCTGAGTGCAAAACCTGCTAATGCAGCAGTGGCAAAGACCTGGTGGCTGCAGACCACCAATGTCTGAGTTGGCTGAAGGTCCATTCCACAAGGTGGAACCTTTACCCTGACCTGCTGGACTAGCCAAGAGCCAAGAGCTCAGAGACCTAGCATAAAACTAAAAGCATCAGTAAAATGACTCCTAATGATATTCTGCTATGTTCATAAAAGCAGTGGTTTACTCAGTCATTATCCAAGACACTTCCTCCTGTAGCAGACGGGGGTGGGTGGGCAGGGGGGACAGAACAGCCAGGCATTATGGGGGGGAGAGAAGGAGAGAGAGAGAGAGAGGGAGAGAGGGAGAGAGGGAGAGAGAAAGTAAGAGAGAGAGATAAAGCAAGAAAGAGAGAAGGAGAGAGGGGGGAAGGAGGGAGAGAGAAAGCAAGAGAGAGAGAGAAGGAGAGAGAGAGGGAGGGAGGAAGGGAGAGAAAGCAAGAGAGAGAGAGAAAGAGAGAGAGAAAGAGAGAGAGGGAGAGAGAGAGGGAGAGAGAGAGAGAGAGAGAGGGAGAGAGAGAGGGAGAGAGAGAGGGAGAGAGAGAGGGAGAGAGAGAGGGAGAGAGAGAGGGAGAGAGAAAGCAAGAGAGAGAGAGAGAAAGCAAGAGGGAGAGTGAGAGAAAGAGAGAGAAGGAGAGAGAGAGGGAGAGAGAGAGACAGAGAGAGAGAGAGAGAGAGAGACAGAGACAGAGACAGAGACAGAGACAGAGACAGAGACAGAGAGTCTTTGGAATACACTGCTCTAAATAGGATGTCTCCATCACACCTTCCCTCCCACTCAAAGCTCAGGAAACCCTGTGGAACAGGAGGGAATGGAGGAGGCCCAGGGGAAGAAGGACTCTAAATCAACTGAGCAAAGCTCCGTATCCTCTCACAGAGACGGAAGCAGTAAACACGTGGCCTACACGGCGCCAGGTCCTCTGTGTATCCATCACAGCTTTCAGCTTAGTACTTGTGTGGAATTCCTAAGTGCGTGAGCAAGTGGGTCTCTTAATTCACGTGCCTGCTCTTGGGGGAATCTCTTCCTTCTGTTAGGTGGCCTTGTCCAGCCTTGAGGTGATGGGTTTCGCCCTATCTCATTTTATTTTGTCATGTTTGGTTGTTACCTCTTAAAAGCCCCATTCTTTTCTGATGAGAGACAGAAAACGGGTGGATCCAGAGGGGAGGAGAGGAAGTTGGAGGAGTAGAGAGAGGGGAAACTGTCGTCAGGATCGACTGTATGAGAAAAGACTCTACTGTCAGTAAAAGAAGGGAAGTGTCCTCATAGGCTAGTGCGCTTGAATAGTTAGTTCCCATTTGGTGGCACTGTTTGGGAAGGTCCTGGAAGGCTTAGTGGGAGGAGACTTCCTAGAGAAAGTATGCATCTGGGGACGGGCTTTAAGCTTCTGTCCTCTGACTGACTTCACTTCTTTAGTCAGCTTGCTGTGTGGGATGAGAATGTGACCACTGCTTCCTGTTTCTACCACGGTGCTTTTCCTACTGTTTCCACCATATCTCTCTGGGAAGTATAAGCCAAAATGAATCCTTTGAGCCTTTTTTCCTTCCTTCCTTCCTTCCCTTTCTTTCTCTTCTTCTTCTTCTTCTTCTTCTTCTTCTTCTTCTTCTTCTTCTTCTTCTTCTTCTTCTTCTTTCTTCCTCTCCTTGTTTTTTGTTGTTGTTTTGTTTTGTTTTGTTTGTTTTTAGAGACATTGCTTCTCTTGTAGTCCTGGCTGCCCTGGACTCACTTTGTTTTCACCAGAGTATTTCGTTTATGACAGAAAATTAATTAACGCAACCAACAACCCTCAAAAAGGAAGGGATGCTTTTCAACAGTAACTTTAAATATTAGTGTTCTTAGTTTCCAAGGACAGTGGTGAGGAGACTGAACCACATAATAGAACTCCTATTTTTGCTGCTTCCCATTGGAAGGAAAGGTGACATCTAGAAGATATAGTGATGTCACACTAGGTAGGAAGAAAACAAATAACGGGTTATGAAATGCAAGACAGGGCTCTCAAAGAAGGACAATTCAAAACGGTACATCTACTGGAAGGAGAAATTTTTCAAAATGTCAAAAGTTGAGCTACCATAGAACCATAGGGTACTGTATCACTCCTAGGCAGGTATCTAGAAGACTCTGTGCCCCATGACCCGGATGCTGGTGCAACCATTTTCATTCCTGTTCTAGCCACACCAGCTAGGAAATGGAACCCCTCTGTTTGCCCATCAAGTCATGAGTGAAGAGCGACATTTTGATATGTCTCCACAACACGATTTTATTCAGCATTAAAGAAAATGGTACCTTGAAAATTTTAGGAAAATAGACGATATTAGAAGACACTATACTGAGTGAGGTGGACCATGCCCAGAAAAACAAATGTTGCACGTTCTCTCTCATATATGAATTCTTGGTTTCAATGTTTACATTGCTGTGTTTAAGTTGAGGTGAGTATCTACCAGAGGTCGGGAAGTAGGAAAATAGTAGGGTGAGGGGTGTGGTGAGGAGGATGAGGTCTAAAGGAGGTGTGTGTGTGTGTGTGTGTGTGTGTGTGTGTGTGTGTGTGTGTGTGTATGTGTGTGTGTAAAATACATGTACTTTAAAAAAAATTATCTGTATTACCAGTAAGCCTGGCTAGTGATCTATTAAGACACAGACACTTGTTATGTTTTAAAATAGCCTTAGTTACCCTGGGGCAGGGCAGATATCAATCCTCTAAACACGTCCCATAGTGGGGCAGGCGTGGGATCCCTGCCTCAATCCCATGCCATCTGCTTCTAGTAACTTCTATCAAGTTACCTCCCATCCATAACCCCAAATACTTGCTCATGTTCTTCATCTGGGTTGGATTCTCCATCCACGCTGCCAGCCACGTGCTTCTCCTCCAGCTAACCCATGGTGGCCTTCCTCTCTTCCCTTCAGGTCTCTCTCTCCCTCCTCCTCATGGCAGACTTTCTTCTTCCCAGGATTCCTCTCCCTCTAAGTCCCACCCATCTCCTTTTCTCTGCCCAGGTGGGACGGCTTTTTATTAAGCAAAAGGCGGGTCCCAACGGACAGCAAGCAGTAATTAGCATCAAAATACATCAGACCACCCCCCCAACATATGACATGAGAATAGATGGGGTGTACTAGGGTCAAAAGTTTAAACAGGGGTGGGGTGGGAGGCTGTGGGGGTAGGAGAGAGAGAAAAAAGATCAACAAAAATTAGATGTGTATTAGCAGGTTACCAAGAAGAGACTTGATACCCTATGAGCATATACAGGGGGAGGAGGTCCCCCTCAGTCACAGACATAGGGGAGGGGAGTAGGGGGAAAAGGGAGGGAGGGAGGAATGGGAGGATACAAGGGATGGGATAACCATTGAGATGTAACAAGAATAAATTAATAAAAAATTAAAAAACAAAAAAACTTAATACTTTTTTCCCATTTTAACAATATTTTTATTCTTGGAAACAGTCATACATTTATACAGCGTATATTGATTACATCCATTCACTCCTTCCTCCCTCTAACTCACTCTAGAACCTCCACCATACGTACCCCCCTCAAATCCGTGTTATTTTTCATTGTTATTAATAACTCCTTGAGTCTAGTTGGTGGTCTTCTGTCCAGGAATTTCCCTGAGCCTCGAATGGTGGAGGTTGATACTGATGCTCTGGGCAGAGCTCAGCACCCAGGGTTGCTTAGCCTCAGAACGCTGACCAGCCGCGAGGCTCTGCATCAACTACTGCCTCCTGCAAAAGATGCTTCTCCGACAGGAGTTGGGAGTATCACAAACTATGGATAGAAAGGTACAAATTTAGAACGCAGTCTGACAGAACGGCCATTTAGCAAGTCAACAGTAGCAGAGCTACCACTTCACAAGCTAACTAAAAAACCACAAGTTTAAAAGACTTAGCTCAAATGGACTTAACTTGCATGGGTTTTTAATGCTCCTCATATGCTAAACTCTTGTGTTTTTAAACCAAAACCCCAGTGCAGTGCAAAGCATGAGTTGTTGGCCATGGAGGTCCCAGCACAACACAGGCTAGAGACAGACGGTAAGGCTGATGCTGAAGACACTATGCTTTCGGGATATGAGACCAAGAAATCAAAGGGAGTATGCTAGAAGCATCCTCCTTGGTAGCTAGTGTGGATTTTCTAGAAGGTACTATTCAGGCTGTTGGGCGAAAAAGCACATCAACAATTTCACTCAGATGTGGACCCTGCATGCTACAATACTAAACTCAAAGGCAAGCTACGTCCCCTGGTGCAATAGTGGTGTGATTGTTCTAGGGGCAACCAACTAGTTTCTGATTGGCTCTGAGGCCTGCTCCATGGAAGAGAACCTATGCTCGGTACTGTAAACTTGGTTAAAGAACATATGTATAGAGATGTCACAGGCCCTATGGAGAAATCTACTACTCACATATTACCAAATGAACATGTGTTTAAACTCTTCTAAATAGTTCTGCTTATGCCAATAGACCAATAAAACTCTCAGGCTTAGTCAGACAAGGCTCCTTCAGTACGAACAGACTCATAACCTGTCGAAGTGCTGAGGATAATGAGTGCTAGGTGCTCAGTCCTAAACGGGACATCTGTATCGCACGTGTTGAAGTCTCCTGGACATAATGTGCTTGTTTCAGACATGAACACAGCAGTCGCAGTTATTTGCATAAGACCCGTTCAACCAAAATGGCATGAACACATGTGTGGGGGCAGCTAGCTGGACAGAAGGGTTGTTTTAATAGGAATGGGACCGGAACAAGAGACAACGATGGTGAAGAGAATATGAAAATATTGCAAATATGAAACTATTCAAAATTCAATGAAAAATTAAATAAAGAATAAAACCAACATAGCAGGAGATATTAGATGCAGCGTAGCATGTGTATGGAGTGTTGTGTAGACATTTCACAAAAACGCAACGTGTTTGGCGACTCAACCCCTTACCAAGCGTATCAGATAATTAGTAAGGGAGAAAATGGAGGAATCGAAGTTGGAGAGGAAAAGCTTGAAGATGATCTAATTAACTAATTTAAATAATCCAACAGAATCTATTAACAACTGCAATAATTAACAATGCATTAATATTGATGTCTGACTCTACTGGCGTGCTGGGATACAAGATTAATAGGGAAGTCAAAAAGCTTTCGGATGTCTTGGCAGTAGCCAAGCGCAATGCACCTAGTCCAGAGACGTCACCAATTTATAAACGATGGTATCTGTGAGTTGCTGAATTTGGAGATAAATAATACCAGGCTCTCATGGAAAGACCTCACATTTAACACGCTGACTTGAATATAAAGAGAGGACTGCCTGATTAATTCTCATGACAGGAAGGATCTATTTTTTTTTTTAACAGGTTGTGTCCCTCTAAAATTATCTAAAATTTTAATGTAGCCCCAATAAAAATTGCAGTGGGATTATTATGGAAATTGACAAGCAGATTCTCACATTCAAATGGAAGATAACTATGTGTGGACTGCCGTGGAATTTTCAGGAATGTGATCAAAGCTATACACTGTCTTCGCTCAATGTCAAATTCATGAAGCACTTACCGCTGGTGGGTAGAGGTAGCGCCTACGAATATACAAATAGGTGGAAGGGACTGGAAGTTTCAGATTACAGACGCGTGCCTGTATTATTCTCCTTTCCAGGTTTGAAATGAGCGAAGATTGACAGCGGAGTTGAGAAGACGTGAAGGACCGATGCCGGTACAGCAACTATCGAACCAAGTTCACAAAATAGCCACACAGAGGAGCCAAGCTGCATGGCCATCAGCAAGAATTAAGGAGTGTACTTTAATAACTATTTAAAACCAGGAAAGATGGACATATTTGAAACGAACAGGGATGCGTACAATATATGGGCAGGAGTGATCTGGAAGGAACAAGCTCTTGGTAGGACGCAGGTGCATCGAGTTTAGGAGGTCAGCGCTCAAGTGACATGAGCATGTGATGACTTGACCAAAAAGTTGGTGAAGGTGAAAGAAAAAAAATAGGACAGAAGAGAGAGAGAGAGAGAGAGAGAGAGAGAGAGAGAGAGGGAGGGAGAGAGAGAGTCAACCAACTTGTGAAACAAAAAGAACAGCCTGAAGCTATCACTCTTGGAGAATTTACCCCAGGAAAGCAGACCTCATCAGAGACGTAAATGAAGAAGAAGAAGAAGAAGAAGAAGAAGAAGAAGAAGAAGAAGAAGAAGAAGAAGAAGAAGAAGAAGAAGAAGAAGAAAAAGTCAAGATGGATGACCAGTGAATATTATCGGAGAATCATTAAGTAGATTTGAGCGTGGGAAGGAAGGAACGCCTGACTTTCAGCTGCTGATAACATTTTAGGTTGCTTTTAAACTAGTATGCTAAATAAAGCGTGCCTTGTGACACAACAAAACTGGACTTTTTGTTGACCAATGCCCCTTGATGCTTTATTCAAGGGGAATAGCGCTTCTTGGTGTCCAGATACACATGGCAGTGGAACGTAGACTTGTCTGTGGACTATCGGGTGGCTGTGACTCAGGAGGAGTAGTGTGAGAGTTTGTGGTGTTTGGTTTTAAGTCTCTCGAGGGCTCAGGTGGTGGGAACTCATTCCCAAGCTGCAGTTGCTGTTTGGGAGAGTGTAGGGGGTGCTTTTAGAAATCAGAATCTACCTAGAGACACCCATAGATACAGGACGGTAGACCGTCAAAGTTCAAAGGCCGGTCCCCGCTTCAAATTTCTCTGCTTCCTGCCGCGCTGTGGCGTCAACAGCCCCCACACCTCACCCTCCCACCATCACAGACCCACCAGTGTCTTCCTTGCTGCTCTCCTTTACATCCTGTGATGATGTTGCTGTGATACACACCAGGACCAAAAACATCTTAGGGAGGACAGAGTTTACTTGGCTTATCATCTACCATGGCTGAAGTCAACCATCAAAGCAACCCAAGGTAGGAACGGAACGCAAGGCAGGAACCTGGAGGCAGGAACTGAAGTGGAGACCATGAAGTGCGCACTGGCTCATGGCTCACTCAGCTTGCTTTTTTTAAAAAAATAAAATCCAGGACCCTCTGCCCAAGGGTAGCACCCCCCCCCCACTACCATGGTCTGGGCCCTCCCACATCTGTTATTAGTCAAGAAAATGCCTCACAGACATGTCCACAGGCCAGTCTTATGGGAACATTTCTTCAGTTGTTCTTCCTTCGTCCCAGCTGACTCTAGTTTGTGTAGAGTTGACAAAACAGCTAGCCAGCACACATACGATGACAGAGTGCTGCATTCACTATGACAATCTGATTGCAGTTGGCATAGTGAATTTAATTAACGGTATTACACGTCTGGGGGCCCAGCCTTTGGGGTGATAAGGTGGACGGAGGCTGTGTGTAATTCATAGTTTCCAGGCATATCACCCAATACTTGGAGTGCAGTATGCACTTAATAAGAATAAACTCAGGGAAGGCCCCTCGCCTCGGCAAATCACTCAGGAAGTCAGAGTCCGTGACTCCAAGAGTGCCCTAAGATGGCACGCCTTACACACTGCGCAGTCTGGAAAAGGAACCCCTCACATTAGTGCACGCATTTTAACAAGTGACAGATAACATCAAACACAGCATATTACATGTGCAATGTAGCATGCGCGAAGCCGAAAATGATTTTCCCGAGTGCTGGCCTCTAATCAAGCTCTCTAATGTTGCATTAACAGGGTCCCCCTGGCTTAGTGGATCCTCCTGAGATCCCGAGACGTTGAAGAAATCATGTAGGCCGAGCCATACCTGCAGCCCAGAACATGTGCTGTCGGCTCCTCCTGGAAACCCAAGGACATCTCCAAATATCATGTGGATTCCTGGATTCACAGAGATTAAAAAAACAAAACCAAAACTGAAGGACTCTTTGGGAGGAAAATAGGATCTCTTCCCACATCGAATATAAGCCTCCCAAATCCTCAATGAGTTTCTTATTCCTAATTCATTCCTTTAAAAAAAAAATAGCCCTGTTACATCCTTAGCATTTTGCCAAGTATTTCTTTTCCTTTCTTTTCTTTCTTTCTTTCTTTTCTTTTCTTTCTTTCTTTCTTTTTTTTTTTTTTTGATAATATTAGAGAAATTTTAACACACACAGGAGGTATGTGGGGAATTTGTATGGGTCACACACTGGGTTTGAAGCACACAGGGGGAAAAAAAATGATGCATTTGCTGGGTTCCTCTGGCCAGCCCCAGGCTCTGTGAGATTACTTTTAGATTCATAGGCTGGTCAGACATTGACCATGACGTTGGCCCTCTACATACGCAAGAAAATGTTCTTTCCCCTAGGCGGGGATTTTGTTGTATCACAGTTATACTAGCAAGAATAGATAAAGAAAATGACTCTGGACCAACATGATCCACTGCAGCTTTTATTTTTATTTTTTTTATTTTTTGCTTGAAGGAGAAGGGGAGGCTAGCAGAGGCAGTTGGGGGGGGGTGCAGTGGTCACATCTCTTAGCCTTGAAAGCCATGGCCAGGTATGTGCATATGATAAAAACAGAGCCTGCTCCCAAACTCAAGTCTATCCAGAATACTGAGTCTGGAGAGTTCATCCCGCACCATCACCTTTAAGGACGGTGAGTTTGTGTTGGGTACCATCGAGTGTTGTCATCAGTGATACCCGACAGCCGAGGTGGCTTTCTGTCTTCCATTCTGATGTCCCCATATTCTTTGACCCTTTAACTAATCGCTCCCGCTTCTTAGACTGAAAAAAAAAACAGTCTAATCATAACTCCGTTGCTCATGGTTTCATGAGCAAACAAGACTCTGTGCCCACATGTGATTGGAAAAGCACGGAAACGGCCCACCCCAAGGCACTGTGCATTGTTCATGTTAGACATTCCGATTGGGGAGGTAATAAACTACTCAGTTCGTCTTGCACGGGCCCCCACATTTTCATAACGCTTTCCCAAGTCTCAGATCTCTGGGAAGGTGCCATTAGCTTGCTCTCTGCCCGAAACTGTAAGCCGTACAAGAAGGACAGGTAACGAGCAAGCTATGGAGTCCGAGTGCGCAGGCGAGCGGGGGAGGTAAAGCCAGCTGTTCCGCCATGTGCAGTGCTGTCCTTTCTTTCACTCAACGGCTTTCTAGCTAGCCTAGGCTGGTGTTGGGTTAGAATTCTCCTGCATCAGCTTCCAAAATGCTGGGACGTCAAGTTGACTTAATGAAGTAGGTTTTGTTACTTGTGAAACAGAGTCTTATTAATGTACCGGAGGCCAAGCTTGAAGTCACAGCCTTCCCTTTTGCTACGGTCTCTTGAGTGCTGGCAAGTCACCCGGCATGCTCGCTTCATTTGTTTTATTTTAGTTTGGATATTTTGGGGGAGTGTGTATGTGTGTGTGTGTATGTGTGTGTGTGTGTGTGTGTGTGTGTGTGTGTGTGTGTGTGTGTGTCTCCAAACTCACCATCCTGACTCAGCTGGGATTTCAGGTGAGAATTGTCATGCCAGGGTCCCCAACTGCCATGTTATTTAGAACAATACATTTTCTTATAAGCAGGGAAGACATTGCTTCGGTCATCCCCTGAGTGAGCAAGGCGAGAAGTACTCAGCCTGCCCTCCTTGGACCACAAGCTGCTCCCAGGATCCCACAGGCCCCCTGAACTCTGGGTAAACTTTCTAAGATGAATTTGCTTTCCTTCCTTGAGAGACTTGTCTCAGCACATGCCCAGGTCCTCAGGTGTCAGGTGTGCACCTGACCACCACGCGGATGAGCCTTCCACCTGGTGGCAGCCACCACCCAGCAACACTTACACTCTCTAGAGCCTGGTGCCTGCAGGCCCCTCCCCTCCTAGGCCAATTCCTTCCCTGCCACCTCCCCCCCCCCCTGCTACCCCACTGCACACATGGCCTTCTAATTTCCTGGGAGCCAACCAAGCTGCCCTTATTAGCTGTTACTTCTGACTGGCTATGGGAGGATTCTCTCTCAGAGAGATTTTCCTATTTAATGCAAATGTACTCAAAGGCCTTATCTTCAAATAAGTAAACAAAGAAAAAAAGTTCACACACAGCCTCACTCAACTCCTATAGTTGCCCCTCCCCCCTGCCCTGGGCCCCTCCCCCCTGCCCTGGGCCCCTCCCTCCCACCCCCTCCCCACACACACTTAGTTTAGCTATGGCTAAACTAAGGAGGGATGACAGTTGGTTTTGTAAAGAATGCTTTATTAGCCAAGCGTGCTGGTGTGTGCCTTTAATTCCAGCACTTGAGAGGTCGGCAGAGGCAGATCTCTGTAAGTTCGAGGCCAGCCTGGTCTATATAGTGAGTTCCAGGACCTGTCTCAGAAAAAAAAAAAAACAGAAACAAAAACAACCAAACAAAAGAATGCCTTACATCCATTGCTTTCCTCCAAACCTCCCTCCTTCCTCAACTCCAATCCTGGCAACTGAGGCTCACTCGTGCTGGCAGGGCCTTTATTAATAACTATACTGTCTTCTATCTGCATTTTTCATTTTGGGGAGATACTCTCCCAACGTTGCTCACCTAAGCTCACTCAGTCATGTGGTCCTCCTGCCTCATCCTCCCAAGTAAACGGAGATGACCCGCATGCATCTCTAGGCTTGCCTTTTTGTTTCCTCACCTCAAACTCACGTCGAGGCTCCCATCGCTGGCTTCTCTCTGCCACTCTACCAACAATGTCATCTGCTTACGGATGCATCCCGAGACCTATGCGTTCCTTAGCCCAGTGGCTGTTTTAAATTAGTATCCGACTGCCTGGTACTGTCATAAAATTCCTGGCGCAGACGCCTTACTAGTGACAGCGGGGTTTGTTTAGCTCACTGGCCTGAAGGCTGAAAACTGAAAGCCCAATCGATGTGTTTTGTGTGGTCCTCACATCACACAGTAGAACGTGTTTTGGAGAAAGGATCTGATCTTGGAACGGGGAGCCAGAGAGAGGTAGAGCGTGACTAAGATCATAATAGCAATGCCCCCTCACCCCCACCCCCCACCCCCCACCCCCCACCCCAGAAGGAACTCGCCTGGTCTCCTCAGAAATGCCTAATCTTTTCTAGGACATTTCCACAACGTCAAAGGACCTCCCACTGGACGCCACCTCTTAAGGACTCTATCAGACTGAAGACCAAGTTTCCACCACACAGATGTGTGGCTGACAAAGCACATGCAGACCAGAACAGAGTTCTTCAAGTCCTTGACCGTTAGTGGCTCTAGGTTGACGAGCCCTGTTTCCTTGTGGGAGCCATTGCTTGCCTTGCGTGCTGGCTGTCCCCCCTCCTCACCGCAGCAACATCTCTCTGCATCCTCCAGGCTTGAACTCACCTGTTCGTCTAGTTATTCAAAGTGACCTCATCGCTCCCCATTTTCTTTCATTATTTTTTCAATTTAAGATTCATTATTATAAATATTTTTTTTTAAAACGTACTTAGTTTTATTTTACGTCCGTGGGTATTTTGCCTGCGTGTATGTCTGTGGCCCCTCTGGGGCCTTGGAGACCAGAAAAGCTGTCCAGGCCCCTCCCCAGGAGTTACAGGTGGCTCTTAGTCGCCATGTGTGTTCTCTGGAACCTATAGAGTTCTCTGGAAGAGTAGTCAGTGCTTTTAACCACTGAGGCACCTCTCAACACCTATTGTGACTAGACTATTTAGACAAACACAACTTGTATCGATGGTATAAAGTAGGCACACGTTATAGAAAGTGGAACCAAGCTAATTAACACCAATTTCCTCAGACAATTCCATTTGGTGGTGAGAACACTTAAAGATTGCTCTTCAAAATTTCCAAACACACAACACATTAAAAAAAAAAGATTTATTTATTATGTATATACTGTTTTGCCTGCAGGCAAGAAGAAGGCACCAGATCTCATTATAGATGGTTCTGAGACACCATGTGGCTGCTGGGAATTGAACTCATGACCTTAGGAGGAGCAGCCAGTGCTCTTAACCTCTGAGCCATCTTTCCAGCCCACAAATTGTTGTTGTTGTTATTATTATTATTTTTTGGCTTTTTTCGAGACAGGGTTTCTCTGTGTAGCCTTGGCTGTCCCGGACTCGCTTTGTAGACCAGGCTGGCCTCGAACTCACAGTGAACCACCTGCCTCTGCCTCCTGAGTGCTGGGATTAAAGGCGTGCGCCACCATGCCTGGCGGTGGAACAAATCTGCCTAAAAACAGGCAAGTGAGGCGACACCCCGGACTTTGGAAGGCCATGGAGCAGGTCCTCTAAAAAACTGGCTAAGAGGAACCGGAGCAGAAAGTTTAGGTGACAAGGTGTATGGATTTATGAAGCTCAATATAAGAAATAGTGAAGGCAAATATTTTTGCACCATTGCCTTCCTCTTGTGAGGCAATACCGGCTGCTCACCGAGGATGACTTATGATGGCTACAAATGGTCCCAGAGGTCGGACACTGTCCCTTTTGGCCAGCCCACTTCTATTTAACATTGTATCCACTCTCTAGACAGAACAAGGAAGAAATCAATTTGTACGAGAGGCCAAGGATAGGAGAGGAGGCAGCGAGACAGATTGTTCCAGAATGTTCCAGAAGCAGGTAGGCTGGTGAGGACGGGGTTGGAGGTCGTCACGTGGCACTACACACAAAGAAGAGGGGACCAGGGATGCCAGGGAAGGGATTAGAAGCAGGGCTCCTGGCCTTGTGTGGTCTTCTTGCTACCTGTGGATTTGAGAAACGAAGGCCTCTGCAGCTTACAGGCTGTGTTCCTTGCTCCATTTCTGCAAACACTGTTGTCTTCAGACCCGCAGCTGAGTCTCTGAGAGAAGCCAGGCTTAGGCTTTCCTTGCTCTGACCTCTTGTGAGTCTCAGCTTCAGGGCCCGCAGCTCTGGGTGCTGGGACCAGCTCTCCACCCCCCCCCCACCTACACCCTCTGCCTCCCAGCAGGACAAAGCAAGCGTTCATAGGCTTTGTATGCTCTCTGTGTGTCACATCCTGCAGTTTGAAAGAGCTGTGGAGTTGATGAATTAACTCCTAGCTGGTGGTAGAGTGAGAGCAACCAAATCCGCCCCAGGCTCTTTCTTGCCTGAGCAAGCCCATCACCCAGCTCAGCTCCTAAGAAAGCATGGCTCCTGCCTTGACACTGGAGCCCGAGAGAGGAGGTGTGACCCGTGCTACAGGTACTTGGCGTGTAGCATGTGTGCTACCTGTGAGCCACAGAACCATCCATTTGTTCTGTGTGCAGTGGAGGATGGTGGTGATGAATGCGCTTGCTATGAAATTTCGATCTGCGGCTGGGTGCCATTACCCTATAATGGACATTAGTGACTATGGCTTTAACTTAAGGGTCATTCGGATGCCATCAGCTAGAGTTTTGGACAGTGTATATTTCCCCAGTGGTGGTCCGATCAGGGGTGGAGACACAAGTC
>NC_140502.1:3175000-3390000 GCF_964271855.1 Acomys minous | reverse complement strand
TAGGCAGGGGCTCTACCACTGAGCCATGCCTCCAATTCAGTTTTCATTTTGAGTCAGAGTTCCCTAAATTACTCAGACAGGACACAGACGTGAACTTTTGCTGCCTCATCCTGTGGAGCAGCTGGAGTTACAGGCCCAACAACTGTTCTGCTTTCTTGAAAGGATACATTACAAACAACCTGGGAGGTCAAATGCTCCCGTTACCACCCCCCTCACACTGTAGCTCATCACCTCAGTGTGTCTGCCTTGTGTATGAGAGTCCTCCAGAGCTTTGCTGTCCAGCAATGTCTCCAGACACCCTACATTGTTTCCCCTACCCCTGAAACTGAATGTTTCTCTGGACCACTCTCTCATATCACACCTGGGGATTGGTCTAGTTTTTTTCCCAAGATGGGGCGCCATGAGGCTAGCAGCTCCCTTGACCAACCAACCCCACCCTAGCACTAAAGCACCAGCATGTGTCTGATCAGTCACCACACGTCATGTTATCAGATTCTACATGAACCCTTCAAGGCAGGTGCCGAGTGTACGGGAGGGCCCTGAGGCATGCTGCTTTCAGAGACCTCAGTCTCTTGCCTTCTTTGCATTTCTTGTTCATGGATTCCAGGATAGTCTTGGCTTCTGAGGTCCAGCCCTCAGGGGAAGCAGGTGACACCTCTGAGGCTCATGGAGGGGAATGAGGTTCTAGAAGGGTTTTGTTTCTAGCTGCAAAAGCATCCTTGTGTGTGTGTGTGTGTGTGTGTGTGTGTGTGTGTGTGTGTGTGTGTGTTTCTTCCACTCCCTGTGTGTGTCAGTCTCTGTGTATGTGTGTGTCAGTGGTTTCTCTCTCTGTCTCTGTCTCTCTGTTTCTCTCTGTCTCTGTCTGTCTGTCTGTCTGTCTCTTTCTCTCTCTCTGTCTCTCTCTGTCTCTGTTTCTCTCTGTCTCTCTGTCTCTCTGTCTCTCTGTCTCTCTCTCTCTCTCTCTCTCTGTCTCTCTCTCTCTCTCTCTCTCTCTCTCTCTCTCTCTCTCTCTCACACACACACACACACACACCTCTTCTCTGGAACCCTTGAATTGAGTCCAGCCATCTAGAATGTACTCAGCATCCATCAGGTTTTAGCACCCATTGGTGGTTGGTGCTTTGCCTCCTGCTGGCTTGTTAATCCCAGTCAATGTTAGGGTACCAGAGACATCCAAGATGGAATCCCGGGAAGGTGCGGGGAAGTGGCATCAGGGAGTCATCATCCTTTAAGCCACGCTCAAAGGAAAGTCAGTTTTAGAACCCCACACAATTAGAGGTTGCTGGCTCTAGTTTAAACAAGAGGACCGTGCTTTACAAAGATGTTCCCTGTGGCTTTACGTTCCTCTTTTCATAATTTTGTGAAGTTTTGGGGCTTATTTTGTGAGTAAAAGCAGATCTTATGTACATATCACACAGATGCACACACACATACACACACACACACACACACACACACACACACACACACACACACTTTGGAAGTATCCATGGAGATGAAAAGAAAAAGAGGTCATGAGGGCATGGTGACACTTGCCTATAATCTGAGCACTTAGGAAGGCCAAGACGGGGCCCCGAGTTCAAGGTCAAGGCAACCTGGCCTACCTAGAGAGATTCTGTCTCAAAATGCAAAAGTGAAGCAAATAAAAAAAGTTTAAGTGAAGAATAAAAATCACCTGTTGCATGTAAGATTACCTTCCATAAATAACCAGCACTTGTTACAATCATTTTAGGTAGAAGAATTCAAATGCAATGCATATTTCACACACAACACGCATTTCTATGAGCCACATTACACAGTGCATTTATTTACTGGCCATCAAGAGCAGCTTGATTTTTCAAGCAGTTCTTTGGGGTGTGGGCTACACGAGTTCAGAGCCAGTTTCCCCTCTGCAGTTTTTCGAAGAAAAATTGTCCCCCAGACCTGAGTCCTGTAGAGCCCAGGTCCAGTCACCTTTGCCATCCAAGCAACGTGATTCACTGCACTTTTATGCGTTGGCTCTGTGACAACAGAAAGTGGCGCGATGTGGGTCTCACATACATGTTCACTGGACAATAAAGCAGTTAACGTCTGAGGGAGTTTGCAGATGACTGACAGTAAACAAGGGGGCAGCCCTTTTGTGTGACTTTCTTCTTCTGAGGAGGAGTTGGCTCTAGGTTTGGGTACTTTAGAGCATGCCAAATACGCAGTCTAATTTAAGCTCTGTTGACTTTTATTAAAATCTCCGTTGTAAATGTCTCGCCAACTAGAGCCAGGAGAAGTCTGTAGCTGCCTTCAAAGGGGCTCACTTGACAGAGCTGTGGGCCGAGCCTCGGGCATCTTCCCCCTGTTGTCACTGGGGATGGGTTTTCAGACGCATATTCCAACTCGAAGGGTGAGACATTTCTTCCCACCGTCCGTCCAAACAAAATGAAGTCAGCTTTGACTGTTGCGAAACAGTCGATGAATTCTTCAGAGTAAATCAACCCTGTCAGGCTGATACCGAACCGTCAGCTTCCTTCTGACATAATATAATATGAAATGATATTGAACAACCTGCGTTTGGCGCTAAATTGTTAGCGCGTTTTAGCTTTGACAGCACCAAGTTTATTGCTTTAATCCCAAGGTCTTTTAAACCTCTTTGACATAAATTGAGGTTGGCTTTTGTTGGGGGTTGCGGGGGTGGGGGGGGGCGCTCCACTTTCCTCTCTCTTCCTTTACCTAAAACTGCTTTTTAACCGTTTATGCTAGTGCATCACACTTGTTCTGGGTGACAAAAGAGAAGTGGAAAAGAAGATGTATTTGAATGGGAAGACAGGGGGAAAGGCCACTTTAGGCTAAGCAGCCTGCATTTTTTTTTTTTTTTTTAGCCACGTGTGTCACAGCTTTCTTCAGGCAGGCGCGTTGCATTCTGGTTATAATCAGGTGTGGCTCCATGAACTAACACAAGGCGTGGTAGAAGTCTTCCAGGAAGCGGAGGACAGCCAAGGGCCAGGGAAGGAAGAAAGGGCTCCTAATCAGAAGCAGAGCAGCACCCCGCTTCAGTTGAATGCTTTTCCATATATGGCTTCCTGCCTTCCTCCTCCACCACCTGCCCCCAACAGACACTCTTGGAGATCAAAGATGACTTCTGAAACCTTGATTTAGTTAAGCATGGCACACAGGCAGAATCTCTAAGTTTTATATTGTAATCGGAGCTCCAGATGGGTTCTGGTCTCATACAATGGGGACCAGAGCAGGGGACAACGGGGCTCTCTCCTCCGATCCATCGCCTTTCTGAGCTTGGCGTTTCTTCCAAGGAGCCCTGGTTACCCTGCCGGGTCCTTGTGAGAGGTCACTTCACCAGGGAGGCCAGGGCATCTGGCAGAACCAACACTAGCCCAATCCTCTTGGTTCTGCTTGGGCCGAGAGTGAGCTATCGTGAATATCTACGATTGGGGGAAATTACGAATCTCTCCTACAAGAACACATAGATCTGCATGCAGCTCTTTTCCCAGAGCAAACTCGCTGCGTGGTCCCTTAAATTCTCTTCGCTCACTTGTCCTCTTTTCTACCAACTAATGAAGGCAGGCAGCATATCATGTTTCCTGTAGGATGAGGAAGGCGCAATGCTTCAACATCGCGTGTCTGCGGTGTCTGGTCTTTACCCCTCATCACCGCTTATAAAGCACAAAGGTCAGGATTGAGTTGCATTTTTTTTTCTTATAATGACTTT
Source organism: Acomys minous (assembly GCF_964271855.1). NCBI lineage: Eukaryota > Metazoa > Chordata > Mammalia > Rodentia > Muridae > Acomys > Acomys minous. The sequence goes on along the minus strand of NC_140502.1, from coordinate 3,386,306 downwards.
ACGGGAATCTGCGCGGCCATTCAGAATCATTTTACATATGATTTCGTAGACACAAACATTCAAAACGTACATTGTTATCTGTAGCAACAAACGTATTTTTTTTCCTCACTGAAAATGTAGATTAAAAAACTAAGGGGCATCTCCATCCCATAAATAATTTCTGATGTTAATTCAATAAGACAAAATTTCTGGCTGTTGAGATTATATCATATACGCGTTATATATTATTACGATATGATATATATATATATATATTATATGTGCTGATCATATTCACCCCATTAAATTTTCTCACCCCCCCACTCCCACGGAAACTTTCTTCTTCCACACAAACTCTCTCTTGCTTTCATTTCTTTTCTCTCTTTTTTTTTTCTTGGTCTCACTATGTGTAGTCCTGGCAGTCTAGAACTTGCTATGTACACAAAGCTGGTCTCGAACTCACAGAGATCCACTTCCTGAGTGTTGAGATTAAAGGCATTCTGGCTGTCACCATACACATATGACTGTTGACTCCAGGTGGCTACTCGTGTGGTTACAGTGCTCAAGTGCTATTGGTTTGTTTGTTTGTTTTTAGCCCATTTTAAGGCTATAACACCAAGTGTTTAACTATGGCCCTCCTGGAGCCAGCTCCCTCTAACCTGGGAATCTTGTTGATTTGAACTGTTTTTACCTTTGATGAACACTCCTTGCTCCTCAGCTCCTCTCAACTACCTTGCTACTTTCCACTTCTATGCATCTGCTATTAATTTACCCACGTAAGATCATGCAAGACTTTCCTTTCTGCGCCTGGCTTATTCCCCTGATGTCTTCCATGGGTCAATCATGTTGTTGCAAATGTCAGGGTTTTTATCTTGCTTGACAAAAAAGGAATAAGACTCGTGTGTGTGTGTGTGTGTGTGTGTGTGTGTGTGTGTGTGTGTGTGTGTGTTTCTCTGTGTGTGTTTGTGTATGTGTGTGTGTTTGTGTATATGTGTGTGTTTGTGTATATATGTTTGTGTGTATGTGTTTGTCCCACATTTCATCCATCCATCCGTCCTTCCATCCATATATTCATCAGTCTATCTATCTGTTGTACTTTTCTAGGATAACAAACACTCTAGTGGACTTGGGTGCTGGGACTCAGACCCAGGTCCGATGCAAGGGCTGAAAGCGCTCTTAGCCGCTGAGCTATCAGCTTTGTTAAGGCTCCGACTTGCAGTTTCCTGGTGGCTGTGATGCTGGACATCTTCTCACGGCCCTGTGGACCATTTTACGCCTTCCCTTTGAGGGATGTCTGTTCCTCTTCTCACTCCATTTTAATTGGGTTATTTATTCGCTCGCTCTCGAGCTCCCTATGTGTTTTGGATATTGCCTCCTTACCAGATCTAAGGCTTGCAAACATACTCTGCACTGGAGAGGCTGCCGTCCCCTCTGAGGATCTTTTCCTTTGCTGAGCGGAAGTTTTGCAGTCTGATGAGACCTCACTTGTCTGGTTTCAGTTGGGTTGGCTAAGCTTTTCTTGCCACATACCCTCAGAACATCTCCACTAAGATCAACGCTGGGAAGCGTTTCTCCTGGGACTGTGGTTTTATTTTCTGTTTCCCTGTATTCTCTGCGCTCTGATACCATAACATATCAAAATATTTGCATAATAAAAATTTAAAAGTCAGAGGGAATTTACGCTCCTCGGACGACACCCTTTGAACATGGCTGAGACTCCTTCTCGCCTTGAATGTTAATTGCTGGATTTCTTGTCTAATCATTGCCTCTCTCTTACGTGGGCCCAAGTGTGCACAGATGTACACAGGTCCAGATGTTGTCTCACTGGGGCACACAGGGACTTGGGTGTAGACAACACCTTGTCCTTCTTGTACTGGTGGAGCTGTATCTCTGCCAAGACCTTTAGTTTGGAGGTCATTAGTGAAGTGGGTCACAGGATGAAGGACCCTCCTCGCTCTCTCATCTTCTCAAATGCTGAGCTCATCTCATTTGAGCAGCATCCTTCTTCTCTCTCTCCCCACTTGCGCTGTCTTCCTGCGTTGTAGAGTCCAGTTGGGGAGGAGTGAGAGGCTACCAAGTACTCGCTAAAGACAGGGGCTGGTGACAAGGGCTTTACGAGTGTGTGAGCAAGGCTAAAGATTGTCAGCTTCCTCAAGCCCCCTTTTATTTCTAAAGATGGGAGGGTGGTGGTGGTCCTGCCAACACATCTCTCTCCTTCTTAAATCTGTTATGCAAAGCTGGGCTCCAGCTTCAATTATTTTACAAGTGGTTCAATAGTTTGATAAATTATTCAGGGTTACGGTTCACATCGCTTTAACCAAATAAACTGATCTGGGAATGGTAGATGACGCCAGTCAGACCACCGGTGGGCACGCGACTCCCCCCCTTTGTAATTTTTTACATTTTTTTTTAAAGAGGGAAAAACAATGCCAGCAATTCATACATTAATTATAGCCAAGCAGATGTAAGGAAAACGCACCTCTCTCTCTTTGAGATTCAAGATGAGCATCTCCAAACTGCTCCAGCAGACAGGAGGAGGAGGAGGCTTCCCTGCTGGGCAATGAACAGCCAAAAAATTCCTGCCTAGGCCAACCTATTGCTGTTAGACTGAAAGCTTCCTTGGCCTCTTCAGTTTCTAGAGATGTGAGTCTTGTTACCAAGTCATTCCATGACTTAGATCTGATCTACGGGGGAGTCTGTTTTCCTTGGGTCTGAATTCAAGGGCCCTACTGAATTCAAGGGTCCACACTGTACGCAGATGGCAGCTACTTATCTGGGGAACAGAAGAAAGCACATGTAAGACACCGTCCACTATCTAATGCAGAAGAGGCTGACTGTAAGACTAGCCACAGAGGATTGGCCCTTGGCCCCTTGTTTGAAAAACACATTAGCTTCCTGAGAAGGGTTGTGAAGGCATGCCCCCCTACCCGTGTCTGCCCTTGATGCCATTAGGAACGGGCACATGAGGAGGTCTCTGACCATGCTCCTTCCAGGCAGGGAGTCCACGGCCTCAGGCTCGGTTATGTAGCTAGGAAATAACCACAGAACTCTTATCCCAGAGAGTGAGTGCTTTAGAACAGAAAGGCTTCCATAATCTGAAATGCAAATTTGGTAACCAAGCCTTTCCCTCATCCCCCTAGGCCTGACACTCCTAGGGCACAAGCTTCTGGCTCGTGTCAGTGAACATTTGGCACCTAGCTTGTGGTGCTAACAGAAAGCCCGTAGGACCCCTGGGACACAGGACCTGACAGAAGGTTAGGTTTGCCTCTGCTCCTGGCCTTCTTCCCCTGTCCCCCAGTCCACCAAGATGTAAGAAACACCACCTCACCCTTGGAAAGTGAAGTGAAGTAGAGCTACTAGCTGTCATGCCTTCCCACTGTGACTGACCATATCCCCTGAAACTGTGAGCCAGTGCCTTCCCACTGGTGACTGACCGTATCCCCTGAAACTGAGCCAGTGCCTTCCCACCAAGACTGACTGTATCCCCTGAAACTGAGCCAGTGCCTTCCCACCAAGACTGACTGTATCCCCTGAAACTGTGAGCCAGTGCCTTCCCACTGGTGACTGACCATATACCCTGAAACTGTGAGCCAGTGCCTTCGCACTGTGCCTGACCGTAACCCCTGAAACTGTGAGCCGGTGCCTTCCCACCGAGACTGACTGTATCTCCTGAAACTGTGAGCCAGTGCCTTCCCACCCTGACTGACCGTGCCCTCCAAAACTGTGAGCCAAAATGACCCTTCCTGCTCCCGTGGTGTATTTTGTTATTGAAACAATAAAATTGACACTGTAGACAGGTCTACTGTTCAGATCATAAATACACTGAGATCATCCAGACTACTGTGGTCATGTGGAACTTTGAAATAAGAAGTTAATATTGATTTCATATGATAAATAAATTCACACACACACACATTCATACACCTAGTACCTGGTATCTCTGGGAAAGTCTTTTAAGAAACATATACCTTTAAGTATGTACAGGTATGTTGTGGGGATCTGCACATGCAAGTGCCGGTGCCTGTTGAGGGGGCAGAGGCATTGGATCAATCCCCTGGAACTAACACTCTAGATGCTTCTGAGCTGCCTGACATGAGGGTTGAGAACTGAACTTGGGTCCTTTGGAAGAGCAGCAGATGCTCTTGGAGACTGAACTGTCCCTCCAGCCGTCTCTGGGAAGTCTTATGTGAATTTTGCCTCTTTCACATCCTTCTGCGGAACGGATGACAGGTCTTGGTACGGTTTTCCTTGTGGCTGTCTCTTCCTTAGCAACTGCACTGACGAAGGCAGGAAACGTCACCTCTTTTCTTTGGGTCCTAAGCTCACTTGAATGACAGTTGTGGGGAGCAAACGTTCACAAAGACGTGGGAGCGACTGTCAAGGGTTTTTGTTTTGTCAACAACATGTCATGAGCTGGCGACACCTGGGAAGAGGGTCCTCAGTTGAGGAATTCCCTACATCAGACTGGCCTGTGGCCTATATATGAAACATTTTCCTAACTAACCATTAATATGGCTGGGAGGGCTCAGTGGACGATGGGTGGTGCCACCCCTGGGCAGGTAGGCCTGGGGTGTATGAAAACCCTGCTGAGCAAGCCAGTAAGGAGCATTCTTACATGGTCTCTGTGTCAGCTCGTGCCTTGGTTTCCCTCAGTGATAAGTTGTGAACTAAATAAAGGCTTCCTTCCCCAAGTCGCTGCTGGTCCTGGTGTTTATCCCTGCGGCCTAAGAAAATGGCGGAGTAGCCTTAACGGTAGCACGAGAGACTTCTGAGTGTGTCTCAGGATACTGGCAGAGGACTCTCACAATCCAGCCTCATCTTGGTGCATTCTTAGCAACGACTGAACATTTGAGATAAAGGGAATGGTGCTCCGCCCAGCAGGCAGATGCAGCTGTGGACAGTTGTGACTTTTGAATGGGAGCTGTTTTTTTTTTTTAATTCTTCCTTAAACAGAGAGAAAAATTGCTATCAGTGGTGACACTCTGGACCGTGGTTTCAAGCCAGATGCCTTGTCAGGGTCTGGCTCACAGATGTATGGTTTGTTTTTTGTTTTTTGTTTTTTTTTTTTTACTCACAGTGAATTTTTAGATACTAATATGGCCACATTAAAATTCAGTGGTCATCACCTCCAGAGCCCTTTAAAAGTCACCATCACCTGATGACACTGAAGACAGAAAACACACATTCTTATCCAGCAAGGTCTGGCTGGTGCTATGCTCGCTGCCAACGGAACATTCTAGTTTCCCGTGACCCCACAAAGCCCAAGGTAGCACTTCCCGATAAGTGGCTGATGCCTGTAAGCACATGTTTGCCTCTCATCTCTGAACCATCCAAAAGAGCCATCAACTTAAAAAGATTATTCGTTTATTTACACATGATGTGTCTGTGTGGCACTACGTGCATGCAGTGCCTACAGAGGCCGGGAGCTGGGGTTGTAGGTGTTTGTGAGCCGCTGTGTGGGTGCTGGGAGCTGAACGCATATCCTCTGAAAGAAGGACAAGAGCTCTTTACTTCTAAGTCTTCTCTCTATCCAGCCCCCACTGCTGGGTTTTGAGATCAACCCAGTGGTGCACAGGAGCCGCCGGATCTTCAGGGGCCTCAAGTGCCGTTTGTTTCACCCTGTGAAAAGGACAGCATTGACCTGCAGACAGTGGGAGGCTGAGCCTTGAAGGAAACATGGCACACGGGTGCCTTGAACTCTTTAGAGGTGATTGATAAAGTTGACGGGCTGGATTTAAACTCTCAGAACTTGAAACTCCATGAAACATCTGTCTTGGACCCTTTTGTCTTTTATGTCTGAAACTGGATAGTATTCTAACACAGACTTTTCAGAGCCACACAGCTGACTCACGGGCAGTTGACAGTTTTCTCTGATTTGATGCCCAGGCACATGTTAAGTTTATTTCATTGGGAGCAGAAACCAAGCCTTGGGTGTGATTTTTTTCTTTTTTGCATTTGGGGGGGGGGTCTCTCCTGTTTTTCTCAAGCCAATCATCTTGTGTCTGGCTAATTGCTGCCTTGCACTTTGCAGAGTTGGATTACTATTTAGGGACCCTGCACACGGAGTCACACTGTGGGTCTTCCCTGGGGATGTCAAGGTGATGGGATGGGCACACAGGGATGGCTTTAAGAATTGTGGATTCTCCACAGCCACCTCAGCATCTCAGCTGCCAGTCGCTTGGGCAAAAAGCGCATTACAAGTGTGCAAAGCCAGCGTGGTATTTATTCACCTAGGGCCCAAGATGGCCATAATTCAGTTTATTCTGCAGTGTAACTGAGGTGACCACTCAGTGGTGTTTTAGGGACTGCTCAAATAGAGTCCCACTGGAGACTGATGCTAACAGCTCTTCCTTCTGCAGAATCCAGGAAGAACTTGCCAAAGTCCTTGCTTGGTAGCTGCCACTCAAGGATGACACGATGGGTCTCTGAGATTTAAAATAGATGTTCCTTCCACCCAGAGCGTGTGAGTGGGCTTGGATCTGGGTTGCTTTCCAAAGCTTTTTTTTGCATGAATGTCCTAAATTCTTATGAAGGGAAAGATATACATTTCAACCCCCATCCAGACTGGTGACTTATTCTTAAGCTTGGAGGCTAGAATACCCAATTCTGGGGAGCAGAACCCCCATCTTGCAGGCTAAGCAACATGGGTTCCATCTCACGGATCCACCACAGCCACCTCCTCGCAAGGTGTCTCGTAGGAGAAAACAGCCAAAGCCAAGCTTCAAGGCCCGAGTTATTTATTCCCCAAGAAAAGTCTCTCATCTCTCAGCTTTGGGCACCTATGTCTTGCAGTTTCTCTCTGATTTCCCCTCATGAACTTTTCTGGGGGCCGATGAGGAAGGAGAGCTGCCCTAGATTACAACATTGGTCGCCCTGGCCTGGCCTTCCTTTGAAGTCACAGCTACCCTGACCCCCCCCCACCCCCCCCAACACAACACCTGGCATCCACTCAACTCTCTCTGTGCTGTCTTACAAGTTCATTGTGGTTGCTTTTCTTCTTCACAGCTCCTGGTTTCCAGGTTGCCAAGGCTTGGAACTGAAGAGCCCAGCTCCAACTGATCGCTGAGAACACACTGGCTGGCTTTCTGGACGACTTAACCAATCAGCGCTATGACCTGCGCTCTTGAGACTTGATCCTTGAGTTTCCTACCACAGACATTAACAAAGGTGGCTAACTTTTGTAGTGCTGAAAAGTTCAATGCACAGTGCCAGGGAAGAAAAGGCAGGTGGCAGGTGCTTTGTTTTTTCCTTCACTGCCAAACTTTTGGGGGCATGTGCTCGGACATAAGACACATCTCTAGTTCTAAGTCAAATGATGTTTGAAAACCCATGGAAGAAAATCTGAGTGTGTTGTTGCCTGCCTCATGAGCTTTATTTGTTAATTTAGTTCTTATTTACTTATTTACATATGTTTTGAGATAGGGCCTTACTATGTAGACTTAGCTTGTCTTAGCTTACTATGTACACCAGGCTGGCCTCAAAACTCACAGAGACTTGCCTACATCTGCCTCCCAAGTGCTGGGATTAAAGGTGTGAACCACCACTTCCTGTCTTCATAGGATTGTTAAAAATGTGTGTTTTATATGTGTGTATCTGCATGTATGTATATTCACCGTATGTATACATTGCCCATCGAAGGCAGAAGATGCCATCAGAGCCTCTGGAACAGTAGTTACAGATGCTTGTGAGCTGACAGTCACTTTGATCATTGAGACAGCTACCAAGTGACTGCCGGATGGGTAGCATCTGCAGTCTGGATGCTCTGGATAAAGTCCACTTCAAGCGCTGGGCAGAGTAGGATGCTGCAGTCTTCCATCACAGTACTCAGCATGCTGAGTACATGGAATGTAGTGAAAACACGTCAACTGTTTGTTTCTAGAGTTTTCCATTCAGTATTTTCAGCCTGTGGTTGACCTTATGTCACTGAGACTGTGGAAACTGAGACCATGGCTGGGGGTGGGGTGGGGGGATAGTGTTTTCTTTGTGTAAAGAGCACAGGCGTGGGCTCTCTTCCCCAGGTCTGTTCCTTCTGTCATCCTCTTGGGTAATAGGAGCAGCAGAGGATGAGTGGCCGGGACACAGGAGAGGCCCGGGGCATCCTTCGCTCAATCCTTTTTTCCCTGTGCTGAGAATGGCAGGAGGAAGGCAGAGGATGCAGAACAGGGTTGGGAGGAGCTATTATTCCCCTTCTTGGCTACCTTGTCCTTTCATCTTGGTTACCCCAGTGACTTTGTAAGGCTGGTGGCAGGCAGACACTGTCTCCCTCCCCGAACTTCCCTTGTACTCCATAACACGGAGTGCGCTCAACGTCACTCCTTGCGAGAATTTCAGAGCATCTCCTCCTTACTTTCAATCTTTTTTTATTCCTTGAAAATTCCACCCATGCTCATACCATATTTTGATACAATTTTCTTCCCCACCTCTTCTCCAGTTCCTCTTGTATGCCTCCTGGAATGACTTCTCCCTCACAGACCTCTGTGGTCTTTTCTCTTAAAGACCCACTGAGTCCTTCTGCGTGTGCATGGGTGTGGGACAACATGGGTGACCTCTTTCTGTGCTCGTGGCCGGCGGGATCCCATGGACTCCCGTCCCCGAGCGTTACTGGATATTGCCACAGCTCCGGAACTTGAGTCAAAGCACATGGAGAAACCGAGGTGATATTTCGTCTAAAAAACTCCATCTCTGTTGGCTAAGTTTTGTAGTACCGAAAAGTTCAATGCATAGTGCCAGGGAAGAAAAGCGATCAGCAGTCTTAGCCAGCTTTGAACCCTGCAAGCTGCAATAAAAACTGGCTTGACAAGACAGGCCCGTAGGTACTTTAGTGACATGGATGTTACAAGAGCAACCAAGCGCTTTCTGATTAGAAACTGACCACATTTGCTATGTTGCTTTGCGTGAGTAAGGGCCCAGCCCCATTCTCTCCTCCCGAGGTACCAGCTTGACTAGACTGTCTCTTCTTTGGCGTTGTTCAAAACGGGAGCCTTGCTTTTCAGGATGAGGGATTGACACCATCGCTCTGTACAAGAATCTGCCTCTGTTATTTATTCATTCATCTTTATCGCCACAATCCTGTGCCAATCAACAACCATTTTTGATATGTTAACACATCCTTGAGTTTTGTGTTCCACGGGGGGTTCTTGCAAATATGTATATAGTCTTGATTTGCATGCATGGAAACTTAATTTTATGGAAATGCTATTGGTTGAGACAGCATCATCTTGTTTGAATTTTTTCTCACTTGGCAACATTTCAAAAAACCCATGCCTGTTGGTATGCACATCTCTAGGCTGTCTCTTCCAATTGATTCATGGTGTGTGTGTGTGTGTGTGTGTGTTTGTGTGTGTGTGTGTGTGTGTGTGTGTGTGTGTGTGTGGCTTGTATTCACCGTGTCTCATTGTCCACTTACCCTGTGGTGAAGAACTCAGCAGCTTCCACACTTCAGCCTGTGCGTACTACAACAAATCTCTGAGAGTCTGTCAATTTCCACCCAAGCATAGGGGACACATACCCCGATAGCGGATGCCTATGTCAAAGCAGCTCAAGCTAGCTCTGCTGGGTTGCCGTACTGGTCACATGCCCACAGCACTGAATTATTATATTCTCACGCGTATTCCAACACTTGACAGCATCGTGTTCTCTCATTCAGCTGGCCCAATATGTAGAAATGATACCTCATTATTATGTTAATTCATATTTATCTAGTTCTTGTTTTAAGCTCCTCATCAATGCACTTGTTGGCTTTGGAATGACCTCATCCATAGCTTGCTAATAATGCTCTTGATCATTTTTCTCTCCTCGGGATTGACACTCCTTCCTTGTGGTTGCGCAGAAAGTCCTCGTGTGTTCTGGAAACAGTCGGGGCTTGCTTTAAGTGTTGCAAATATTTTCTCCTATATCATTTGGCAATTTTGTTTATTGTCTTTTGAACAAGAACCTCTTAGTTCACCATTGTAAAGCTTAAGATGCTCATCTCTGCAGTTTGTTTAAGAGGCTGTGGCCGATGGTGTGACACAACACAGAGAGTCCTTGTAAGGGTAGAGAGGGACAGGCTACAGCAGGAATTATCTGCAAGTGATATAATTGTGTACCCAGAATAGCCAAATAAGGTGATTTATAGTATTAGAACTAGCAAGGGACTGCACTGAGATGCCTGGACGATGGACCAATATTAAAATCCACAACCCGGCACCAAGCATAAAACAAAACTCACACATGTGTTTGCCCACCCAGACAGTGCCTTTGGCCTTTTCTACTTTATTTCTGTGTGAGAATTGGTCATCTCCCATCAACATTTCACTGACGTATAGTATCCTTTGTGGTCTGGATGCAAAGTGTACCCTCTAAAAAAAACTCATAGACTATTTGGGGGGGGGGGGGAGCGTCTGAGTTTGGTTTCTATTGCTGTGATAAACAACTGACCAAAAATACCTTGGAGGAAGGGAAAGGTTATTTCATCTTACAGCTTCTCATCCACCATGAGGGAAGTCAGAACCAGGACTCAGGCAAGGGCCGTGGAAGAAGAACGCCGCTGCTCCTGGCTTGCTCCTCGTGGCTTCTTCAGCCTGCCTTTGCTTTCCTAAACCCAGGACCGCCTGCCCACAGGTGGAACCACAGACGCTAGTGAAGAAAACGTCCCCTTCACTTGCCAAAGCAGTTTCTCCACCACGGCTCCTCTTTTCCAGATGATGCCAGCTTGTGTCAAGCTGACAAACAAAAACAAAAACAAAAACAAAAACAAAAACAAAAACAAACAAAAACTAACCACACAGGGAGCTGCTGAGAACTCCAAGAGGTAGGGACTAGTTGGAAAAAGCAAGTCACGGAGGGCAGATCCTTGGGGATAATCTTATTTCTGTCATTCTCTCTCTCTCTCTCTCTCTCTCTCTCTCTCCCCCCCCCCGCTCCTCTCTCTCTCTCTCCCCCCCTGCTCCTCTCTCTCTCTCTCCCCCTCTCTCTCTCCCCCCTGCTCCTCTCTCTCTCCCCCCCCCCGCTCCTCTCTCTCTCTCTCTCCCCCCTCCTCTCTCTCTCCCCCCTGCTCCTCTCTCTCTCTCTCTCCCTCTCTCTCCCCCCTGCTCCTCTCTCTCTCTCTCTCTCTCTCTCTCCCCCCCGCTCCTCTCTCTCTCTCTCTCCCTCTCTCTCCCCCCTGCTCCTCTCTCTCTCTCTCTCTCTCTCTCCCCCCCTCCTCCCTCTCTCTGCCCCCCTCCTCTCTCTCTCTCTCTCTCTCTCCCCCCCCCCGCTCCTCTCTCTCTCCCCCCCTCCTCCCTCTCTCTGCCCCCCTCCTCTCTCTCTCTCTCTCTCTCTCTCTCTCTCCCCCCCCGCTCCTCTCTCTCTCCCCCCCTCCTCCCTCTCTCTGCCCCCCTCCTCTCTCTCTCTCTCTCTCTCCCCCCCCGCTCCTCTGCCCCCCCCTCTCTCTCTCTCATTCTCTGTCTCTTTCTGTCTCTGTCTCTCTCCACCTCCTCTCCTCCTTCAATCCACACGGAAGAGAAGAAGTTCCTTTCTTGCATGGTCCTAGGACTGTGATGCACTAAGCCGTAAACCAAATCCAAACGAAGCTTTCTTTCTCTAAAGTCTTCTCAGGCTTTTTGCTGTAGTAACAGGAAGCGACTAATACAGCGTTCTAGCAGAAAATGACGGCAAGACGGTAGAAAAGAGACGGGACCAGAGACAGGGTGACCCTGCGGGATGGAAGGGCATTGATGGAGGAGTCTTCACAGTAGCCTGAGTCTACAGACTCCGTGGTGCCCAGCGCGCTCTTTGAGGTAAGGAAAGATTGACTGTGGTAGACTTTGCCTTTCTAAAGCTCCTAAGGGGTCTTCAGTACTTAACTGACAAGCGCGTGCTCAACAAGGTCCTCATGACCATTTGTCTAGAACTTACCATGAAGCCCCACGGGAAAGCCTTCTAAAGGTGGAACTGATTTGGGGAGATGATCGGGGAAGCCATGGCAGATATTTAGCAGTCTTGGAAATAGGATGCGAAAGTGATTTTGGGGGGGGGTGGTAAACACATGTCCAACAAACTCCTAGAGTGCTTCCATTCAGGACATAGAGTCATTGTGACAAAATACAACACACAACACAAAACACGCCACTCTGGTCATTTGAAGTATCTAGTTCCGTGGCGGTGATTATCACCGTCCATCTCTAGAACCTTCCATTGTCTCTGATGGGAATTCTTTCTCCTTGGAGAGTGAGTGACGCCTCGCTCTGTCTGCCACCTCTGTCAGGTCAGCAACCACCGTGACCGGGTTCTTTTGTTTCCTTGTTTGGGGGAGGTGTCTCTCCATGCAGCTCAGGGTGAATTCACCCTCACCACCCTCCCACCTCAGCTTGTCAGGAGACAGGATGACAGGCGTGTGCCTGGCGCCGGTCCGTTTCCTGTCTCGGTGAATTCAGATGCTCTTAGTAGCATGTATCAGCGGCGTCATACAACATTTATGCTCGTCCTTATGGCCTATTTCATTTGCTGTCAAGTCCCATTTCTCTTTTAGTACGTGTCAGGATATGTTCTTATTTAAGGAATGCATTGCATTGTGTGTACGAACTACGTTTGATTTGTCCACTATTGGAGGGCACACACACACACACACACACACACACACAGCCACTTAAGCCATCCTTATTATATATAGAAAATGGGCCAGTAATAGGCATATGTAACTATTGCCTCTGGATTTCCCCGGATCTACTCAGAGACTGAGATGTCTGAGTCAAGAACGCTGGCTCCATCTGACAAAGATGGGCACCTATGAGCCACTCCACACAACTCTTCTCTCCCTAGGGTGGAGGGATGCCTGGCGTTGAGCGAGGAGCTCTTAAGGCCCTTGCTGGTTGGTGTTTTAGACAGGGAACAGCATCTCTACAAAGAGGACCTGGGACTACAAAGTCGTTAAGTGTGACCGAAGAGTGGGTTGTATGTTCACAGTAGTCCGTGCGCAGGCGGTGCCGTGTGGAAACGGGGCAGATGAACAACCTAGAAAAATAAGCTGAGGACAACATTAAAGTGGTTACTTCTTGAGAGCACAGGATATTGTTTAAAACTTAAAATACGTATATAGTCTGTTCTCATGCACAAAGAGACTTAGTGTGCATTCTTATGTGCATATGGTTTTGGGGACTTGATGATGCGTACTCATATGTGCGCTTTTGATATTCAAGTACAGACGTTTCTTGGTGTCAATGGTCCTTATAGCTTCCTGGTGTTGTGTTCATGGCTCTACCAACGTCTGTTTAACCAGTTCCCTGTGGCTTTACCACTCTGATTCTCACCAGCAACACTAATGACTCAGCTTTCAGAGCTACCACTTCACGTGACAGTGAGTGTGGCTAAGGGATCAATTCCCCCGTGTGTGTGCGTAATTGCCAGGTAAAACGGCACGTGCATGTGTAATTTTGATGGGTGCTGACTTGCCCGCCCTTGCAGACCGTACTCCTCAGACCTGTGATGTCTATTGCGCAGTGCCTAGAGGTGGCGTCAAACTTTGGGATTTTTTTCTCTCTGTTTCGGGGGTGAAAAAGGGCATCCTAAGATTGCTGTATTTTGGGATTCCTCCTCAGAGCCGACTTGAGGGCTTATATTTCCTGTCTGAGCCTTCTTGCCTAACTTTCACTGGCAGCCTGGGTCTTAGCTCTTTCTGTGTAGATTTTAAAGAAATCTTCACTGACCTGTTTTTATTGTATTGAGCCTTTTAAAACATCAAGTATTGTTGAATTTTACCAAGTACATTTTTGTCTTAGTATCTGAGATAAAAAGATGATTTTTTTCCCCTTAAACAGTTGTTTATTTATTAGATTCTTGAGTAATTTTGTCAAGTTTAGATTTCAGAAATAAACCCTTATTTTTTTTTTTACTGTTCATTTTTAATGGTTTGATGCACACAGTTGCTAATATTTCACATTGACTTTTACATCAATATGCATAACACAATTACACTTCGCTTTTGGTCTTTTAATATTTGTGTCCAGTTTCCGCATCCTATAAAGAAATCTCTTGTGGCTTTCCAGATTCCCAATTTGTTTCTTTTTCTTTAAGTTCGTGCTGGGGACAGAGCCCAGCACCTTCCTTGCCCACACTTGGCAGGCAAGGCCCCCCTGCTCCCGACACCAGCTCCAAGTTATCTGTGCCCCCCAGCCTCACCCACTCTTTCTTACCTTTGTTTAATTTCTAACATTTTTGCCCTAAGATGTTGGATTCAACTTCTATTTATTTTTCGGTTAACTTTTGTAAGGGCATAAATCGTATGTTTTTTTTTTTTTTTTTTGAGTGTAAGCTTTTTCTGACAGTTTTTTTTCTGAAAGTCTTACTGCTGCCTTATTGAAAATTCTTAAAATTCAAATAGTTTTCTCTGCCACCATAGCACTACACACGCAGTGCATTTATAAATTTTCAGACAGGAAAGGCTTTTAAGATTTGTATTTCACTTACTTCTGTTTCCATCATATTATAATCGGAATAATATGGTCCTTAAAACTAAGAAAGAGGCCATGACTATGAATGAGAGGACGGAAGAGCACGTGGAGAGGAAGGGAAACGGAAAAATGACAGAATTATACTGTAACCTCAATTTTTACATAAGTGACATTTCTTTGTGTTTTTCTAAACTGTTTAAAACTCTTTGACAATTTCATCCATGTATCGAAAGTTCCTCGACCGTACAGACTCTCAACTCCCAGCCTTCAGGTTCTTTTGTGGGAGTTTGTTTGTTTTGTTGTTGTTGTTTTGTTTTTAATGAGTGGAAGTTTCATTGTGGTTTTGAAAAAAATTACTGGGGTTCCTCTGCGACCTACAATGTGGTCAGTTTTTAATAAACATATTATGAAGATTTATAAGGAAAATAAGTGACACGCTGCCAGGGTAGACAGGCTGCGTGTCTCAGTACAGTTGGAACTATTTAGTTGTACGACCCAAGCGTGCCAGGCTTTATCTTCCCGCACCCTCGGCCTGTGCAGGCCTGAGCAGTCACTGTGTCCTGCTCTTGCTGAGTCCTGTGTGTCTCCTGCATGACTAATGCTGAGTCAGCAAAGTGCAAGACGCAGAATTCTCACAGCATCCCTGGAAACCTTGTCCTTAAATGTTCTATCCAGGCACAGTGGAACACACCCAAAATGCCAGACCTTGCGAGGTAGGAGCAGGAGGATCAAGGGTTCAAGGCCATCCTGGGATATCTAGTAAATTTGAGGCCGGTTTTGGGTTATGTGAGACTCTGTTCAGATAGATA
The DNA here is from genome assembly GCF_964271855.1 of Acomys minous. Taxonomy (NCBI): domain Eukaryota; kingdom Metazoa; phylum Chordata; class Mammalia; order Rodentia; family Muridae; genus Acomys; species Acomys minous. Next base: position 3,371,110 of record NC_140502.1, on the reverse strand, counting down.
GATAGATAGATACATACATACATACATACATGGATGGATACATACACACATAGATGATAGATGGGTAGATAGATATATAAATTATAGATAGATAGATAGATGATAAAAGACAAACTCCCCTTCTCTGCCTACATCACCCTGTTTTTCTGAACTCTATCATGTCAGATATTGAGTGTTTAGCCTCCAACGACTTCTCCTTCGCCGGTCTGCTGCACCCGTAAATGCCTTGCACACTCAGCTTCTGTGGGCAGAAGGGGCTCCTGCATCCACAGAGCTCCAGGCTGACTTCACTCTGTGGGCGGAGCTCCGGGCTGACTTCACTCTGTGGGCGGAGCTCCGGGCTGACTTCACTCTGTGGGCGGAGCTCCGGGCTGACTTCACTCTGTGGGCGGAGCTCCGGGCTGACTTCACTCTGTGGGCGGAGCTCCGGGCTGACTTCACTCTGTGGGCGGAGCTCTGGGCTGACTTCACTTTATGGATGGACCATCTTTCTCACAGAGCAAAGAGCCACTTGTGCCTTTACATGTCATCACTTGTTCTTGTTCTGAGATGTCGCTCTGTGATAGATGCTGCTTCTTTGTTCTGAGGTTTTGATTATTTGTTTGTGATGGGGGGGGCGGAAGGGGGGCAGGGGGGGGTGTCTCACTATGTGGTCCTGGCTGGTCTCGAACCTATAGAGATCTGCCTCCCTCTGCCTTCAGAGTGCTGGGATAAAAGGCGTGCATCTCCACGTCCAGCCTTGCTTCTTTGTTCTCAGAGTCCTCTGCTATGCGAACAATTTCCTTGGCTTTCATTCTCCCAACATATAAGGAAACTTGCCTCATGGACTCATCATAATTCCTGTGATTGTGACTATTCGTGGCCTCTTTCGCACTGGCTCCTGTAGACTCTCTCTTCTTGCTTCCCCTCTGTGACTGATGGCACAATGAACATTGCTCGGCCCTCCCTTTCTCTGTCCATCTTTCCAACCACCTGATTTTAATTAGTCATGTTAGCATATTTCTGAGAGAGAGAGAGAGAGAGAGAGAGAGAGAGAGAGAGAGAGAGAGAGAAGAGAAGAGAGAGTTTTGGGGGCATCTTCTTACAGGAGTACTGCTCTCATATTACTTCCATCCCCCCGTTGGCCCCCTCTAATTCCTAGTGTGCCCCCTCAGATTTATGATCGCTTCTTAATTACTGCTGTTACACACACATACATTTGAATAACTCCAACCTGTTGGGTGCATTTAGCACTTGTATGCCTATGCGTTCAGGGCTGCCCAGCTGGGGTTCCATAACCTGTGGGGGCTTGTCTCTGAAGAGCACGGATTCTTCTTTCAGCAGCTCCTGATGGCCTGTGGTTCTTCACCTAGGGGTAGGGACCTGGGGTAGTGCTCCTGTCCTTGTCGTCATGCCAACCGGCGTCACCATGCAGGTCTTGCTTGGGCGACCATATTGTTGAGCTGTCACGGGTGCAGCTTCCCTGTCCCAGAGAGAAGTCACCATCTGGCAGCAGGTGTCTGGCCTCCTGGCTCTTACAGTCTTTCTGCCCTGGCTTCCACGTGGTTCCCCGAGCCTTAGGCGTAGAGCTTGTGTTGTAGTTGTGTTATTTGGGAATTATTGTTATCTGCGTTTTGACCAGTTGTAAGTTTCTGTAATGGGCTCTGTCTACTGAAGAAAAAAGTTTCTCTGATGAGGAGTGAGAAGTACCCTTCTCTGTGGGTGCACAGATAAGGGGTTTTTGTTGTTGTTGTTTGTTTGTTTGTTTGTTTTGTTTTGTTTTTTTAGAATGGTGTGAGGAATTACATTGGTTTAGCCAAGATGTCTTCTAGGGTCTATGACCTCACAGCCCTGGGAGGATGGCTAGGTTTACAGGCCCACCATGGCTTCCCCTTCTATTGAGCAGGCCTCAAGACCAATTAGACAATCATTTTAATTATGCTTATTCATTGGCGTGAGTGTGTGTGCACGTGCATGACACGGCATGCTTGCAGGAGTCAGAGAACCACTGGCAGGAATTGGCTCTCTCCTTCACCACGTGACGGGTCCCAGAGATCAACGCCAGAGAGCATCAGGCTTGACAGCAATTGCCTTTACCCAACGAGCCCCCCCCCCCCGCCCCGCCAACTCCATGTTTATGTTACACATTTATTTGATTGTGATATGATTATCTGGTGATATTGGTGGACCGTGTTCTGAATGGTGGAGGCTGGCCAGGTGCTTCCTCTAAATAGATCTAGAACATTCTCCTTCATCGTAGCCCTCACACAGCGATAAGGATAAGCACTGATTCCTAACCTCTGTGCCTGCTTCTCCATACCAGATGGGTCAACAGCAGCCTGAGGGAGGGAGTGCTCTGTTTAAAGTTCAGCAGGTTCAAAGCAGAAGTCAAGTGGATCCCCCTGGGCCCCACGGCTGTATTGGTAAGTAAATGGCGGGGGTGGGGGGTGGGGGGTGGTGGGGCGGGGGTGGGGGGGTTGTGCTGATGACGAGGCCTCTGCTTTGTGCAGATTTAAGGGTGACAACAGTGGGTCCTCTGAGTAAAGGTGGAGCTCAGGGAACAAGGTAACAAACAGGAGGCAACATGAGGCAAGAGGTCACTGTGACTTGCTCGCTTTCTTTACCGTTTCACAAGAGCCTGCCACGTACCGGACAGTATATAAATACTAGCTCACATTAAATGGTCTCAGAGGAGCGCAGGTGGCAGAGTTTACTTGAGGAGCCGCCTCCTGCATATCCGGCTGCCGACCAGGCCTTCCCTGCATCTGCACTGTATCTGCTACGTTGCTTTGTTGCCTGGTCATAGTTTGAAGAAAAGGAAGACCATCTGATGGCATTTCCTAAATGTTCTTAGGTAAACTGAGTCATGCAGAGCAAGATATCTGTCGGTGTCTCATCTGAGAAATCGGCTGCTAGTGGCATCCTCTGGGTCACCTTGACCAATTGGTGAACGGCGATCAAGTCAAGAGAGTTGCAGGCAAACGCCCACCAGTACTTCAGACAGTGCCTTCTCCTCCTCCTCCTCCTCCTCCTCCTCTCCCTCCTCCTCTTCCTCCTTTCTTCTTCTTCCTCCTCCTCCTCCTCTCCCAATTGAGGTGGCACTTATCTGTGAAGTGCACTGTCTCTACGATGTCCCCAGCAACACCAGGTAGACTTGGAAGAAACAGATGCTGTGGGAAAGGGAACAATCCATTGATGGCCAGAAACAGTACTCTTTCACCCACGTGCGCATGTGCGTGGTGTGTGCAAGTGTGAAAAACTGGCCAGAGAAGAGGAACGTGGAAATATTTTTAGACTCACATCCCCTCAATATGTGGAAAGTGTTACCGTAGATAATTCCACACTCCGTCTTCTAATTATGCCTTTTAATATTTCATCTCCACACAAGAAGGGGCAAGCCACTGCCACGTCTCCTGCATGCCTGGCTCCAGGAGGAGAGAATTATACTAGACGGTGTGATCAAATGAGTTAGAGGTGGAAACAGCTGGGAATGGGCTTGATGACGTATGAGAGTAGGTTTTCTGGGACTGTGTGCTGCCTTTATTTTGACAAACAAAATATTATTGCAGGAGGGATGGGCTAAAGTTCGAAAACACACGGGGCCGCTGAGGCATGTTCATCGCCCCCGCTCCCCTTGTGAGCTGGACTGGGTAGAAAATTCACTTCCGGGTGTGTACGAAGCCAGTTCTCGAAATGACTGACATGCGGGACAGCAAAGTGGGATGGGAAGTGCTGCCCTGGCTGTGGGCAGCACCGCCAAATAGACTGGGAATCAAATGAGATAGACGTTGAAGGAGAAGGAAGCCGCAGTACTCCCCGGCGCACACACGTGACTGCCTTTGCCCCTGCGCATGCGTCTGAGGCTTCGTCAGCCTTTCAGTGTGCAGACTCGCATGCAGGACCCTCAGGAGCTTCTAGGCCGTTAAGAGCAGCTGCGGTGCATCACCGGGCACTCCATTCTGCAGCTTTCGGCTTCTTAGACCAAGCAGCTGCTGGGTTCTCTTGTCTCTCCTGTGCGCGCGCGCGCGCGCACGCGCACACACACACACACACACACACCGTGGACACACACACACACCGTGGACACACACACACACACCACACACACATAGCATACACACACACCGTGGACACACTCACACACACCACACACACACAGTGGACACACACACCACACACACACACCATACACACACACCACACATACACACACACCATACACACACAGCACACATACACACACACAGCACACACACACACAAAACAAACACTCACATACCACACACGCATACACACCACACACACACCACACATACACACACGCACACGCACACCACACAGTTCCCAAGCCTCCAATCTTAGAAAGCATGCTAACAAATCCCCTGTTATAATTGCAGCCATGCACCCCAATACTCTTACACCCGTGCCTCTCTTGCCTTGAAAGGCAAGTCTTCCTCTTCCTCTTGGAAATGGTGAAAGGACACGTGTGACAGAGTAAGAACATGAAGGCCCGAGTGTGTAGCTCTCAAGGGGCTTCGGCCTCTGCACAATTTATCCCACTTTTTCCTTTGCTTTGAAGAGTGTTATGAGACCCGCTGCCCGATAAGATCGAGCGTCTCGCCTTGGCCCTTCTCTGTGGTGGCTCTGGGCCGCTATGTGTGGAGACGTCACTTGTGAGGGTTGCTCTCTGTAGACTCTGTCTGTCCAGGAGCAAACTGCCTTCCTGGCTCTGTGTACTGCATCCTTGACCAGATGAACGGACTCTCCACGCAGAGACGTCATCAGCGTCTGCTCCCGTTAATGTAAATGTCACCGCTTCAAGCAGGAGGATCCAGGGTGAGGAGTTGAACCACCGCCAAATAGAACCAGTTAATCTCTTTCTTCAGCTGCCTTCGGATGCCTGCAGCGAGAAAGGAGGGCCGAAAAGGTATCTGTCAAGGTGTTCTTGATATAGCAGACCGGAGGAAAACAACACAAACTAGCTAAAAAGTATAGTAAAAAAGACACTATGGATGCAGTTAATGGGAAAGTCCAAGCCATGAGGCTCAGGTAAGGACCAACCAGCATCTTAATGACTTTGTCTCAGTGTGAGTTTGCTCTGGTTGCCTTCTGCTGTCACAAAGCAAATTACCTCACAATACTAAACCCCGCCCGCTACCTCATAGCTACTGTGGGTTAGGAGTTTAAGGGAAATTAACTAGGGAATTGCTGCTCAGAGCCCTTCAGGAAGGCACAGTAAGGATTTCAGACGGAGGGCGGGGGCCTGGGAACGGGCTCCATACACAAAATGTTTGCCTTACAAACTCAAGAATGTGAGTTTGATCTGCAGAACTCATAGTTTTGCTTAAAGCTAGGTAGGATGACTTTCACTTATAATCACAGCACAGGGCACGTGTGGACTGGCAGCAATCTGGGCCTCACTGGTCGGCCGGCTTAGCTTACTCAGTGAGCTCCAAAAAGTAAGTCCGACAGCTCCCAAGTAATGACACCTGCGTGTCCTCTAGCTTCTACAAATGCACACACATGCACACACACACACATGTACACACACATGCACATACACATGCATATGCACACACATATGTGGTTCTGAAGCTGCCTCTGAAGTGACCTCCTTCACACAGCCGGTGGATTGGTCTGGCAGTGGCTGCACAGCATCATTCTCCTCAGACTTTGTCTCCAGAGAGCAGCTGGCTCTCCCTCGGAGCAAAGGACGCAACGTCATCGTCGTCGTCGTCGTCGTCGTCGTCGTCGTCGAAAGGGAGACAGGCAGGTGCTCCCTGGTGTACGGCCAAGGCTGAGAGGCTGGAGCGCCTGACTTGTGGCATTTCTGGAGCAGGTTTATATCCAGGCTGTCGCATTTGAGAAGACAGGACCAAGAGGCTCCTCTGAAAGGAGCCACAGGAGATATGCATGGAAGCCACACAAACACTTTAACAGCTCAGGTTCCGCCACGGGCTCCTGACACCTGTCGTGCCCCAGTTTGTCTTTCATGCCTCACAGGAAAGAGCACGCAGCTGCCCTGTAGTGTGGACCATTGAGGGTACGCAACCAACCGCAAACCATATACACTCATGGCCAAGTGGATGTGATTATCCTGGTTATTCTAGGCCAGAGTCACACACTCTCCCGCCAAAGCGTTGGATTTCTTAGATGCACAAAAGCCACGTGGATGTAATTCTGGGCCGTGAATGTTCGGTGACCTGAACCAAACACTGACCTTGTGTGTCCTGTGGTGTCCTCTGTGTGCATGTGTCCTTGTGCCTATGTGCACACTCATGCCTTTGTGTGCGTAAATTCATGTGGCCGCAGATCCGGCCTGAAAGCAGGTTGTACTGCTGAGCTTGTTGGGGAGGCCGTGCAGCGTAGCTTTCAATGGTCCTAGTGACAGGAGGGCGATCTGGAAGTTCCCCAAATGGCCAACTGCTGGTGTTCATCACGTACCTCACCTTTTGACTTTAAGAAATGACCTCATCTGTTGTGGTGAAGATGTGTGGCCTCTGGGAAACCCAAGATAAAGGTCTTGACAGGTCTCACACACACACACATACACACACACACACACACACACACACACACACACACACACACATACACACCACACAAACACACGTGCACACACACATACACACCACACAAACACACGTGCACACACACATGTATAACACACATGTGCGCACACATGCACATGTGCACGCACACACACACAATTACTGCCACAAGCACGTGGCCCAAGGAACAGACCCTTTCTTTCTTTTCTTTTTTTTTTTTTGAGATTTTAATTTTAATTTTAATTTATTTTCCTTTTTTTTATTAATTTATTCTTGTTACATCTCAATGGTTATCCCATCCCTTGTATCCTCCCATTCTTCCCTCCCTCCCATTTTCCCCTTTCTTTCACCAATATCCATCAACCTTCCTGACTGTGTGTCTTCCTTCTGGGGAATGCAGGAGCCTTGACGGGAAGGACTTACACCCGCTTTATTATTTTCCAACCTGCTTAGCACAGTGCTGGGCTCACACTGGCTGCTCACCACACCCTGGCTCAGCAGTCACGGGTCTGATGTTAAGGACTGAATGAGTTTGCTATCTGTCCAATTGACAGGGTTGAATCACTGACTGTGCCTCTTACACTCACTGACATGAAGTCTGGCCAGGCAGGAGGAGATTTTAAAACAGTGTCATGTACAAGGGCCTCCAGTCAGAAGAAAACAGATGTAAGGACCTGGTTCTGAGTCACAGTATCCGGACCAGGAGGGCAGGAAACACAGCTTGGATCTCATTGCCTACCATTTAGCCAAATTTTATTTTTTATTTTAAGAACTTTTGCTTCCCTTGCACCTTCTATTTTTTTCTTTTATTAATTAAGTCATTTATTTACTTTACATCCTGGTTGAACCTTCCCCTCCCTCCTCTCCTCCCAGTCCCCTCCCTCTTACCTCCTCTGCCACCCAGTCTCCTCAAAAAAGGGAAGCCCCACCCCCATCCCCCATCCCCCACCCCCCTCACCCCCGTGGATATCAACTTAACGTTGGCATTTCAAGTTGCCCCTAAGACTAGGCACATCTTCTACTGAGACAAGGCGGCCCATTTACAGGACAGGGATGCAAAGGCAGGCAATGTAGTCAGAGGCAACCCCCTGCATCTGCTTTAGGAGTCCCACATCAAGACCCAGCCGCACAACTGTTACATACGGGCAGAGAGTGCGGGCCCATCCCATGCGCTGTCTGGCTGGCAGCCGAGTCTCTTTGAGCACCTATGGGCCTAGGCTAGTTGATTCTGTAGGTTTTCCTGCCGTGTCCTTGATCCCTCTGGCTCCTACAAATCCGTCCTCTACCTCTTCCACAGGATTCCCCAAGCTCTGTTTAATGTTTGCCTGTGAGTTTCTGCATCTGTCTCCGCCAGTTGCTGAGTGAAGTCTTTCAGATGGCAGTTATGCTAGGCTCCTGTCTGCAAGCATGGCGGAATGCCTTCTCTTTGTCTTCACAAGTTGAGGAGAGCAGTTTTAGCTAAGGTGGGTCAGTAGGGTCTTTTGCAGGTCGTCCTGGAGTATTTCCATAGTGATGGGGTATTTTGGAAGTCTGACTGTGTTGCCCCTCAGTGGCTCATAGAGTTGGACCAATTCTGGGCGATTGTTCATCTTTCTGCAGTTAAGTTTCTAGGGTATCAAAGTACCAGGCCCCCTCCTCAGGAATCTATTAGCATCAAACTTATTCTTCTTTTTCCCCCTCTGTAATATTTCATCTTGCTTCTGGGGCAAGACAGAAGCATTGCTAAGGCTCATCCTGTTTTCTTCCAGTTGATTGATGATGCCTGAGACTCAGTTTTGTCTGACCTCTGTTGACTTGGGCTTCTGGTTCTTGAATGACACACGAAAGTTATTTCCTCTGTCAGTGCCATCGTTTACTTGAACAGTGACACTCCTTTGGCCCAAACAGGAGGTGTGAAGGATCCATATGACATGCGGGAGAACAAAAGCAGTGTGGTGTCATCCAATATGGCCATGACAGCTTTCCCAGGGCCCGGGTGTGAGAAAAGGATGGAGACTGGCTGTCCAGGATGCACGGAAGGTCAGTGTTATAGAGTGCAGAGTGCCGGGTGTTGCGTGAATATGCTTACCTGCTTCTGAACTACAGACTCAAAAGCCTGTTAAGAAGGTACAGTTCATGTTCTATGCTTTTTTTTCCCACATTGGAAATGGAATTGATCCTCCACTGGCAGCCACACCACTACCAGCAGCAGCCATTTTTGAGCTTCTTCGGGAGACTGATCTTGGACAAAAAGACGACATCTCACTCTATGTGCAGCCCTGTGATGCTATAGCAATGTTCTTGTCCTCCCTTGATAGGGGAGGACCCTGAAACCGTGTCTAGAAGTTAAATTTCTCAGTGTCTCAGAGTGTCCCGTCCAGCAGGACCAGTAATTACGGGGTCACGAGGGGAGCCATACCTGAGGGATGGGATGGAAAAGAGAGAGCTGAGACCAAGTAGCGTTCCTATCAACGTTTGTTTATTGAATCAAAAGCTTATATGGAGTGGAGGCAGGAGCCAAGCAGCAGGGGGCGGGGGGGGGGGGGGGAGAATGTCTCCAGATGATGCCATCAGGGGAACATCCTGTGGTTCATCTCGGAGCAATTTCTATCTTATCTTAGCTAACTATCTCTCAGAAAGTCCCGAGCTAACCTGCTAAATAACATCTGCCGGGGGTGAAAGGAGGAAGTTAGCTAACCTGCTAAACAACATCTGCAGTGGCTGAAATGAGGAAGTTTAGCTTTGGAACGGGGCATCAGTATCTTTCCATAGCCAGTAGACTCTTTTGGCCTTGAATGACCCTGGGCTGGCTCCGAACATCAGAGGCAGGAACTGAAAGCCAAGTCCAAGAGACTCAGAACCAAGATTCGTTGACTGAGCTCTGCACAAATAGTATACCAATGAGAGGATTGCCCCTGTCCTTCTGAAGAACTGGGGCTGGTCTGGAGGGCTCCTGGGGTACCCCAGGATCTAGGACATCGTATGTTTGACCAAAGGCAGGATGCCCCACCTGTACCTGTTACTGTAATTGCTATTTAGTGAAACTTAGAAGTCCTTATTTAATATAAGGGTGAAGAAACGGTGTCATGGACAGCAGATATGGTGCTTTGTGAAGACTGTTAGGCATGAGAGGGACCTACATACCCAGGGATAAATCACACAGATCTAGGGGAGGGAGCTGTGTGCCTACTCAGCTCCTAAGTAACTTTTCCATCCATTTGAAACCATAGGCAGCACTGTCATAGAAGTATTTCTTCTGGGGCTGGAGAGATGGCTCAGAGGTTAAGAGCACTGACTGCTCTTCCAAAGGGCATGAGTTCAATTCCCAGCAACCACATGTTGGCTCACAACTGTCTACGACAAGATCTGTATCCATAATAAATAAATATTTTTTTTTAAAAAAGAAGTATTCTTCTGCCTGACAAAATGAGCCAATTCAAGCTAAGTTGGGGTTTATAAATGCAGGTTTGTTGGGAGGTAGCTCTAAGTGCGCTCACTGGTCCCAGGGAATGCCACCATGCAGGGGGAGATAGGAAACCAGGTGGAGGGATGTGTTTGTGCCGGGGGTGGGGGAGAAAGAGGGAGGGAGGATATAGAAAGAGAAGGGGAGGTTGGGGGGGGAACCACCAAACTGTGTGGAATGTATAAATGAAGGTCCTCTGGGAGAGGTGAAGCCCCCCATCCCTGGGCAAGAGAGTTCAGGGTAGAAGGTGGGGTGTACCATCCATGCCCTGTATCAGTTAGAGACTGATGCATGCTGGGAGAACCTGGAGGCCAGGTCGGCTTTGGTTAAATAGGCACCTCAGCCACTTGTCCTTGGTTGGTCCAAAGCCCAACACCCCAGTCTACTTCCTCCTGACACTGGGCCATTGTTATTTGCACTCAGAGGGGTGGGAGGATGGCGAGGGCATCCTTGGAGCTGGAGTGTTGGCCTGGTCCAGGTCTGAAGCCCTAGGACAGGTGATGTAATTTACATGAGAAAGGTGAGGTTTGGGGAGGCAGAGTGACTGACTATGCGGTGCTCGCCTGTCACCCCAGGACTCAGGAGCAGCAGACGGAGGATCCATAGTTTGAGGCTCCCGTAGGTTACATATGGAGACCTAGTTAAGAAAGAAAGAAGGCTGGGAGAGGAAGAAAAGGAGTGAGGAAAAAAACATCAACAAAATGACCCATCACCCAAAAGGAAGACTCGGCCTGGGCGTTAAAGGACACACAGACAAATAGACATCTGTCTGACTTACTTTAGCATGAAGAACTAAAAACTTTAGGAAGAAAGCAGTTTACTCGTAAGGTAGCGCCACGCCGCAGCCTATCTAAAATGGCTGAGGGCTGCCATCTCTAAAGAGCAAATTCTTTCCTATTGACAGAAACAGAGGGAAACGAGGGTGGGGGGTAGGGGTGGTGGGAGTGAGGGGTAGGGGTGGTGGGAGTGAGGGGTAGGGGTGGTGGGAGTGAGGGGTAGGGGTGGTGGGAGTGAGGGGTGGGGGTGGTGGGAGTGAGGGGTGGGGGTGGTGGGAGTGAGGGGTGGGGGTGGTGGGAGTGAGGGGTGGGGGTGGTGGGAGTGAGGGGTGGGGGTGGTGGGAGTGAGGGGTAGGGGTGGTGGGAGTGAGGGGTAGGGGTGGTGGGAGTGAGGGGTAGGGGTGGTGGGAGTGAGGGGTCGGGGGAGGGGGGAGTGAGGGGTGGGGGTGGTGGGAGTGAGGGGTGGGGGTGGTGGGAGTGAGGGGTGGGGGTGGTGGGAGTGAGGGGTGGGGGTGGTGGGAGTGAGGGGTCGGGGGAGGGGGGAGGACAAAGCTGATCATGTCCAAAATGTAAAGCTGGCAATTTCAAACTGGACTAAATATGAAGCTGGCCGGGGATGGGGGGGGATGGGGGGATGGGGGATGGGGGGATGGGGGGATGAGGGGATGGGGGGATGGGGGATGGGGGGATGGGGGGATGGGGGGGTGGGGGATGGGGGGATGGGGGGATGGGGGGATGGGGGGATGGGGGATGGGGGAATGGCGGGATGGGGGAATGGGGGGGGTCGTGGTGGTGGTGGTGGTGAAGACCTCGGACAAAGGTGGCGGGGCCCTTTGAGAGAGTTCTATGGAATGGGGCCACCAGGAGCTAACAATGGAGAAAGAGAATGGGGGTGGGGGGGCTGTGGTGTGTGTGTGTGGGGGGAGGTTGAGGACACGGGCGCCTTGGGAGCACAGTCAGAACGCAGGGTGAAGAAGAAGACCCTTGTCCCACTCTACAGACCTCTCTGTCTGCTTTAAGCACTCAGCCTGTGAAGAGGCAGCTACCTGCCAAGGTGAGCAGCACAGACAACAGGAAGAGAGAAAGAAAACACAGCGCCTTACTCGCTGTGTGCTAGACCAAGTCACCCTGGGGCGCCATGGAATGACCGACGTGGCCTTCCTCGAAGGCTTGTGTCGTATACCCCACGACCCAAACTCTTGCTGTCCCCAAATGAAATATTTCCTTCTCAGGAACCTCTCAGTTAGGCACATGTAGCCTGCTGCCTGCACGCGTGTGCACAGGGCACGTGGGGATACGTTGTCAGACATCAATGCGTTATGCCCAGCAATGCTCTTGTCCTGAGAGTCAGCTGTTCTAGCTACAGAATACCATCTTAATGATACAAAAGCCGGCATCCCTCGGCCCCTGTGGCAAACCCAGGATGTTCTGACTTCTCTACGGAAGCTTGGCTTCGTTACCCCTCCATAGGAGAGAAAAACGCCACCGCTGCTCAAGAGGGGTCCTGACATGATTCTTAAAATTGGTGTCTTGGAAGCCATGGAGGTCCAAGGAATCAGTTGAGGGCTCCCAGTAGAAGTCTGGGGAGGGGATGCATGGGAAAGGCTATGCCTTCCACAAAGAGACACTCAAGGACACACAGGTAACAGCCCCTTCCTGAAGGGGATGCTTGTGCCTGAAGGGGATGCTGCCAGAAGCCCTCTGAGGTGGCCCTGGGAAGCAGCATGAGAAAACAGCTGACTGTGGGGCCATGTCCGACAACACCAGGCTTTTCTTTCCTTCCTTCCCATGGAGAGATCCTGATAAGTAGTTTCGAGCTCAGAGGAATTAACCATCTGTCACTTTAAATGTTTATTTTATGTCCAGCTTATCCTAACATTTTTATTCATCTTAATGAGGAGTAATTGGGCTTCCTATTGCACTGTTTTATTAAAAAAAAAAAAGAGGGGAATATTAATAAGGCAGCAAGGCTCGCTAAAAACCCATAGCTGTCTTCCAAGGCTTGTCCTCCATCCTTGTCGCCCAGCCCACAAGTCAGGGATGGAGATGGAAAAGCATATCGGATGCATGTGGACCACCGCGGTCCCCAGGCTGCCGGCGAGGCTTTTATTGTATGTCATCATGCCTTCTGGGAATCGTGACATTAAAACATATCCTTGGTTCTCACTTAAGCCAATTTTGGAGGGCAGGGAGAAGAAAAGACAGCATTCTGCAGCGAAAGCACCTTCCTCCATCTGGCAAAATGGCTTTCTGGACTCTATTGTGGCTCATTGTCTAAAAATAGGATGGAGACAAATGGTTATCATTTGCGAAAGCCCATGACAATAATGATAAATGAACAAATTTTTTTTTTTGCCCTCTGAAGTCATTGCTTAAGGCTTTCTCTGGGATCAACAATGTTAAGCTGGTAAACTGGCCTCATCTGCATCCGCGGAAGGTTTACAAATGGCTTTGTAAACAATTTTAGCCACGGCGTTAATCTCCCCTACAAGAAGTAGGGGCTCGGAGAGAAATGATTGATTCGCAATTTACAGTGACAGTGAACCCCTGGAACAGATATGAAGGAAACTTTCAGTGAGTAATGTTTTAGTTGACAGGAAACGATAAGGCGCATCTTTCATCTGATAGTGGGCTGTTTTTGATAAATATTGTTCATAATGGAGAATTTTGGAATCATTAATGTGTGCCTAGAATGGTACTCCTTTTTGACTGGGACTTCAGAAACCAGTTCTTGGGGCAGGAGTTTGGTTCTCTTAAAAGAAGAAGGAGGAGGAGGAAGGAAGGAAGGAAGGAAGGAGGGAGGGAGGGAGGAAGGAAGGAGGAAGGGGAGGAAGGAAACGGTTTGAAAAGCATGCAGATCATCCTGCTCTTGTTTGAGTCTTGTCTGGGCCGCTATCTGAGGAGCTCTGTTCTTGAGACAGAATTCCAGCACGGAGATGCTCGCCACTTCCCAAGCCAGGGCAGAACGGAAGTGTGTTCTGTTGTTACTGTTGTTTTGCCTTGGTTTCTGTGCGGAGCCTTTCAGCGTAGGCCGTGCTGACCTGGCTCTTACTGTCCTCCTGCCTCAGCCTCCTGAGCGCTGCGATGTGTTCGGCGCAGTATTGCTTTCAAGCATCATCGTGATGGTCTGTCAAAACAAAAAGAGGCATGCAATGGAAGCCAAGATTAGCACTCCCGTTTCTTGGCTCCTTCATTCAGGGGGCAAGGGGGGATTGCGGGGCTGTTCTCTGAGATAGTTTTCCACCCAGTGAAGTCACGCTAGTAGTAGCCATGGGTCTGACCTTGGAGCCCTTGCCTCATGATGTCTCCTGATGAGCGGAGGTGCTATGCTAGGTTGCACGCTTCACGAGCCAGTATTGCGACTTATATGTATCACTGCTAATCCCCCTAGATCCCCTGTCTGCCCTGCCAGGCATCAGCCCAACCCAACCTCACCCGATTCTTATCTCTTGTCTGTCTTTTTGTGACCATGTGTCACCGCAACAATAATTTCTTAACAAAGTTGACTGAGAAACGTGGGTCTGTGTGGTGTTCCTTCCATGACACGTGGCCATGACCCCTCCCTCATCACCTATGACCCTTCCCCCCATTGCCCATGACCCCCCCATCGCCTATGAACCCTCCCCCCATTGCCCATGACCCCCCCATCGCCTATGAACCCTCCCCCCATTGCCCATGACCCCTCCCACCCAACGCCCATGACCCCTCTCCCCATCATTGCCTATGACCCCTCCCCCCATCGCCCATGACCCCCTGGGTGCTAGTGTCAAATTGAATGTCCCTCTCAGCCACTCTTGAGTTGCATGGAGGGACATCCTTCTGTTTCCGTTGTGACTGATGGCTAGCCTTGGCCCTTCCAGCAATGCCTGGGCTCTGTCTCATAGAACTCTGCGCTTGGTATTCCCATCACTAAAACAGTCCCACTGCATTTAGTTTTGCCTAACGTCCTGTGGTGAGGAAGACGGGGAGCCTACTGTGTGTCAGCAACTGTGACACATGGTGAATATAAACAGAGTCAAAAAGATACAATCCCCTGTTCTCGGAAAGGGGGCCCTGCAGGCCTGTGAAGCGGGGCCCCACACTTCGGCAGCAGCATGCACTGAAAACCCTGGCCCCTCCTGTGCTCTGCGCCATTGCCTTTCTTCAACCTCAACGTTCTCTCTGTTTTCCTGGCCTCGCGGAACCAGCTTTCTCTGGATTGGCTCCAGTCTGAACCAGATGGATTGGCCCTATTGGGACACATTCCCCTATCAAGATGTGGTTGATCTCAGCTACGGTGGTGGGTCTTGGTTGTCAACTTGACTGATTCTGAGTCCCCCTACAAGACACATGAAGCCTCCCTCTAGGTGTGACAGTACTGGGGGTTTTATAGCCACCTAGATCCCTGTTGCTTCCTTGAAAACGCCATCTTCTCTGGTCCCTCCCCGTATGTCCCCCCCCACCATTTTTATGAGTGTTGGACACTAGCATGTGAAAACACTTCTCCACCACACACTTCCACTACCGTGATGCTGAACGCAAGCAAGCGCGTGGGGCCATGGCCACAGACTGAACCCTCTGAAAATAGGAACCCAAAGAAATCTTTCCTTCCCCAGGTCCATTCTGCCAGACATCCCATCACAGTGCTAGGAAAGACTGATTAATACACCTGAGAGTCGCTTTGGAGGTGACCATCTCTCCTCCTGCTAGAGGGCTGAGCAAGGACTCACATACCTCCTCTGAAGATGCTGTTTTGACACTGACTCCACCAAAGAGCCTATGGGTTGACTCTAATCCTATGATGTAATAAGCAGAACCCATTGGCAGGCCCAGGGAGCCTGCTGTCCTTCAGCCTGAAGCGTGTGCCAGAGTCCCTTGTGTGACTGTGTCTTATGAAGACCCAGGAAGTTACCCCTACTTCCTGCCTCAGAGGCTCTTCCCACCCTGAGGCAGCACATGGGGGCGCATGGGCAATGGACCGGAGGGACTTGAAGCCTTGAGCAAGCAGAGACCTACCAGCGATGGCTGACGGTAGGCTGGCCAGGGATTAGCACAGTTCCCAGGGGCACCAGGGTGTGCATCCAATGGATGGATTTGTCTGCACCCGGGGCTGTTCCCAATGCCCTATGAACATCTAAGGAGCTTTTTCACCTGAGAGAGCCAGTGGCTGCTCTTTGTGTCTTCTTGACCTCTTTCGTTTCTTCAAGGATCCGAAATGCAAACTCAAGCTCTGTTGTCTCTTCTACTAGAGAGAGAGACAGTGTTCCAACAGTGGGTCACCTGTGTCTCTGAGGAGTAAACATGGACACTACTGGCCACTGAGCTGCTGGTGCTATGAGCGTGACCCTGTGACCCCAAGGAAACAGGGACTATCCCACTCCCAAGCCAGCCTCTTGGCATCAGAGGGAGCCACCCAAAGGTGAAGAGTTGACTGGCTTTCCAGGCTGTGTGGACCCCCTCTTAACCGCGGAAGGGCAGAGCTTTCTCCAGGCCCAGGTTAAATGTGTTGCCTCTTCACTTTGGAAGTAAGAAAGGCGGTTGGATGCCTTAAAAGCCGGGCTCCTCCATACAACCCCTTTTAAATAATAAGCCGCAGCACTGTAAGTCCCGCGTCAACACTGAGTGTGAGCTGTGTAAATTGCTTTGATAAAAGCATTCGTCCCCTGCCTCATGTTTTCAAGCATTCCAACTTGCTTTCGTTTTATTAATGTATTTCTCTTATCTTTCATCTGAATAGTGTTCTCTATGTAAAGTGACCAAATGTGATTAATGATGACTAGACTGAGATAGGACGGGGTGTTTGAAAAATGACTTAAGGACCACATGTAAGTCACTGGCTTGAGTCCCAAAATGCAAATTCTGGTTAAGTTAATGACTGGAAAAATCCTGATGGCCCCGACTGCACGAGGCTCTTGCATTATCTAAAATTTCTTTGTAAACACTAAATAATTAGCGTTTTGTGTTAAAAAAAAATATATGACGTACTCGTTTCTTGAAGATTGCAGTAGGAATGATCATCCCAGAATCCCAGAATTAAAAGGGTTCAGCTAATGGACATGTGGGTGTCCTTTTGGTGCCCAGCCATCCAGCCCCGGGTAAGTTACTGCTGTGCTTTGTAAATGGGGCAGGAGTGCTCATGTCCCATTAGAGGTCGGCACTTTATTAAAACGTCTGAAATAATCTAGTTTGCAGGTGGTTTCTTTCTCCAGGAAGAGCCTTCCATTCTCTGAGATGGAGCTGGGAGAAGGGAAATTGTTCTTTATGTTCGCACCCGCCTTCCCCCTGACAAACGAGCCTTATCATCTAGAAGGCTCTCTGCGTTCATTCACCCACTCAAAAGAGCTGGGGAGCTTTTATGAAAAATAAATTAATAATGCATACTAAATTACATCTGCAAGAGACACTTAGATATATATTGCCGTCTTCAAAGACGATTAGATTTACATTTTGTTCAAGGGGACTCGTCACCCCTTGTCTCCTGGCCCGCGCCTGATCCCACGGGTCTAGTTCATGTGGCCACCATGGGGATGCTAGCTACCCTGCACGGTGGACTGCCGGGTATGGCACCCGGCACCCGGCGCCCGGCGCCGGAGTTGCTAGGCAGAGTGCTGAGGCTTAAGGTGAGCCATCTACAGAATCCAAGGTGGAAACCAGAGGTGCCTAATAGACAAAGCCTGTCCCCCCCACTCCCTGCCACCCCTTGACCACCAGCCTGCAGCAGGCACGCACCTCAGCATCACTTAGTCAGGCCAGGCCAGCTTCTTAGCGCTGAGATAACAGGGAAGGAGAGAGAGAGGGAAAAAAAATCCCCTTACTCTTTCCAAGTTGTTTTCTTGTTTTGTTTTGTTAAACCACAAAGAAAAGAGAAATATAGTCACATCGATTGTTAAATCCTCGTAGCTACTCACGGTGTCCGCGCACGAAACATGCTGCTTTTGTAGCGGAAGGAGAGCTGGTATTTATCAGGGTTCAGACCAGTTCAGGCACACACTTGACAAATTATTTGTGGAATCGTTGTATTCATAGTCACTTAAATAAGAATCTGTCAACACGAAGGCTGAGCTTTGTTGCAGTGGGTCCCCTGGTTTTTTTTTTCTTCCCCTGCACACCCAGAGGATGATGGATTGGAAAGAATGCAAATCCCCTGCCATTTTATATGCTGGTGCCTTCCTCAGGGACAGGAAACATAGCTCAAGATCATCTTGTAAGAGGCCGTAACTGCGGAGGCCTGCTTCTGTGGTGGAAGGCTTTTCTTTTCTTTCTCCCAGCTCTTGCTTCTTTATTTATTCCCTCCCTCCCAAATGGGACGCCAGATCAGGGAGATTGGATTTAAAAAAATTTTCGTCACGTCCCTGTTTTTTGGTTTTTGTTTTTTTGTTTTGTTTTGTTTTGTTTTGTTTTTGGAAAGGGCCTCTTCTCAGCAGGTGCATGGGCTGGCTCGCTAGGAGCACTCATACATATGTTTGCCAGTGCTCTGCAATTAAAACAAATTGATAAATATAATTATTGAGTTTAATGGCAACTTAAAAGTTAATGCCCCTTAGGATGTGAAGTCTTAACTCCTAACGTGGAGGTAAAACAATGTTAGGTCTGGGATGTCAGCCTAGGTAGGGGCTGTAGTCCGTGATTCTCTCAGCTTCCCCGGGTCCTGTGAGGCCCCTCACGCAAAGTCTTCTGGGATTGCTCTCCAGGCTCTCCAAGGACACCAGGTCTAGGCTTTCATCACTTTGTGACTTGGAGCGGGTGGATCATTTCAGGCCTGCCTTTCCCATCGCTTAAAAGGTCATGTTCAAGTTCCAGGATTCCTAAGTTTGGAACGGCTGCGTGGAGCGTAGCAAGAGGAGTTGGAGCCAGGCAGAGGCGCAGAGTTTAGGGGGCCGCTTCTCTGCCTCTCAGACTTGCGTTCTTCCCAAGCATGGCGGCATAGAGTTGGCCCTCCGCACTCCCCGTCGGGGGGGGGGGGGGGAAGACTTGTGCAGATGTCATCAGAAGGCTGCAAGGAGCCTTGGAGAAGAGAGAAGCCTGGAGTCCAAGTAGGAATTCAAGGAATGTGTCCCTCAAGCTCCATGGTGCGGAGAAACTAGGGGGTGGGGGAGGGGGGAGGGGAAGGGGTGGGGGTGGGGGAGGGGGGAGGGGAAGGGGTGGGGGTGGGGGAGGAGTGGGGGTGGGGTGGGGTGGGGTGGGGAGGATGGGGGAAGAGGGAGGTGGTGGGGGATGGGGTGGGGGTGGGGGATGGGGTGGGGGTGGGGTGGGGTGGGGAGGATGGGGGAAGGGGGAAGGGGTGGGGGAGGGGGCACCTCTCACTTTCGGAGATTCTGAGTGTCAAACTTATTTAACCGACTGTGGTAGAGATGTAAGGGCAGGATGCTCAAGGCTTCTCAATTCTGGCCCCATCACAATATGGGCGGGTGATATCAAGTCAAGAAATTCACAGAAGATTAGGAGCTCACCCAGAGGGGCCCGTGGATTCCGAAGCGCCAACCAAGGACCATGCGTGGACTGGACCTAGGTCCTCTACGTAGATGTAGCCAATAGACAGCTCAAGCTTCGTGTGGGTTCCACAGGAAGGGGATCAGGGGCTGTCTGTGACAAGATCTTTGTTGCCTGCTTTTCCATCACATCCCCTGATGGGACTGCCTTGCCTGACGGGATTGTCTTGTCAGGCCACAAGGGAAGAGGACAAACTCAGTCTGAATTAGACTTGCTGAGCTTGGGTGGATGGGTGTATGGGTGGGTGGGTAAGGGGCTCCTGTTTTCCGAGGAATAGGAGATGGGGGAGGGGAAAGGAAGGGTAGGGCAGGGAGGGGAGGAGGGAGGGGGCTATGACCAGGAAGTAAAGCAAATAAATAACAACAACAACAACAACAACGACAACAACAACACGAGATGTCCAGGTAGGTCAGAAGGCTAAGATTCCTGGCCAGGAGTGCTCAACCTGTTCTCTTAAAAGCTAGCCCAAGTCCCATGAGAACTATATTAATTCCATCCAGAGTTGGTGCCCCCCGACAGGCAGCCTCCTATGAGGCTCCACTTCCTACCTCACTCTCCTGGGAACGGTCCAGCACGAAACCCTAAGGGGTCACAGTCAAGCCTGCGTTTATCAGCTTTCTGTTGTCATAGCAAAGATCCAAAGCCAATTAGTCAAGGAAAAGGGTGGATGGGATTCAGAGCTTCGGTCCTTGGAGCTGCTCTGTACCTGTGCCAGGGCCTCATAAAGGAAGCACATGGCGAGGGGCTGGGATATTCATTTCCTGGTACCAGGAAAACAAAGAACAAAACAAAGCCCTAGGGCGGTGGCGCCATCTTCTTCAGGAGCATGCCTCCAATGACCTGCCCTCCTATAGAACCCTCTAGATCGAAACCGCAGCAGGGGAACCACAGTTTAACTCTACCCAACTGTGACCCAGCGGCAACAGTGAGCAGGCGCCATTAGGAACTGACCGCACAGCCTATAGCCGCAAGCGGAATGCTGTCTGCGAAAGAGGAATTTAGCCACCTTGCCCACGCACTCAAGCCTTCCCTTCCTTTCTTATTCTTGTAACCCAATAAGAGGTCCCTGGTCTGGAAGAGAGGCTCCCCCTGATGACTTCCCACCCCAGGAGCCCTTTCTGGGCCGTTGGGCTATTCCCTAACACTGGCAAGGGCCCCCTCCCACCACCCCCTCCCCCCACCGCCCAAGCCCCAAAAGGAACAAAGGTCTCTGCCTGCCATCCTCCTCCCATTAGAAGCTCTGCAAAGATTATCTCGCAGCAGCCTAAAGATATGTTCTTTTAAGCCCCCAGTGATTTGCATGGTGGAACAGTACATCTGTGGCCCCTGTTTCTAAAAACTGCTGGAGAGAGTTACGGAAAAGGAGGAAACCCCAATGTAAAAATAAAGTCCCGCGTTCTATAACACGTCCCCTCAATGCCACTGAAAAATATATATAATATTTTGAAATCACTGCCTAATTATTTCTAATCATTCTATAATAATTTATGGAGACACTTGCTCCTTTGGACGGGTTCCTGTTTTGATCTAAATGTATTCCATAACGCGCTGTCAAACCTCCCACTTTGGCAACCGATTTGGGCTTTTGCTGAATTCCTTTCGTGTGTCCAGATCTCTTGCCAATGAGGCTGTGGAACATATTTTGACAGCTCTGTCGCTAAGTTTGTTGCTACTTGTGTCTGGAATGGGTATCAAATTTCAGAGATGAATCTGTTTGTTTCCTCCCCCGTTGGCACTGTTTGGAGGATGCCATGGGTGAGCCTGGGCGACTCTCGTGGAGGAGGAGGGGGGTCAGCCTTGTTGGCATGGCCTGTCCAGTGGCTCACCATGGCCAATCGCATAGGGTCGGGGTAACTGAGAAATACCTATGCTCTGCGTTTGGACAGCTGCCACCTGAAGCTAGAGACCCCGGGGTGGCCATTTGGAGTCAGGACATCCGTAGGAGGAAGCCAGGTCTCCCTCTGTAATCCGCAGGGATGTCATGTGAACCTTGACCCCCAAGCTTGATGTGACTGCTGCTGTCCGCCGCAACTGTTTTTTTTTTTTTAAACTCAGATGTTATAACGGTGTACTTTGCCTTGAGATTTGGCGACTTACAAACTTGGAGCTGAGCAAAAAAAATATGTTTGATTTTTCTCCCTAGATTTCATTCTAGCCTTATTGGGTAATAATAGTCTTTGATGAGTCAGTCGCTTTAGAATGTTCTGGAATGATGGGCCTTCAAGCATGGCTCCGGGCCTGGTGACAGCCACACCACCTATACAGTGCGAGAAATGCAAATTTTCCGGCTCTGCCCTCCCTTATCCCGTCACAGGCCTACTGAGTCAGCAGCTCTGAGGCTCTGTGGGTGGGTTCCAGCGATTTGTGCTTTAATAAGCCCCCTAGCGATCCCGACTCACACCAAGGCTTGAAACCACTTATCTCCATTGTCATATTGTCTCAGCAAGTGTCGTGGGGGGTTTTCCTGATCTTGGAGTCCTTGGCAGCCCACTTAAAGCGCGCGTTGCCTTTGTTCTCCAATAACGTTATTGAATCAACTCATTGAAACAAAGGGACATTGATGGAGGCACTGACATTTATGGGGGAAGTCACAGTGCCGGCCGATGGGTAGCCGAAGGGAACAAAATGTCTGCCGTACCTCAAGGAACTGACAGTTTAATGGGGCAGAGAACACAAGTACCTGGCCGTTACAATCCTCTTGGACAAACGCACGCTGAAGCCGGAGGCAGACCAGGCACTGGGACGATAGGATGGAGCACAAGGAAGGATGCTGGGATTCGGAGCTTCAGCCCCGACCAGGCAGGGAATCCAGAGTCCGGAGGGATTGGGTCGTGCACTGGCCTGAGGCAGGCGCAGCGTGGGATAGCATCCTGCAAACGCCAGCCGGTGTGGCTGGTGGAAGAGTGGACAGAGGGGGAATAAAAAGATGGAAACAGGTAAAAGGTAGGGAGTCAGGAGGCAAAGACATTGAAGATATTATTACCCGAGAGTGACTAAAACCAGATTGGTGTCTGAGGACCTGCCGGGTACCCACAGCATGAAGAATGTTATGGAAGAAGTAACACGGTGGGAAAGCAGACTGGCCTGAGTTTTCTCTCATCCACTTGTCTCACCAGCGACTATTTACCAGGTCTCCGCTGAGTTGACGGCCTGAGCATTAAGAAACCAAACTCATGGCGCTTGCACCCACCGTGACTCGGTTTTGAGTTTGGGACTTTCCTAGCTGTGGGGCTATGGGCAGGGTTACTTAGGCTCTCGCTCTCCTCCGGTGTCACTGACGGTGATTATATTCTTCCCAGAGAATTGTTGACGGACAGTGTACATGGCGGGGGCCGGGGGAGGTGTTGAATGAACCTCTCTCCCCCTCCCCCCACCAACACCCAATACACATTCCACATTTGCGGGCTCATGTTTTGAGTGGGTGGCATTCTTAGGAAGGTTATGGAACCCTTAGTGGGTGGGGGCCTGATGGGGAACGTAGGTCACTGGGATCAGGCCTTGAAGGTCTTGCCCTATTTCCTGTTTTCTTTCTCTCTGATTCCTGGGTGTGGATGAACACGTGACCGTCCAGCTTTCTGCTCCTGCTGTGTCAGGCTTTTGTTATCACTATGGACTCCACGCCCTTGGAAACATATGCCAAAATAAACCCTTTCTTCCCTAAGTTGTTTTTGGTCCTATTTTATCACAGCAACAGCAAAACAGATGAATACAGACTCCTAAGGTGTGTGTCATACGCAGCAGCCCAGAAGTTTCCAAATTACAGAAATAGGCTTAACGTCACTCTCATTTAGACGTATTATCTGTCAGGCATTTTGTCATGTGCTACAGTCTTGAGCACAACAGACAAGGTTGCACATGTTTATCACACTTGCAAGTGAGTGACCACAGCTTGAGTCACACCCATGTTTTAGATGGGGAGAGGAGGGACCAACTCAGTGAATATTATGGGTGTTACAGAAAAAGGGGTGAGAGAAGAAGGTGATAGTGTCGCTGGGGTTTGAAATTTTAGACCACGTGACTGATGCCTCTTCTAGAACTGGGGAGGAGAAAGAAGAGGAGGAAGAGGAGGAGGAGGAGCAAATGAAAAGGGAACATCGTGGTTGGCGGGCCGCAGTCTGTGGTGACAACACTATCAGAAGTCAGTACGTCCCCTTCACAGATGCAACTATTGGTATGTGTTCCAGGGACGACAGCAGGGTTCAAGGCCTGCCTTGATTTGCTTGCCTCTTGGAAATGTCTGTCACAGAGACACTCCTTAGCCTTGAGGTTTATCTCATTGTGTCTTAACTGTACATCTGCATGTGGCATCTCGTGTCTGGGTGACCTTTACTGTCACCTGTAATTTTTTTGCTTTGAGGGTTTGCCTTTCGCAGTTTCTATTTCAAGGTTATCTGTACTCTTCCCATGCCTGACAGAATCTCCGAACTCTAAGAAGAATGTTCTAGAGGCACACTCAAACCCCCACATGACAACTATCCAGGTGGCCCTAGATCTCTCAAAGCTCCAGTGACATAAAACCTGTGGCATCTACCCATGAGATCGTATTCCCTCTGGGAAAGTTATCCCTCCCTGTGCTGAACCTCAGAGTGTCTCCCAGTCATTCTGTTCAAATAATTTTACTTACTGCATCACCACGGGGCAAGGCTGGTGAAACCATCGTTTTAACAACAGGCAGAGAAGTGTGGCGGGGTGGGGAGGGTGGAGGAGAAGAGAGGGCCAAGCCTCTGGAGGAAGAGGCAAGTCTAACGTCTCAGCTTTCAGGGGCAGCTGCCCCACACCCCTCAACCTTCTCCTTTTCTGTCTTTATCAACATGTGAAACAATTTCCTGTCAAATCCACTGCTAATTGTCTCAAGCCATTTATTATCTATTTATTTATTCATGTTTATATATACATACATACACACACACACACACACACACACACACACACACACACACACACACACACGTATTGCTGGAACAGAACCTTTGAGTGGATAATTTCTAAAGAAAAACATTTGACTTGGTTCACAGTTCTGAACCTAAAAGAGCATGGAGTTGAAGTGGCTATGTGTTTTCCTTCAATGCACGGTGGAAAATAAGAGAACAGAATCCAGCACATTTAAAGAAAGAACCAGGGTGTCCTTCTTATAACAAACTGTTTGCAATTCTATCCTGAGAGAGCAAACACCCATTCCGTCCTATAGCTCTGTGAATCTACATGGACACTCTACCCACAAACGACAGCCTCGCACTCTTAGCTAGGGTTTCTGTTACTGCAATGAAACAGCATGACCAAAGAAAGCAAGTTGGGGAGGAAAAGGATTAATTAATAATTAATTAATTAATCAACATTTCCATATCACTGTTCATCATCAAAGGAAGTTAGGGCAGAAACTCAAACAAGGCAGGAACCCGGGAGCAGGAGCTGATGCAGAGGCCATGGAGGGATGCTGCTTACTGCCTCCTCATGGCTGGCTCAGCAGACTTTCTTATAGAACCCAGGACCACAAGCTCCAGGATGGCAGCACCCACAGTGCACTGTGCCCTCCCCCATCAATCTCTAATTAAGAAAAGGCCCCACAGGCTTGCCTACAGCTTGATCTTCTGGAGGCATCTTCTCAATTGAGGATCCCTCCTCTCAGATGACATTAGCTTTTGTCAAGTTGACATGAGACTATGTAGCACACATCATCCTTTCCTGTCTCCTTTTCAGATTTTTTTTTGAGACAGGGTCTCACTAAGTTATCCACACTGGGCATAAACTCAAGAACCCTCTGCCTTTACCTTCCAGACTCCTAGGCTATAAGTGGACCTCACTATACCAGGAAAGACAGGATCTCTCTCTCTCTCTGTCTCTGTCTCTGTCTCTGTCTCTCTCTCTCTCTGTCTCTCTCTCTCTCTCTCTCTCTCTCTCTCTCTCCCTCTCTGTGTGTGTCTATGTGTGTGTGTTTGTGTGTGTGTGTCTCTCTCTCTGTCTCTCTGTCTCTGTGTGTGTGTGTGTGTGTGTGTGTGTGTGTGTGTGTGTTCCACAAAATATGTGAGGGGTCTGAGGAAAGAATTATCTTCCACCATATGTAAAGAGTGAGCAGTGATGGTTGGCAAAGGGCTTGTAGGGTCCTTACCACTTGCTTAGTGATCAGGACCAGCCATGTTTCCGGGCCCTCTCTTCGCCCTCTAGATGTGGTTAGAAGGGCCCTGAGGGATGAGCATAGTGGTACACCCAGGGGGGCGGGCAGAGAAAGGCAGCTCTTTCTATGAGTTCAAGACCAACCTGGTCTACATAGAGAGTTCCAGGCCAGCCGGGGCTACACAATGAGACCATATCTCAAAGTAAGCAAGTAAGCAGACAAAAACAAACAAACAAACAAACAAACAAACAGAAGAAAAGAAAAGAAATATAGGGAACCTTAGTTGAAGAATTGCCTCCGCTAGACTTACGTATGTCTGTGGGGGAATTTCTCAGTGTGGGAGAGCCCAGCCCGCTGTGGACAGCACCACACCTGAACAGAGGCTAAAACAACTCTCTTGGAGTCCAAACCTGTAAGGAAAGTTCTTCCACGGTCTCTGCTTCGGTTCCTGCCTCCGGGTTCCTGCCTTTAGCTCCTGCCCTGACTTCCTTCAGTGATAGACCCTGACCTGTAAACCGAGATAAACCCATTCCTCCCCTAAGTTTCTCTTTGTCACAGTGTTTACTAGGACAGAAGACGCTGCTTGTAACCCATGAGGGGTGGGGGTGGGGTGGGGTGAAGAGATGGCTCAGTGGTTAAGAGCACTGTCCGCTCTTCCAAAGGACCCGGGTTCAATTCCCAGCCACCACATGGCAGCTCACAACTGTCTATAATGCCAGTTCCAATGGCATCACCCTCACACTAAAATAAAATTAAATAAATTATGTAACTCACGGCCTGGTGACAAAACGCTGGGAAGCAGCATTTCATCCGGGATGTGTTTAATAGAGGGTAATGAGATTCTGACGGTGGGTGGGTACGATTGCGGCTAAGAGGGGAAAGCACGGGAAGGTGGTTATATCCTCCAGCCCAGGGGAGAAGCCAGTGAGAGAAGCTGATTAGGTGTGAGGTCACAAACCCAGTGCTTGCTAATGATGCAGTTCTCTTCAGACTACCAGAGACCTCCAAGGACAGAGCTAAGGATGCTGAAAACCATCTCCACAACAGCCCCGGACCTCCACGCCTTCAGAGATGCCATGGCTTGCTTCATGTCGACTGACACGAGCTAGAGTTAACTCAGAGAAGAGAATGTCAGCGGAGACCCAACTATAGGGCACTTTCTAATTAGTGAATAATATGAGAGGGCCCAGCCCGTTATGGGTGCTGTCATCCATGCACTGATGGCCCTGGGTTCTATAAGAAAGCAGGCTGAGCAAGCCATGGGGAGCAAGCTAGTAAGCAGCATCCCTCCATGGCCTGTGCATCAGCTCCTGCCACCAGGGTCCTGCCCTGCTTGAGTTCCTGTCCTGACTTCCTCCAGTGATGGACTGTGATGTGGAGCTGTAAGCCTTTCTCTTCTCTGAGATGCGTTGGTCATGGCGTTCCATCACACCAATAGAAACTCTAACTGAAAGAAGACACAAGTAAGCGAGAGGGGCAGGTGATGAACGAGGTAGAATGCAAGGCGACAGGGAAAGGGAACAAGGCCACAGAGATGGTGCACACACACAGTTCAAATCCGAAGAGAAAGTGGTCCACTGAAGCCAGAGACACCTGTTCATTAGAAGCTGGAGTCTAAGCTTTTACGCATCACCTCCCTTAATAAAGGTAGCACTAACTTGTACGCTTTGTAAAATCCTGCTAGACCAGAGGGAATGTGGACCTCTCAGGTGTGGTACCCGAGAGCCCGGGGAGACAGACGGTCCATGGCAACCTTATCCCTCTGGAAAAGACTCAGTGGTTCCTGTGGCTTGGATGGATTGTCCTGCCCTGTCATTGCTGCAACCACAGGTCTATGGGAATCTTCCCCAATGACATCCATCTAAGAGGCAGGGGTGGTACCAGGTTTTCTTGCTAGCTCCAGGCCTCTGAAGGTCATCAGAAGTTGAAATTATTAACGGCCTTCATGAGCCAGGATGGCAGGGATGGCTTGAGTCCAGGCCAGCTGCACGGTGGAAGACGGTCTCGGACTTTCCCGATACCTATAGAATTCAACATGGGGTCAGAACTTCCTCCTGCTGCTGGTCACTCGGGGGGGGGGGGTGTCTTCATTTGGAGGCTGTCCCTTCCACAGGGCAAGGGAGGCCACTTGGGTTATATAAAATGTAATAATGTCACCGGCTCCCCCCTGATTTCCTGTTGATTGACTTTTATAGCTTGCAAACATTATGCTGGATTGGTAAATTGCAATAAATTTAAT
This sequence comes from Acomys minous, assembly GCF_964271855.1. Taxonomy (NCBI): domain Eukaryota; kingdom Metazoa; phylum Chordata; class Mammalia; order Rodentia; family Muridae; genus Acomys; species Acomys minous. The sequence continues at coordinate 3,343,542 of NC_140502.1, read as the reverse complement.
CAAGAATTATTTTATTCGGTCGACTAATGAGGAATAATAGCGTATGTATCAATTAGAGCTGTCAATTTCTGTGAAGAAATAGACTTACAAAGGATAGTAAGCAAAAAAATATATATCATTGGTATCAATTCACTTCATTATTTTTAATTTGCTGCGAATATTGAGTGTTTCTAACGTAAAATCATTCCTCAATTAAAATAAAACAGCTGCACTGCTCTCGGCTCCTCGGCCCTTGTTTTTGCTTACAGATTAGCGGTTGTCATTGGCTTCAGTCTGTTGTCATCTCGTTAATTTGCACCCATAAATGGGGTAAAAAGTATTCTCAACTGTCAGTGGAAACGTAACTGAGCAAAATGGTTTTCTCATGTTTGGGGGAAACAACAGGATGAGTGCAACAACAAGGGTGGAAGGTGTGGGGCAAAGGCAGGGAGGGCGCAGACCCTGCTGTGCTCACGTGGGCTCTCAATGACTCATCAAGTACATGGTTGAGAAAAATCTCACACACACACAGAGACACACACACACATAGACACAGTCTCTCTCAGACACACACACAGACACACACACACTCATACACACAGACATACAGACCCACAGACATACACACATAAACACACACATACATATACACACACACTCACACACAGACACACACAGACACACAGAGACACACATACATAGACAGACACACACAGACACACAGACACACACACACATAGACACACATAGATACACACACAGACATAAACACAAACACACAGACACACACACTCACACACACACACATAAACACACACAGACACACACAGACACACACAGATACACATAGACACACACATAAACTCACACAGACACACACATATAGACACACACAGACAGACACACACAGACACACAGAGACACACACACATAGACAGACACACACATACACACATAGACACACACATAAACTCATACAGACACACACATATAGACACACAGACAGACAGACACACAGACACACATAGACACACACACAGACATAAACACAGACACACAGACACACAGACACACACAGACAGACACCAGACAGACAGACAGACAGACACACACACACACACAAACACACACACACACACTTTGCTGCATCTCTAGTTTCCTTTGCTATGTAGCCAGAGACAACTCCTTGGTCCTCCTAACTCCATCTCCCAAGTGCTGGGATGGGGGTGCGAGCTGCCCCGCCCAGCGTGTGCAGCAGTGGGGATGGAGACGGGCCCGCAGGGACCTTGCACAGGCTGGACAAGAGCTCTCGAAGCCGAGCTGCATGCCGAGCTTTTCTTTCTCATCTCTTCCCTTGTGCCTCTGCTAACTGCTAACAGCCCCTGGGGTGTGGCCCCTGGCAGGTTAATCACTGTGTGGTGGAGGGCCGCCCCCCCAAGAATACATGGGCAATACAGCTTGGACTTGAAGAAGACACAGAAATGCCTGGGGAGCGAGGAGGGGCCGGATCTGGGGGGAACTAGGGAAGGAGTGTTAAGTAGGATCAAAATACACTTTATGAAAGTGTCAACGTACTAGTAAAAGTTTTTTTGTCTCATTTTGTTTTCTAAAGAAACAAAGGGCACCTCCCTGTGCCTCATACATCAGAGCAGGACCTGCCAATAAAACGCGGTGAAGAAAAGAATGCAGTTTTGACTGCAGGTCTCCGGAGTTTTGCACAAACCTGCTTTGTTTCTCTTAGAACCTTATGAATATCCCACCCACAAGCCCAGGGCAGCCAACCTGGTGAAGCATGAGAAACAATGCAGAGTTAGACACCACTCCAGCTGAGGTGGTCTAAAGCCAGCCAGCCTCCTGATGGAGTTGCGACTGAGTAGACACTAGTGAGAGTCTAGCACACTGCAGAATGTTGCTGGCTTAGATAGCCTAATAGGTGAGCCTTCACATAGGTAGGGGAAATTTGTTACGCAGCGACAGCTGACAGATACATGCTCACTATTTTGTAGCAGTCTACGGGGGAGATCATAGATGCTACAGACTGAAGAAAGGCTTTAGTGCAGCTTCTCAGTATGGCAGGAGAAATCAACAGAAGAGCGCTGTGTGTTGGCTTGCCCCCCCGATCTCACATTCAGCCAGATTTATTATACATCCTGGAGTAGGAGGTGGGAAGTCAGCCAGGGCCCCCAGTCTAGCCCACTGTGTTGTTCCTTCAGCCATGTCATAGTGCCTCCATGGCCACCGAGACTTGTTGGCCTCCTGGGGGCTCCAGTGCTGGCTCATAGCTCCCTTCATTAGAATGTTCCAGAGATTCTCAGAGGAGAGGGGGATTCAGCTACTGGATAGAGAAAGAACATTGTAGCCTTGACCCTATAGCAGGAATCAAAGTTAGTCGTAACAGTGTGAAGCCGGCCTCCTTCCCACTCTAGCAAACAGATTCTCCTGCCAGAAACTAGGTGCAGGGGTGCGCCCGGCTCTATTCTGAGCTCTTTGCAAATGTCAGGGTCACAGAAGGTTGGAGAAGTGGGCGTTAGAGACGTCATTTTTACAGAAAAGGCTACTGTTCTCTGTTTCTGTTCCAGCCTCCAGGTTCCTGCCTCAAGTTCCTGTCATGAGTTTCCGCAGTGATGGACTGTGAGTGTGATGTGTAAGCTAGTTAGATAAAGCCTTTTCTCCCCAAGTTGTTTTTGGTCATAGATGACAAGCAAGGGGGTGACGGGGCTGACACTGATGTGTTAGCTGTTGTTGGGGATGGGCTTTATGGCCAATGTTCTTCCATCTTGTCAGAGCCTAGGTTCCTAATTCTCCAGCAGTCTGTTGTTTACCAGAAACCAGATGATCCTGTCGTGGTTTGGCAGTTAGACACCTGTTGTGGTTTATTGTGGGGCTGGTCATTCTAAGATCCCCGAGCTACTCCTTTCTGGCTATAAACTAGCTTTTCCAGTAAGATTACTGGTAAGATCAGATTAAAGGCCAGCTGCCTGTGAGCAGCAGTTCCGGGAACTTTTTCCTGACTAACCAGATCTTTTACAACTTCCCTTTCTCTCTAGAATTTCTTCCTCTTCTGTGATTATAGCAGCTGTAAAGGCAGACACCTGCTGGAGCATTCCAGAGTTAGGTATCCATAGCAACCCTCACTTACGCAAATACCCATGCCCCCCATGTCTATAAAACCTTCTACCTGAAAAATAAAATTTGAGAGCTTGATCAAAGACTTGCTCCCCTTCTAAGTGTCTTGTGTTCTGTCCCTCCTCAGGAGAATTCTCCTCCTGAGTGATAGTCAAGCTCTGGCAGGCCAGGTCAAGCTGTCACCTTCCAGAGCATGAGAAGCAGTGACCCAGGTCAGAGCCCTCGGCAAGGGCTCGCCAACTCACACTGGGCCATGGAAACTGATGCTAAGCACACCAGTGGTCACACTGTATTCAGATAGAAACATCTCCCATCCCTGGCTATGACACCAGGCTTGCACATGCCCAGTCGATATTAGCTCTCACGGCATTCTGAAATATACAAGCCTTGGGTTCAGGGGAACCAGAACTGGCACTAGGTGGAATCAAGCCAGACACACAGAGTGGTTCATCCCCACTTCTACCTGCATGTATACAGTTATGTACAAGCTCAGCAGCAGCAGCAGCAGCCGCAGCAGCAGCAGCCACAGCAGCGCAGATCTAGGGTGAGTCTTTTCGAGCCCACATTATCTGCAATGCTATGAACATGTGCTCACAGTAACACCGTATTGCACTGGTTTGTGTTAAAGATAAATAGCTGATAAAAAGGTTTAAAGGGTTTAAACTCCCAGAAGCTGTGGTTGGTTACCTGCACCGGTCAACATTCCAGAAGAGGCAAGGGAGCTCCCAGAAGTCTCATACCTAGCAGAGGAACTATTGACAAGCAATACCTGCTCAGGGAGGGAGAGTCAGTTTTTTTTTTTCAGGACACAGTTCAGTTAATTGCCTCACACATACTGGCAGCATGAAGTGGACTCAGTGGGTTAAAAAAGAAGGAAGAGTCCCAATAGGAGGTGAGAGAAGCATGGGAGAATAGCAAAGTAGAAGGATCCAGAGAGTCCTAGAAACCTACAAGTAGAACATTATGATAGGCAGATTTGGGCCCAGGGGTCCTGCTCAAACTATGGCACCAGCCAAGGACAATACAGGTGGTAAAGTTTAAACCCCTACCCAGATCTAGCCAATGGTCAGAACATTCTCCACAGTTGAGTGGAGAGTGGGGTCTGACTTTCACATGAACTCTGGTGTCTCATATTTGACCACGTCCCCTGGAGGGGGAGACCTGGTGGCACTCAGAGGAAGGACAGCAGGCTACCAAGAAGAGACTTGATACCCCATGAGCATATACAGGGGGAGGTAATCCCCCTCAGGAACAGTCATAGGGGAGGGGAGTAAGGGGAAAATGGGAGGGAGGGAGGAATGGGAGGATACAAGGGATGGGATAACCATTGAGATGTAACAAGAATAAATTAATTAAAATTAAAAAAAAAAAGAGTCAAGGAGGAAACATTTGACAAGTTTAAAAAAAAAAGAAGGAAGAGGATGAGGGGAAGAGGAGGAGGAGGAGGAGGAGGGGTGAACTGAGGAAGGGTATCTCTGAGGAGGAGGGGGCATAGGGAGAATAGATATGATCAAAATGCGCCATATACGTACAATGATTCTTAGACACCAAATACCCAAATACAATATTACATTCTTTAAAGTACATATTTTATCCAGTACCTAAGACTCAGGGAAAATCAGGGAGGAGATGGAGAAAAGAGTGCAAGAGCCAGAACTGCTGTAAGACATCATCTTCTAGACATGACAGGAAAGGGGCACCCAGGACGTCTCAACAATATGGCGGCCTACCCAAAGCCTGCATCATAATGACAGTGCCCGTCAATGTGCCAACGAGGGTGGGGGAAACCCACCCTTTGGTGAAGAACTACGGGAAATCAATGACTGCTAAGAGGTGGGGAGTCAGTTTGTTGGGCCAAGTTGGAGTCAAGTGTTAGGGCCAGGTGTTGACCCTAAACACTTGTACAAATGAACAACATTAAATGACCTCAGTGGCACGTGTGCGTGTGCTGCTGGCCACTTCTTTCCTTCCTTCTTTTCTTTTCTCCTTCTCTTACTTCTCCTCCTCCTCTTCCTCCCCCTCCTCCTCCTCCCCCTCTTTCCCCTCCTCCTCCTCCTCCTCCTCCTCCTCCTCCTCTTCTTCTTCTTCTTCTTCTTCTTCTTCTTCTTCTTCTTCTTCTTCTCTCTCTCTCTCTCTCTCTCTCTCTCTCTCTCTCTCTCTCTCTTCCTTTCTTTCTGGCTATACGCTAAACCTTGAAAATACTGTGAGTGTTCAGATAAGAATTTAAATTGGCGACACAACCTTTGGGTTCTACTTTGATGTCAGAGACAGGGATGAGAGCTTTCAAGCTCCAAAAAGTGCAGCCCAGAGGGACTGCGGCCGCGCCTGAGAGCCAGGGCAGGAGGGGGTCTAGTGTGTTTTCCGATTCTTTACTGGTTGTGAGTCTCAGAGAGCATACAGGGCACATGCCTAGTACTTGGGCCCGAGACGTGCCTAGGAAATGACAGTTGACAGTGTCAAGCTTCCTGCTTTACTAATGTAGATCCAGTTCCCTCAGCCAGCCCTGATAAATGGCAATCGTCAAGGCGATTGATTATCTGGGGCACCATCAGGCTGTAGTACTCCAACACCTCTAGTGTCAATCTCTCTAGCAGGGGATCAGATGACATCGCAGCTCACATCATGGATGCAGATTTTATGTTCCTAGCATCAGATGCGGTGACGGCCCTCATCCTCTGAGCGCAGTGAAAGGTGTGATGTGTGTAAGACTTGACCAAGAACTGCACTTGTCACTTCTTGCCTGCCTGTGGAGCTTGATCTCCCAGGTTGTGAGTGGCCCAAAGAACCAGGAAGATGTAGTCTAATGGGACAGCACAAAAGTCCCTGTGGCTAAGCACTTCAGAACGGGAAGTGGTGTATGTGTGTGTGTGTGTGTGTGTGTGTGTGTGTGAGAGAGAGAGAGAGAGAGAGAGAGAGAGAATGCGTGTATGTGCATGTGCATGTGAAAGAGTGCATGTGTGTGCATGTGTGTGTGCATGTGAGTATGCATGTGTGTGAGTAGCTGTGTGCATGTGTGCATGTGTGAGTGTGCATGTGCGTTTATGTGTGTGAGAGAATGTGTATGTGTGTGCATGTGAAAGAGTGCCTGTGTGTGCATGTGTGTGCGCATGTGTATGAGTAGGTGTGTGTGCATGTGTGTGAGTAGGTGTGTGTGCATGTGTGTGTGAGAGAGTCCATGTGTGTTCATGTGTGTGTACATGTGAGTGTTCATGTGTGTGCATGTGTGTGTACACAGGCATGTGTGTACTATCAACACGAGTCCTTTTGTTTGGATGACATGCTGTCTTTTGCTGAGTTAAGAGAGAGTTAGACTTATCCCAGAGATGACAGTGCAGTCACTAGGCTGGATTCCCTTCACGTTAATGCTGTACATTAATTCTGAGAATTTGGCCAAACAGACCTAGCTGAAGGGCATGTGGTAGCTCCCCAAGGCCGAGAGGTTTTGGCTGCTTTCTCTGTGGTCCTCCGGGAGCTCTGATCCGGGCTTGGCCTCTCTTGTGCTCACATGAGAAATGAGAAAGAGAAAGCCAGGGTACCTTCACACTTGGGATGCAGCCAACCTTGGTAATTTAGGAACCCGGACTCTCTACTCTTGGAGGGGCATTCAGCCCTCAGTGTTATGGAAGAGGCTTTTCTATCCAGACAAATGAGAGATGAACACTCCCTCCTAATGGCAGGCAATAAGTCAGCGCTCGTCTCCGCAGATCTACGGGCCAGCCCCCCGCCAATCTTCCCAAGAAAGTGGCTGGCACAGGGATGTTTTATCTCTTATGTCTCCTTCTCCAGCGCATGCTAATAGAAGTTCTGTATAAGAGTGAGTGATAACGGAGATTGATACTTTTATTTCTCACACACTCCAAAACCCATCTTTTCATCCTGAATCACCCAGTTAGAGTGTCTACGCCACCTGAGTTAATTAATCTCATCAATGTCGAGTAACCGATCCATCCACAAGGGGAGAGACCCAACTCCCACCTCTTGCGGAGAAAATCATCGCTACAGAGCAATGCGAGGCACGGACGGCCACCGGGAACGTTACATAGGCTCCTCCCTGACTTTTTCTTTTAGACAGCGTCTTTCTATACAGTCCAGGCTGGCTTCAAATCGGCAATCCTCCTGCCTTAGCATCTCTAGGACTAGGATTGTTTCCTGAAATGCTTTTCATTATCCATCACGCAGGCTCGCCATGTGCACGCGCTCGCCACGTGCACGCACTCATGCTCGAGTGCATGCGCGCGCGCGAGCGCACACACACACACATACATACACACACAAATAAAGTGACTCACATTTGTCTAACAAACAATCCTGATCTTGATAATCTGAGGCCGACCAAGATCATGGTGGCAGGCTTGGTGGCACTTTCTCTGAATTTGAAATATCTTCCCTCCAAGAACTGAGAAGTGAAAGGGGGGGGGGGGGAGGCTGCCATTGGCATCTCTTTGAAGGAATAGGGGTACACATGGCTTCTTCTTGTGTACTTGGAAGCTTTTATCCTATTGTCTGCGTTTTGGACATATGTGCCTAAGCCCTCACAGAGTGGCCTGTTTCCTGATTGGACATAGGGCTGGGACCCAAGGTGAGTTGAGGCAGAGTAGCCACAGTAAGGACCCCAAAACCCTCCTCTGCTCAGGCATGGGGAAGTACCCTGTGTGCCTCAGAGCATGCCTCAGGTTAGCCATGTCAGTGGAAAGATGCGCACCTGCTAGGCCAGTCAGACAGAATTGAGCTTCCCAGGGTTCTGTGGAGACCGTCAGCCCCAGTGACCCACCTCCTCCAACCAGCCCTCGCCTCCACTCAGTTATGAACTTATCAGTGAATGCCCTTGAGTTCCAGTTACCCCTACAGAACAGCGGTGGGGTAGAAGTCCTTGACAAGTGAGTCTTTAGAGTGCGTTATTTGTATTCAAACAATACCCACAGCAGTGAGTAGCTGTGACGTGGCTGGGAGCACTCATCCTCTTTCTCTCTGGAGCACCCAGCATCGTGGGTAAGACAGTCTGGCCCATAAACCACAGGCAAGCTAAGCGATTTGAAATGTCTCTACAAAGCAAGTAGATGCGGCTCTCACTGTTTGTGGCGATAGTAAAGACAACATCCCGTTAGTTCCAGGAACTGGCTCTGTGACTCAACACCGGCTGAGACACTTCATAGGCACGGAAACCCGAAGGAACCGGGAAAGCCTGATACATTGATGGAGACACCCATGTGCGCGTGCGTGTGAGTCCGGTCACACAAATACCTTTCCATCTGGCCTGAAGAGGGGATGCTGGAAGCTGAGAGAACAGGGTTCTGTGAGGCTGTGACCTGTTCCATTTTCCCTTGTGGCCTGCAGCAAGAAGGCAGCAGAGGAAACTGATGGGTCTGGTCCCAAAGGAGACAGAATTATGAGCACACGTAACGCTGTCTGTACAGTGAGAAAAAGAGCCTTTTCCTCATGGAGAGGCACCGTGAAGGCATAGGGCAGCCTCCGAGGAGAAAGAGCAAGTTGGACAATGGGCCACCCCGCGGTCTGGACCTCACATTCTAACACACTTGTGAGAATCAGGAAAATCACACTTTTACCACTGACGCCATTATAAAGAGTGAGGTTGGGGGCGGGGGGGGGGGGGGAGTCTCGGTGATGAGCCAGGGGCTGATGTCATCAAGTCGCCCCTTATTCCTCTTGTAAGTAACACAAACACGCTGTAGCCTCGGGCAGAGCAGAGCAGACTTGAGCGGTGCACACACCACATTCGAACTGTGAAGGCAAACGCAGCCTTTAGCCACAACGTGATGTGAAGTCCAGGGAGTTGCCAGGCGGGACCTGAGAAAGCAAAGCAAAGCAAAGCAAAGCAAAGAAAAGAAAAGACAAAAGAAAAAAGAAAAGAAAAGCTGCATGGATAGATACACACAGGGAGATGAAAAGATTAAATACTTTGCCTATGTGGGTGTTATAGGGATGAAGCATACCAAAGTGGGGTACACGACGTAAAGGAAAATATATCATAAGAATTATGCGTGTGTCAAAAATTACTGTTGCTGTTGTTGTCATTTATCAGGTTTGGGGGTCGGACTCAGGGTGTTGGGCACAGTAGGCAACCACGTGATCAGATACCTCAAAACTGTCGCTGGTGAGCAGCAGACCTGTGTTTTCCCACTGAGCCACTTCCCAGGCGCTCCTTGGTAGAGGCCAACCAAGTGCTCTATCTCTGAGCTGCGCCAGTAGGTTTTAGCCAAGACTTGTACTGCTGACCCATGGCCGCAACCTCTGCTTCTATTATGGAAAAAAAAATCTTAAGTTGGGAGATCCCAGGAATTTGTGCCAAAGCAGACACCCGAGCGTATTTACACACTCATAGGACCAAGGCAAAATCTCTCTAAACTAGTTAAGCTTACAAAGCTGAGGCCTGGAAGCGAAGCTCAGGGGTAGAGCACTTGACTAACCTGAAGATGCACTGGGTTCAATCCCCAGTCCTGCCTCGTGTTGCCTTAACGTATGTGGTCACCACGGCCGGTGCTGATCCCACTAGACACAGCCCTGGAGTGCACCGCCTATAACAGAAGGAACTGCGCAGTGAGAAACAGCTCTGTAGAGTATCTGTTGATGATTTTTTTAAATAGCCGAAGCATCTTCACTGCTTTGCAAATCTGTTCAAAGGGGTGATCACTTTTGAGTTTTGGTGGTCTGGTCAATCTGCTTGCCGTTGGCTTACAAATATGTAGAGTTTGTTGATAGATGTAGGTTCTCCTTAGTCTGATGGGTCTATCTTTTTGCCCCCCCCTTTGTTTTGTTTTGTTTTGTTTTGGTATAAAATCCTCCTCCTTTCCCCCGTCTCATGGGAAACCCAGCAGAGCCTGTGAAGGGTCCACTCTGCCTTCCCAATTAAAGTGCTACAGGCCAAGTCAGGACAAGCAAATGGGATCCGGGGGAGCAGAAGGCTCCAAGTTGGGGAGACTTCTTGGGGTTCAACTCGTCAAGTTTGCTCCACGGGTAGCTCTCTCTTCCTCTGTGAGTGCTGCGACAAACTCTGTCATAAGCAAGAACTGCCCCGAATCACCTCGGGCGCCACCGGAAGTGCCTTTGCCGTGGGAATGTGCCACTTTACTTAGCCCAGTTAGGGTGTGGTTCCGGGGCTGGAATCCTCGCCGTTTCCCTCCTTGGCAACCTGCACGTGCCACGCCCATGACAGCTGGAGCCCAGAGAGCAAGCAGGGGACAGGGTGATGGCACGGGCCAGGTGTGACTTGGGACAGCTTGGCCACACAGCCTGACTTGTGCCCTGGAAACACAGGCTGGCTTCCGTGTCCTCCCCCCACCCCCGGCCCATCTCTCCCGCCTCAGCATCACAGAAGCTGGCGCCCGCCCGGCACCCTGGCTCCCCGAGAGCCTCTCCAAATTGCCTCTGCCCAGGTCCTCGTTCTCAATATCTCTGCAAGTGTGTGCCACCGCTTTGTCATATGAAGACGGATAGAGGCAGGAGAAGTGGGCGAACGGGGGCCTGGGCCTTAATGTCTCTTTTCCTTTCTCGTTGGTGAATTAATATCTCTTTGCCATTCTATGGTGGCGAAGAGGCTGCTTCGGGGTATTGAAAATATCCCAGGCCCCCACTCCCTGTGAAGCCCGGGGCATGTTTATCACGGTGCCAATAAAAGCGGCACGATTTATGGTCCTGCTTTTTAATTCATTCAATTCTCTCTTCATTGGGAGGTTAATGCCGTTGATCTATTTTCTCTTGAAACAAATAAAAACAATATGTGCTGACACCCGGCTTGGACTTTTGACATGGACCAGAGAGGGTCAGCATTTAATTTTATATTTATAGACTACACAGACAATATTATCTGTATTAGAGACTGCTCACTCAATCCTTGTCATTTTACAACTTGGGTCAGAGGCTCCCATCTCCAGCCTGGCACTTCCGTCCGTTGTCCTCTTTTCCTCCATCTCTTTCCATGTCTTTCTCTTCCTGTTTGTATTTCTTTGTTGACTTCACTCTCTGTGTACTCTCTTTTCCATGGTCTGTCTTTTGTCATCTGTCTATCATCTGTCCGTCTGTCTGTCTGTCCGTCTGTCTGTCTATCTTTGTCCTCCCTCATCTATTTTGTTTATGTACCCACCATTCATTTACTTATATAACTTCTACCATCTATATACCCAGCATCCATGTGTATAATCTGTCCATCTGCCTGTGGATCATTTAGCATCTGCCTGTAAAGCTCCGGTCCGTGTGTCGTCTGTGTTTCTTCACTGTCTGCCACCTCCCTGGATCCCACCACTGCTCTATCCATCATCAATATCTTCCCTTGCCCAACCAACATCTGTCTCTTGCCCTGTTCCTTCTCTCCTTTTTCCTTTCTTTCCCTTGCCCCGCCCCTTTTCCTCTTTGATCCCTCCCCCCCTCCGCCCACTTCCGGTTTTGGCTCCGGGGGGGGGGGGGGGCTTTTTCCCTGTCTCCTGTGTTTCAGGGAGGAGTTGAGAGCCCCAGGATCAGGACTGAACAGTCTGAGTTTGGACAACTAGAATGCTGCCTTCCTCTGAGAAACCGTTTTTACACTCCTTTCGAAGATCCGTGTTCAACCTCCGAGTGAGAAGGAGGGTGGTTTCGATGGGGGCGGAAGTGTCTCTTCCCTGCGCGAGTTGCTTGCACTTTGCCACTGGCGACAGCCACGTTGCTGAAAGCACCGTCCAAGCCAATCAAAGTGGTTTGAAAAGTAAACGACGGGAGCAGCTGGAAAGTGACAATGGCAGAATCTGGGCCCTGCTGTTCCCTTCCCAAGTTAGACAGATCTGGTTGGATCTTCAAGCTCACTGCTGCCGTGAACAAACGGTAGGCGAGTGACAGAGGCAAACCCAGGGGAGTGTTTGAATCTTGAGTGTAACTCGCCTATCTTTTGCTCACCCACGCTTCAAGAACTCCCGACCCCAAGGACCTATACCCGACTGAGACGGTCCATGACACCCGGTCTGCCTCTGTGATGTAGAAAAGTCCATCACAGGAAACATCACGTGCGGCCAAAGCCTGCTCATATGGAAGCACGCGTAGGGGTCGGCTTGGGTCTGCAGCGTCATCTAATTAATTGGGGGAAAACAGCATTTCAGTCTAAGCAGCTTTATTAATAAAAGTGCCTGCTTTCCAAATAGCCTGTTTGTAAGGACGCAGGGACCAGGTGATGCCTTAGCTTAGCTATGTGCCAATCGGATCTTGGATCTGTCGCTTTCCTGGTCTGTCACAGGAGGCAGAGATGTCCCCAGCCCTCTCATGGCATCACACTCAGTAGTGTGTACAGCTTTCAGATGGTTTTCTCTTGTGATGTCCTGTTGGGTCAGCCACCAGCATGGCGGCAGGAGGCTCCATGGACTGCCACTGGGCTGCTGCCGCCTCTGGGCCCTTCTGGAGGTCCTGTGTCCTCACCTGTGAAATCAGGGTAACGATGCTGTGCCATCCACGGATGGCAGGAGGATTAATTAGATGCTATATTTAAAAGACTTTAGACCCTTGGAGGGAAGAGCAGTGTAACTGATATCTGAGAAGATAAAATATTTAAGCCATAGCCTCCAGGGGCCGTTCATCTTATTGTATTTTCAGCATTTTAGAAATTTTGTATGAAAACATTCTTTGGGAAAGCTTTTCTGCCCAGCCAGCCAGAGCAGAAAGACTTCAGAAGGTGCCATTTTCTCTATACTGGCTTCTTCTTGTTCCCTCACCCTACAACTGCCAAGATGGCGGAAGCTGGGAAGCCTCTTAGCTGGGCTCTTGGAATGGTATTAACTGACCAGCTTCACAGCCTACAGCAGACAGCTACAATGCCATGCCCGCACCCCTGTCCACACCCCCCTGCAAGTCTGGTCAGACAAAGAGCACTTCCGTCAAGCAAATATCAAGAATTCCTAGTTTCATCCAGAGAATACTCCAAAAGGCCCGCCCCTTGATGAAGAGATGAGGGCCTTTAACAGCTGCTGAGCGGGACGGTCAGTCTTCTCCAGGGATGAACTCCTTGGTGGCTTCTACAATTCCAGTCAGCCCTCAACATGTATACATCTGAGCGACAGTAGATGGACCCTGCGGACTGTGTGCGTGTGTGTCTAAGTGTTTGTGCATTAGTCTGTGTAAGTGCATGTATGTGTGTGAGTGCATGTGAGTGTGTGTGTGTGTAGTGTGTGTGCACATGCCTATGCGAGTGAGAGTGTGTGTGTGCATGAATGTATGTATAAGTGTTTGTGCATTGGTATGTGTGTGAGTGTATAAGTGCATTGTGTGTGAGTGTGTGTGCATAAATATGTGTGCACATATGTGAGTGTGTGAGTGAGTGTGTGAATGAGTGTGTAAGTGTGTGCGCATCTGCCATCCAGTTGATCAATCAAGCTAGGCTTTGCCTTCATCATCATGTTTAAATGAAGGAAGAAGCACATCAAAATTTACACACACACACACACACACACACACACATACACACACACACGCTCACATGCACGTGCACACACATTAATAAAGAATAGTTAAAGAAGGATTCATGAATTTAAGATGGAGCTGGAAGAGCATGGGGAGAGGTGAAGCAGAGAACGGAAACGCAGTGCTCACACATGAAATTCTCAAAAAAAAAGTCTGTAGTTTACTAGTATAGAAACTATACGTACCTGAAATTATTACTTTTTTAACTGCATGTAATTTAACTTAAACCAAGCTTCTTGCTTTCGGTCATGAAGCTGAGACACACAGACTGATTTTTTAACCCGTGACTTCCTGGGAGACTGGAGGCCAGTCCTCGGGCCGCCTGCTTCCCTGGACACCAAGCAGCCGAAGTTTGAGAACTCTGATCTCCAGGGGCCCTTGGAGGCCTTTTGTGGCTCTTGTTGCATCAGTGACACTGCATTGCGACATTGTGCAGACGCCAAGCCCAGCCGCATCTCCGTCTACCCCGCTCTTCGATCTGTGAGGCCACGATGATTCATTTTGTCCTCACTTAGAACCACGGGTTTCCACTCCAATACTGTCTGCTCCGCATGGGGCAGAACTCCAGCTCAAGCCAGTGGGGGAAGGACCAGGAAGTCACCACTCCATGGAGCTGGAGAGGGTGTGTGTTTGGGGCCAGGGGCCAGCACTGGCCTCAGCCATGGCTGGACAGAAATTCTGTAGGGCATCGTCAACCCCATCTCTCAGATCTGTGCTCTTCAGTGTTGTCTGCTCCCTTGTGTAAACCCCGCCCCCCTGCCCCAACCCCCATCAGGGATGAGTTCTGATGAAGGTTCGAGTATGGTTTCCCAAAACCTATGTGGTTGAAGCAGAGAACTGACTCCTCAGAGTTGCCCATTGGCTGCCACATGTGCACCCCAGCGCACGGGTTCCAGTGTGCGTGTGTATCCCCCCCCCCCAAATACATACACAGTAAGGAGATACAAACATTTAAAGGTGCTTCATAAATATGGCCTCCTTCCTGAAAGACTAACTCCTTTACCTACCTCGGGCTCTGTCAAGATGACATACATGCTGTGTGCTGCGACCTGTGGCTGCATATGTAGGGACCAGCCTGTCGGTGGTGAGTAGATGTCAGCACAGAGTATGGGCCGTGGTTGGTCCCTTCTATCTCCGTGCAGGCATCTGCCTCTGCATAAAGGCACGATTGCTGGGAACTTGGACCAATCCTGGGCCGGGCTATCAAATTACCTGACATTAATTTTTGTGCAAGAAAATGAAGATTTAAATTAGATACTGCCTTTTAATGGAAAATGAAGAAGGATTCAGTCTTTCACACCCCAGCGCATTGTGGAGGAATGCTGAGTGGGTGTATCAACCATCAATAAAGTGCTGCTTAGCCAATCAGCTGGGCAGGAGGACAGGAAGTGGAAGGCGAGGCTTGCTGGGGAGAAAAGAGCAATTTTGGCCGTTGTGGAGAGAGTCGGTGGACTGGGTGGAAGGACAAAGGGGAAAATGACCAGATGAGCATCTTTGTGGCAAATGTTTGGGGTATATGTATTATGTATCAGTTTAGTTTGCTTACCATAGTTTAGGAGAAGATTTGTATTAGTTTAGATTCTGCCCAGCGTTGTGTGAGATTCTGCCCAGCGTAGTGCTAGCAGCTTTAAAGTACACTTCAGGCTTGGTGTCTTTATTTAGCATCTTAGGCTGAACTGATACATTTTTACTGTAACAGTGCATAGCTCAGGATTCATACTGCCCGTGACCTTTGCGGTGTCCCCCACCCACAGGGATGTTCTCATTCTTGGGTGGTTCAGAGGAGGCGATAGGATGGTGGTCCCTTCTTTTCACATCTCCCACGGGTCCAGGCTCACGCCCCCTCAGACTGGGTGCAGCTTAGGGAGTTTTGAAAGCATGAATTCTCAGCCCCAGACCCTGAGGATGGCCCTTGGACGTGAGGAGGTTTGAGATATTTCTTGAATGTGTCTAATTGTTGATCCTCAGCAACATCCAGGCACTTCTGCCACATGGGAACCCAGAAAACCTTAGCAGAGTGAGAAGGGACCCATTAGATGCTGTGTGGCCAACAAAGTTCATAGCCCGTGAAACAGAAACCCAATGCCTCCACTCACGGATGGACTCTGCTAGCAGCTCCACCACCATCTATCCATCTATCGAGCCGAAGTCAACCTAATCTTTCTCCAAGATGCCCTGAGATATGCATACAATGCATGTGTCCTCCATTGACAGAGCTGGAATTAAGCCCATCACCTGGGCAGCTGGGCTGGGTTATCTCCACAGCTGGAGACATGCCACGCCTTTGCCGGGCCTCCTGTAGCCTCGTCTGTGCTGTGTCCACTTCCTCTCACCCCACCGGAGCTCTCTCTGTATGAGTACATGAAAAATAAATCAGAATTTCCATGAACCAAAGCAACACAGAGGGGTGAAGACTCCATAGGCCACAATCCAGAGACCCACAGTGGCGGGGGAGGCATAGAGCCGTGGTTCTCAGCCTTCCTTCCTCGGGCTGCGACTCTTTACTCAAGTCCCTCATGTCGTGGTGACTCTCAGCCATAAAATTATTTTCGTTTCACTACTGTTAGGAATCCTATTGCAAACACCATTATGCGACCCATTGCGAATGGGTCATTCAACGCTCGAGGGAGTCGAGACCCACAGGTTGAGAAGCACTGGCCGAGAGCCTGCTGCTGCTCTGTCCACGGTAGTGGGAGCTTGAATCCTGGCCTGTTAGATCTTGGTAGACTAGGAAGGCAGAGACTGGACCTGAAGGGTGCCTCCCAGAGGGGTGGGTGCTCCTGGCTGGGCACCGAGTGTTCAGACGTGAGCCTGTGGGCCGAGTACAGGTGGGAGCATCACAGACTCAAGCCACACCCTGCTGGTCCCCCAATGGGGCAGCATGGTCAGTTTCCATGGCTACCCCAGTCAATCTTCAACTGCCTTCTTTAACCATGTAGTCGATGCACCCTCACGAGTGGGGCGCCCTGCAAACTGGGAGGCTCACCGTCTTATAAAAGAGATTTGGAGTTAATTGTCAACAAAGACCAGGCTGAGAGTGAACTGCTGTCATTTACCTCTGCCCTGTCTCATTAAGCACTTTATAGTTCTCGAAGTTTAATAACTTTAGTCATAGGTAAGATGAAAACAATCTTTCCGGTAATGAGCAGAGAGTCTCCCTTTCGGCCACTACATTAGGCTCGGATTGTGTTTTCCAAAGCAGTCAGCACCCCCTTCCCCTCCCCCACGCAGGATCCAAAGGATGCTATTTCCAGCCATGCAAGGCAGTTACCCTAAACTTTAATAGATTTGCTTTTAAATGCCATTTTGATATTGTTTCTACCCTGCCCATAACCCGTTATTAAAATTGAACACTAACAAAAAGGCCTCGTGAAAACCCCTATAAGAGCTCCGCAAACAAGGGGCTCGGTATCATGCCGGACAGAAGAGCCACCTGGGCCCCAAAGAGGCTTCAGAGGATACTTCCGGATGACCCCTGACCCTGACAGGCGGCCTCCCACAGCTTTGGACTCACTGAGGTTTTCAAGTTCTATGAAAAAGGCGGAAACTAGCAAACCACCTTCTCAGCCCAGCCACAGTTACAAAGGGGAGCGATGACTTCTTGGGTGGGTGCCTAATTTCCTTTGCCTGGGACGGCCACCTGCCTGAGCAAAGCAGCTAACAGCCCAGATAGAGAGTGACTACCCACAGGAGCCTCTGCCTTTGTTCTCACAGAAGCCGAAGGACATAAACGCTTGGGCTGGCTTCAGCCTCCTACTTGTCCTCAGCCTCGTGAAGGCCCCAGGAGGAGTGATGTTTATTCTAATGTGACCCAGCCTCGGATAACACTGTGACCTACAGAGACATGCCACCGTACGGCTTGGCTGTGTGTATATGTATGTGCGTACGTGCGTGTGCACATGAACATATATGTAATGCATTGCCCTGCTTATGGCTACTTACGTGTGAGTATAGATTGACACAAGTTCCCACGTCTCTGTATTTGAACATATTAACCTGAGTATGATTACTTGTGTGACAGAGAAAGTGTGTGTGTGTGTGTGTGTGTGTGTGTGTGTGTGTGTGTGTGTGTGTGTATGCCCATGCACACACACTGGTGCACATGTGTTATTAACAATAGGCAGCAAGGCTCCCAGGTAAGATGTGGCAACACCACATAATGAGCTCCTTGAAGCTCAACTGCGTTCTACGATTGGTGCCAACTTGTCCTGTGGTTTGGAACGAAAGGATTTGGCTTTGGGAGGTAGATGATTGCTGCGCCTCGGAGCAGCTTGGATACGAGGCTTGGCGACAAAAGCAGGGAAGTGGGAGCTGGGGGTTGCCTGGAAAGGAGTCACCTGGAAGGGCGGACTCTGAGACAGGCGGCGGGTAGGTGAGAGGTAAGTTTCCTCTTCTTCCCGTGGCCTCTGAGGCAATCTCAGCGCTGTGTGGCGATGCCTCAGGTGGGACCCATCCATCCCCGGATGCCGTGACGGCAGGGATACGGGCACAGAGGGTCTGTGTGTACAAACACCGACATTCCGGATGGGCGTGTCGGGTTCTGGTTCTCTATGTGTGCAGAATGCCGTGGGCCACGTGAAAGCACGTGGATCTGGGCATGGGCCACGTGAAAGCACGTGGATTCAGGCACTGACTTTGTGTCTGCTGATGTGAGACTGACCTTTGTGTCTGCTGATGAGAGTCAGGGCACCACAGAGGAGGGAGATTAGTGAGATCTGGAGAGTGGGAAAGGAGCAAAAGGCCAGTGAAAGATGCTCCAACTCTCAGCACAAAGAGCCGTAGGCATGAGGAGTACATCCCAGTGGGTCCAAGGATCCTATTTAGAGAACCTGACAGGAAAAACAAGTTCCCAGGGGAAGGGTCCATGGGGGGGGGGTAGCTCCTTACAACCAGCAGCCCGCTGATAGTTGCAAGTGTGGACAACTGAGAACAGAAGAGGCACACAACACGAAGGACAAATCCACGGAGAGTCATACCCTTGACTCTGACCGTCCTGTGAGCACGCGGGCTGGCTCCATGTCTGCTGTTGGAAGAAACCACATTTCAGTGTTCCTCACTGGTGTCAGGAGTGAGAGGTCTGTCTAACGTGGTCCTTGGGAACTCATGATAACAAGAGGTTTCCCACACACGTAGCTCTCAGGGTCTTGTGATGGTGACAGAGCCCACCAGTCACACCCACCTGAAGACCCTCAGCGCAGGCAGGCCAGCAGTCGAGGCAGGAAGCTGTAGCATCACCACCAAGTGGGGTTCCCGGAAGGAGTGGAGTGTTTGTGACCATGGAGCAGAGAAGGCTCCGGAGCCAAATGTGACCTCATCTCCCGTAGCATCCCAATACCCTCCCCCTCCATTGTTTCTAAGAAAGCCATTGATCAGAAACTGTAAACCAGAGGCTGGTATGAATGACAGCTTATAAGAACATCCCAGTGGCTTGCCTGGGTGGCCATTACCGGATGGGAGACATCTAAAGTGTTGTGTATTAGACATCTCACTGAGCCGCGCGGAGGATGAAAATGATGCCGTTTGTAGGAAAACCCATGACACCGCGGGTCATCATGTCAAGTGAAACAAGCCAGACTCAGAAAAGCAAATATAACTCGATTATTTATCCCACAGGCAGAATCTAAAATGGAAGGGAAACTTGAAAGGGAAACACTCAAGGGGGAGGGGTCGTCGGGAGAGGGAGAAGGAACAGAGGGGATGGCAGCATCGGTGGATAGGATCACCACATGTATGCGTGAAGGGTCATAAGAAAGCCTACTACATTACGCCGTGATTATGTCCTCACAATGGCCAGTGGCTTCACAAAGCGAGAAACACAATCTGTAAATCTGTAAATCTGTAAAATCTGAAGATGGAGAATCTTCAGATAGGAGAGTTAAAAGCCACTCAGGGGGTCAGAGCGTCCTGTACACAGTAAACACATGCTAAATGCTGCTGGTGCCAATGCTTTAGTATGGTTTAGCCCATGTCTGGTCACACGGCACAATCCTGAGGGGCCAATATAGGCCCTCAGAGTGACCTGGGAGTATACGGTGCCTTAGTGTTTGCAAACCTCCCAGGTGTCACCACGGCCCTGGGTAACGGTGACTTCTACACGGCCTGAGCCAAAGGGATCTCTATTAAGGCCAAGTTCACTGGGCACCTGAGACTCTAAAATGCAAATCACCAGAGAATTGCAATCCTGGGCACGGCCTCCCTGAACCTGCTTGGCAGAGCTAAGCTGTCTTCTGTTTAGAGGTCTGAATGGCACGGCCTGGCCTCGTATCTTGCTGCATAATAAATTGTGGCCCTCACATTAACCGGTCAGGCTTCGCTGATAACTGAAATGCCGGCTGCTGGTGGGGCCCTGATCAATACGATTTTCTATTTATAGGATTGGTACAAATGGAAGTTTTATTTAAATGAGACAAAAGCCGAGGACTACACAGGCGATCGATCTGATAAGATACAGTAAAAGAGTTTAATTTCAGGGTGATGTGCAGCGTGCGCGCACGCGCGCGCACACACACACACACACACACACACACACAGAGAGAGAGAGAGAGAGAGAGAGAGAGAGAGAGAGAGAGAGAGAGAGAGAGAGAGAGACTGACTTGTGGAAGCATTCACGCCCAAACTCCTGAGATAGGACATACAACGTCCTGCAAACACTGTTAAAACAAACAAACAAACAAACAAACAAAAAACAAAGCTGTGACAATGTGCTGGGCAGCAGACAGAGTTAAACAAAAATCAGACAGAGACAGCAGGCAGGAGAAATAAGCAAGCTAATCAGACACGGTGGAAAAATGGTCTCTCAAACTGATCTTGAGTTTCAGTCCCTCTGCTGTCACTGTTTAGCCATGTGATGCTGAAGAGGGCGCTGCCTGGCCTGCCATTCCATCTTCCCTTCTAGAAACAAACCTACCTAACCCTGAACCTCCACAGCTCTCCAGAGAGATGGCATCGTGAGGGAAAAGGCACAAGTAGAGGGACAAACGTCAAGCATCCCAGTCGCATCCTGGTACCCAGGTGACTAGAGACCAGGTTCCATTGTTGAACCTTTGGAGCCATACAGCCTCAACGAAGAGCATGGGAGCTCTGAGGAGGCAACCACTCTGTGCTCCCTAGCAGGGAGGAGCTGTGAACTCTTGGTCCCCAGCTGTCCTGGGAGGTTATGGAACCTGACGTAGGGCCTATCTGGGAAGAGGCGAGCCACTAGGGACAGGCTTCGAAGGCTGCGTCTCGGTTCTGTGTCTGGTCTGGATTTCTGCTTCGGTATCTCGTACGATGTCAAGGAAGCAGCGGCGTCCTGATGGCATGAATTGGATGGCTCCAAACTCCATCTGTGCCCTTCCTTCCCACCAGGATGGGGTGGGAGCTGCAAGCCAAAAGAAGCCTCCGATGAAGCGGTCACATCAAAGGGGAATGTAACTGACACATTAAGGTGTGTCACCTACCTACAGATTGCGCAGGTGGCAGGCTCACTCCCTCCCTATCAACTTCTTTGTCCCCTCCAAAGACAGGGCTTGCAATTCTGCAGGTCGCAGAGTTCCCCGTGGATGTCCCAGGATGCCCATGCTGAGGATGCTCGGTCATAGCTTGGCAAAAAGAGATGTGCTCTTGGCCTTCGGGGTTTGGCCGTGCCCCAGGGAAGCAGGCAACTAAGAGTTCCTGAGCCACAGAGAAGGGTAAGATTGTCCTAGTGCCAACACCCTGTTCCAGGCAGCATCCATATCAGCCTGGTGTTAGCTTCCACGCCCATAGCAGCAGGGAACATGGCACTGGCCAGGCATGGAGGAGGAAGAGACTCACCCTACACTCCCAGGTGTAGTGGAACATTCATACTGGATGAAAGGAAAGCTGCCAGCAGTGGCTGCTGTCCCATCCTCCATGACCCTCTACAGAGCCCTCTGATGAGAAGGATGCTCATTCCACAGCCCCCCGCACCCCCCCCCAATCCTGGCTTATCACTGGCATCTCAGCACAGCCATTTCCCAGCTTTGTCTTTCTTCCACTGTGTTTCATGGCAGTTTGAGGTCCCCAAGCTTTTAGCTTTTAAATTTGTGTTACATTCATGTATGCGCAGTGGTACTTGTATGAGGCAGGGTGTACATTCATTTATGGGCAGTGGTACATGCGTGTGGAGGGTGTGCATTCATTTATTTGCAGTGGTATAGGTGTGTGGCAGGCTGTACACTCAGTTATGTGCAGCGGTACACATGTGTGTGCACAGGTGTGTACATTCATATATGTGCATGCAGGTGTGTATGCTCATTTATCTGCAGTGGTGCATGTGCGTGGTGTGTACATTCACTGTATGTGGAGTGGTACATATGTGTGTGTGTGTGTGCAAGTGTGTACATTCACTTATGTGCAGTGGTACATGTGCCCGTGTACAGGTGTGTATATTCACGTATGTGCAGTGGTACATGTGTGTGTGCAAGTGTGCACACTCATTTATGTGCAGTGGTACAGGTGTGTATACTCAGGTGTGCACATCCATTTATGTGCAGTGGTACATGTGCGTGTGTGCAGATGTGCACATCCATTTGTGTGCCGTGGTACATGTGCATGTTGTGTACATTCACGTATGTGGAGTGGTACATGTGTGTGTGCAAGTGTGTACACTCATTTATGTGAAGTGGTACATGTGCCTGTGTGCAGGTGTGTACATTCACTTGTGTGAAGTGGTACATGTGTGTGTGCAAGTGTGTACACTCATTTATGTGCAGTGGTACATGTGCCTGTGTGCAGGTATGTACATTCACATATGTGGAGTGGTACATGTGTGTGTGCAAGTGTGTACACTCATTTATGTGCAGTGGTACATGTGCCTGTGTGCAGGTGTGTACATTCACTTGTGTGAAGTGGTACATGTGTGTGTGCAAGTGTGTACACTCATTTATGTGCAGTGGTACATGTGCCTGTGTGCAGGTATGTACATTCACATATGTGGAGTGGTACATGTGTGTGTGCAAGTGTGTACACTCATTTATGTGAAGTGGTACATGTGCCTGTGTGCAGGTGTGTACATTCACTTGTGTGAAGTGGTACATGTGTGTGTGCAAGTGTGTACACTCATTTATGTTAAGTGGTACATGTGCCTGTGTGCAGGTGTGTACATTCACATATGTGGAGTGGTACATGTGTGTGTGCAAGTGTGTACACTCATTTATGTGAAGTGGTACATGTGCCTGTGTGCAGGTGTGTACATTCACTTGTGTGAAGTGGTACATGTGTGTGTGCAAGTGTGTACACTCATTTATGTACAGTGATACAAGTGTGTGTACTTGGGTGCGTACATTCATTTATGAGCGGTGGTACATGTACATGCGAGAATGTGTAGACCTGTGTAGAGGCCACAGGACAACCTCAGGTGTCGCTCCTCAGGGGCCATGCAATCCGTGTTCTGAGGCAGGCTCTTTCACTGTCCTTGACATCATCAATTAGGCTGGCTGGCCAAGAGCACCAGGGAGCAGTCTGTCTCCACCTTCCCAGCACTAAGAATAAAAGTGTGTGCCAACATGGCCGCCATTTTTAATTTTTTTTACATGAGTCTGGTGATCCTGATGGTCTCCTGGCAGGAACTTAAATATCCACATTTTCTCTCCAGGTCTTCACTCGAGTTGATTTGTTTACTTGCTTATTTGTTTTTGAGACAGTCGCTCACTATGTACGTAGCCCTGTCTGGTCTTGAACTCGCAACTCTCCTTGCCACCGGCTCTTGAGAGCTGAGACTGCAGGCTTGTGCCATGATGACCAGCCAGGGTATGAGGACAGGAAAGACACGGTGTCTCTTTTCCTCTTTAGGATGAAGCCATGTGCTACAATCTGGGGGGAGTGAAGTTTGTCTGTTTAATGGCATTAAGAGACTTCATTTTGCATATAGAAGTCGTCAGGTATTAGGTAATTCAGATCGTAAATTCTCCTCAAAGTGACCCGTCATCCTCTCCATATTTATTTATTTTTCTTTGAGAGGATGGGAGGCATAAAAGCAGACTCTGTAGTTTTATATCTGTCAGCTTGTCACATAAATATCTCAGTAACTACTGATCATATCATCATAAAACTTCCCTTTATATTGTTGGACGTGTCACTTTAGCCCATGGCACACACACAAAAAAAACCACATGCAAGTGGCAACTTCATTCGGGGCCGAGGGCCATTGATGGGCACCTTGATGCCTTTCTGTGTGGGACGAAGAAGAGTCTGGAATGGGATCGATGTAAAATGAGAGACCTCACAGCCTAGCCCGCTGACAAAGCCATGTAGCACCTCCATCATGTGGATACAACTAAGCTCTTCAGAGTGGTGGTGCCTGGTGACCTTCCCAGAGGGCACCACTAGGGAAAAGACTGACAAGCACGGTCCAGCATAGTCCAGGGCCCTGGTGAGCACGGTGGATGACTGGGTTGGAGGCCTACTGACAGGCTGACCCTGCTTTGCAAGGAAGATGTGAAAAAAAATAAGAATTCTATATGCAAGTGTTCTTTGCACGGCAGGGGTCTGGGGCAGACCAAGGCAAGCCCTCTTCCCCAGCCAGCCTGGGCTATCCCAGGGAACGGATCCAGGTGTGGGCGACTCAAGTTCTTCACGGCAAATGACTACAGACATGTGAGTGAGGGATCACGGCTGCAGACAGGTGGCAGGCCTTAACTTGGCAGGGAACTGTTAGGTTGTGGGGTAACAGGGGCTTCCAGTGCCCTGGGGTATGAAAGACATACTTGGTTTGGGTTTTCAAGACAGGAGTGGGCGTACTTACTATTAGCTTAGCTGTGACTATTTCTATCCCTATTTACTGGGTGTTTCTTCGTTTGTGACAAATGCCTCACCATACAGTCCTAGTTGTCCTTGAATCTGCTCTCCTCCTCCCTCGACAACACCCCCCCCCCCGACACACACAAGTGCTTGGATTACAGGTGTGCACCATCACATCTGTGCTTTCGTTATTATTTAGTGGGCACAAGCCATGTGTACAGAACTGTAGTAAGCCCTGAAGGCCATGTGACCCATGAGCTCCAGAGCTTATGGTTCAACGGGACAGGGTTCGGCAAAGAAAAAATAACATACAGTTGACCTGAGACTGTCTTGGAGGGGACTGCTGAATGCTAGGTGTGACAGCGTACATGACAGTGTTCAGCCATCACTTCAGACCGAGCCCCTAGGACTCCCAGGATCAACACTGGATAAGCTACGTGCATGCTAAAGCCAGCCCTCCGTGGAAGCACACAGAACTCAGAGGCCAAGGCCTGGGATTGCATGAGCATTCTGTGCAGAGTGCTAAAAATGCGGCTCCTCCCTCATTCCCTGGTGCGCAGGTCCCCAAACAGTACCATGCTTGGGAGCACCACTGCACTGTGACACATCAGGATGAGGGTAAAGGTTGCCGTCGCTGCCAAGAGGACCTGCAGATGGCACTGAACCCCGAGAAAGGGTAATGTTGGGGTCAGTGGACAGGGGTTTGGAATAAAGCACCAGCGAGAGCCATGTCTTGCTGGGGGCAGATCTTGCCTGTGAAGAAGTGAGTGAGGGTTCGAACGCCAGCTTGCATTATCCTATGAAGTTAGATTATTTGTCATGCTTTAAAATACCTCTTCTTGCTGGGGAGAGGACTCAGTGTGGAAGTGCTGGCTACTTATGTTTGAGAACCTGGGTTTGGCTTCCTAGAATTCATTGAAAAGCCAGGCGCAGCAATGCACATCTGTAGTCCCACAGCTGGCAAGACAGGGGCAACAGGATCCCTGTTAGACAGGCAGTGCAGCTGAAACTGTGACATTTGGGTTCAGTGAGAGACCCTGCATCAGAAACTAAGATGGAGAGAGAGTGTATCCTAGTCATCTTCTACCTGTTAACAGGATGCAGCCTGAGTCATCTGACGGAGTCTCAACTGGGCGACTGCCAAGATCAGATTGGCCTGTGGGCATGTCTGTGTGAGCTTCTCTTGTTTCTTGACTGATGTCGGAAGGCCTAGCCCACTGTGGGCAGCACCAGCCCTACACAGGCCTGGCCTACAGAAGACAGCTAACTGTCTTCTGTATTGGCAGATGGCATGCCAATACATAGCTTTCCTCTATGGCTTCCTGAAGCAGAGATAAACCTGGTTTTTATGATCCCAAGAGTGGGATCTGAATGTTCTTGTGAGAACAGGTGAGGTTAATCCACTAGAAGACCAACCACCTCCTGTGGGAGCTTGATTGTTGCCAGCTGAAAAGATCCCAGGGACAGACTCTGGGAGGACATATATAAATGAGCCCAGAACTGGAGGCGGGGCTCTTTGGAGACTTGGGATAGTTTTGGCTGTTCATCGCTCCACTTCGAGACACTCCTAGAGAGAACCACTCAAGGGAAGGTTTAGGGGCTCTGGCTCCTGCTGAGGTTCCGGGTTCTGGTTACTCCAGGTTGCAGCAGAAGAAATCCTGCTGATTACACCAGGAGAATGGTTCCTTGGAACTGATATCCTTACAATTTTGTTATTGTGTTCCTTAATCCTCTTTCCCTATTGTTTTGGTTAGTTGGGTTATAAGTGATATAGGTTCAGTTAATAAGTTTGTAATAAAATATATCGGTTAAGGGAACTGAGCCTACAGCTTCTGCTTCGATCCCTGCCATGAGTTTCTCTCTTACTTCCCCCAGGAACGGACTGGCAATGGTAGTGTAAACCGGAATAAACCCTTTCCTCCCTGAGTTGCTCTGAGTCAGAGTATTTCATCCCAGCAACTGAAAAGCAAATGAATACAGAGAGCAGCAGATGTCAACCTCCAGCTTCCAGACATACCTGTACAGGTACACATATACATAGGAGCACCCACAAATCAAAATGAAATGTAAAACCTTGCCTTCTGTGGCTCTTTAATTAAGGTAAATACCCCCCCCCTTTTTTTTAACCCTAACCTAGAAAAATAGCAACAGCTACCATGCGGTTAATTTTGTTATATTTTTTTCTGTGCTTGGGAGCTGTGGTACTTTGAGTAGGTATGGCCCTCCCCAGAGACTCATATTTGTGAATGTTTGGCCCATAGGGAGTGGCCCTAGTAGGAGGTGTGGCCTTGTTGGAATAGACGTAGGCTGCGGATCAAGATGTAGATCTCTCGGCTCTTCTCCAGCGCCATATCTGCTTCCACACTGCCATGCATCCTGCCATGATGATGATGGTCTGAGCCTCTGAAACTGTGAGGTAGCCCCGACCAAGTGTTTTCTTCTATAACAACGGCCGTAGTTATGATGTCTCTTCACGGCGATGAGTAAGACTGGGCCAAACCCAGGGCTTTGAGTGTACCACTCAAGTGCTCAGCTGCTGAGGATCCTAGCTTAGTAAGTGCAATAGGGCAAGCCTCTGCGACCTGTCTGGGTGGGCACACAGTGTCTCGACATCCTTTAGAAACTCTCAGCAGCTGCATAGATACCACTTACAGACAAGGCACAAAGACAAGGACCCGTCCTTAGGCTCCGAGCTCCAAGCTGCACCCCTGGACACATCTCATCATAGCATTCAAGTTTTTCCTCTTTTTCTTTTTCTTTTTCTTTTTTTCTTTTCTTTTTTTGGTTTTTCAAGACAGGGCTTCTCTGTGTAGCCTTGACTGTCCTGGACTCGCTTTGTAGACCAGGCTGGCCTCGAACTCACAGCGAGCCACCTGCCTCTGCCTCCCGAGTGCTGGGATTAAAGGCGTGCGCTACCATGCCCAGGAAGTTCTTCCTCTTACATCTCTGGCTACTGTAAGCTCTGGGGTGGAGACATGTGCACAGGCGATGTGAGAGCAACACACACAGGCAGGGTAAGGGTGAGTGTGTCGGCATCGCAGGCGCAGACAGTGCTTTTGACAAGATGGTTCTTATTAGATGGCATTCCTTTGCTTGTTGAGACCAGAACACCCTCCTTTTCCTGTCCTCAGTTGCCTTTTCCACAAAGAGGCAGCCTTTGCTTCACTAGGCTGGGCTGGGCTCTGATTGCCCAGTGTCGCTCCGTTTCTTTCCTCCCTTGCTCCTGCATGCCATACAATCATTTGTGCTCAGACCGATTGCCCAAGGATTGGCTTGTTCATATTTAACAGGCTTTGAATGTGGCCTAGGGTATCCTAGCTGACCATGAGGAACACCAGGAATATTTTGGGCCATGGGCACTATAGACACCCACAATTCACCAGGGGTCCTCCAAGGGCCAACCAAGTGCAGTGGTATAGGGAAGGCTCAGTGTAAGGCACTGCTCCTAAACATGCTCTCACTGCACACTAAGAAAGAAAAATCTAAATCTATGGGGCAAGACAGGATCCAAACCTAATAGTGGAGGGAAGCCTGCTGTTCCAGCCTCTGGAAAGGCTGATGACATAGAAAGACCATGAGGTCAAGTCCTTTGTGGGCTACAGAGTAAGTTCAAAGGTGTCATGGACAGCTCAGTGAGACCCTGTTCTATAAAAAGTAAAACAAAGGATGGAGATAGCTTAGTAGTAGAGCCCCTGCCTAGAATCCCCCAGTGAGGGGCAGGGGTGTGGCTCAGTGGTAGAGCACCTGCCTAGAATCCTCCAGTGAGGGGCTGGGGTGTGGCTCAGTGGTAGAGCCCCTGCCTAGAATCCCCCAGTGAGGGGCAGGGGTGTGGCTCAGTGGTAGAGCACCTGCCTAGAATCCTCCAGTGAGGGGGTGGGGTGTGGCTCAGTGGTAGAGCCCCTGCCTAGAATGCACCAGTGAGGGGCTGTGGGTGTGGCTCAGTGATAGAGATCTCGTGTATCATGTATGAGGCCTTGACTTACATCTACAGCCCTGGAAAATAAAAAAAAGTAGGTGAGAAACTAGACCACAGCTTACCCTCTAGCAAGGCCTCTCTTACCTGACTGGTTTCTTATTGGCATGAGCATCTTAAATATTTGCAACCTTAGGCAGAAGACTGTCAGTAATAGCTACGGGCTGACTGGAGGAACATGTGCTTGGCCCCTGGACTCGGCTGTCCTTGGCACAGCTTTGGATTTCTCAAGCTCAGCCTATGTAATAATGCCCCGTAAATTTAGGTGTCTTTATCAAATGAAGGTGTATAAAGAACACAGGTCAATGGCCCTTTCTCAAAGGCCATCCCTGTGAGGCTGAAGGCTTTGCTTTGGACTTTGCAGGTTTCCCCG
Organism: Acomys minous; assembly: GCF_964271855.1. Lineage (NCBI taxonomy): Eukaryota > Metazoa > Chordata > Mammalia > Rodentia > Muridae > Acomys > Acomys minous. The sequence continues at coordinate 3,314,920 of NC_140502.1, read as the reverse complement.
GGTGGACACACTGGAGACCATGCTGAGAGCAGAGATGGCAAGGATCAGAAAGCTGTGTCCTTTTCCACTGACCCAATCTGAGAAGTAAACGTTGATGAGCAGGACCAGCGGCTGGGCATGCAGACGCAGGCCACGGCATCTGCGTGGACTGCTAAGAGTGTCGCCCATACCTTCCAGGAGAAGAGCCAGGCACGTCTGTGCATCCAAAGCAGCTGTAATCGCCATGAAGAAACCCACACCTTCACTACCTGTGTGAGGCCACAGAGACACTAGGCACTGCCCCTGGGCCACAGTGCCGTGACACAGAAAGTCTACCAGGGAAGCCTCTGTCGTCTGTCAGCTCTACTGCCCTGGAGGACTGTGCAGGAATGCCATGGCAAGGTTTCCAGAGCCCCTTAACTACATACGTTTTTCTAGGCTTTTTCTTCTACTTACCAGTGAGCAAGGAAAATGCAGATTTTAAACATTTTTTGAAATTTAAGTTATAATTTACATGTTTTCAAAAGGTGGCCCCTAAGTATAGGATTTGATGAGCACTCAGGCATGCATTCGCTCTCTCCCTCTCCCTCTCTTGCTCTCCCTCTCTCTCTTTCCCTCTCTGTCTCTCTGTCTCTATCTCTCTCTCTCTTTCCCCTCTCTCCCTCTCCATCTCTCTCTTCCTCCCTCTCTCTCTCCTCTCTCTCTCTCTCTCTCTCTCTCTCTCTCTCTCTCTCTCTCTCTCTCTCTCTCTCTCTCTCCTCCATGGTAGCACCATTCCACTTGAGATGCAGACCGTACCCTTGTCCCTGAGAACTCCAACATGTCTCTTTCCTGACAACACCCTCCAATGACCACAGCAAGCTACACGGTAGCCTCTGCCCAGCACAGCGCTGGAGCCCCGCATGCCAGCGTGCTGCAGCGTGCCCTCTCTCCACGCTGTCTTAGCCAGCTCAGTTTATTGTTTTCACCTGTAGTCCTGAGTGCATTCGCAGTTTATTCTCTTTTTTTTAACTGCTGAGTAATAGACCGTTATATAGTTAAAACGCTGCTTGTTTGTCCTACTCGCGTTTTGATGGCCGGGGATGCTGAAAGGAAGGAAGAAAAACAACACAGTTGCAGTTAGAACGAAACAGTTGGTTCGATGGACATTCTTGAAGGCCAGCTGTGAGCCGGGCACAGTGCTAGCAGGGCGATAGCGGTTGTGAGAGAAACCGTTGAGGGCCCAATCTGGAGGTCTTAGAACTAGTGGGTGATGAAGCTGAGGTCATGTTAGGCTGTGGTCACCTCAGAATGGAACACTTTAAAGAAAACAGACAAAACATTGGATTTTTTAGGACAGGACATTTGGTCTGTCTTCTTTATCTTTTTATTTGATGTGGGTTATTATTATTATTATTATTATTATTATTATTATTATTATTATTATTGTCATCATCATCACCATCATCATCATCATCATCATTATTTATTTTGGAGACATTATCAATATGTAGCCCAGGCTACCCTCAAACTCAGCAACCCTTCTGCCTCAGACTCCGGTGTGCCAGGACTGTAACTTTGTGCCACTATGCCTGGCGATAGTCTGGTTCTATAACGTTGGCTAAAACTCCTATGGCTACCATGAAGCTGAAAAAAAAATATGACTATTTCATCTGTTTATGATTTTATTCCTTAAAAACTACTCACTAAGCCCTGATTTGGGGTGAGGTGTGCAATGGAGACCTTGCACTGGGCCCGTCTGCTCTCTGTTTTATTATATTTATTTCTTATCAGTGTATCACCTCTTGGCTTTACAGACATATTTGTGGCCACTGTATAGAGGGTTTTGTTGTTGTTGTTGTTGTTGTTGTTCTTGGTGGTGGTGTTTATTTTTTTTTTTTTTTGTTTTTTTGTTTTTTTGGCAAATACAAAGAGAACAAGAAACACACATGCTGTGAGATTTGAATTATTTCTTCCTAAAGCCACCTTGCCCCTCCCTCTATTCAAGATCGCCCATACACATATTATCAAAGAGAGCAACCGCCGTGTTTAAACAGACCTATTCTCTCCTGAGTCCATCCCGACACGGACTCTGCTGAGGAAGGGGACGTGGGGAGGTGTTTTTGCACTCTGTGATATAGTAGTTCACGACACAATTAAAATGATGCAGCGGAAGGGTAGCTCGATAGGCTGAATTTAAATAACCAAAGCTGATTCAGGACGCCATCAGAATTAAATGCTTGACGGAACGGACATAACGAATCCAAGATGGCCTCTCCACATCTCCGCCGTGAGATGGAGTCAGCCACTGATATTTTCTGGGCAAATTTGTTGATAGATAAAACATTTTTATAGACTTTCCATTATTCCTTGTAGCCATCAGCTTTTAATTTTCTCTTTCTAGTTAATATACTTGTGTATAATTTAAGCAGAAAACTGCTCTGTTTCATCATAAAAGATTTGCCCGTTACTGGGGCTGTGTAAATCGAGCGGACAGCGCGACATCCTTGAACCTTGTTTTTTGAGGCATTTGTTGACAACAACAGAAAGAAGATCACAGACGCCGCCAATAAGCGTGGACATCAATTATTTTTTAATTGTATAGGAGTACAGTACACTAATTAAAACTAGTATATCTTGCAATGCCAAAGGCAAAATTAATTATTAATTTTTATTAATATTCAGAAGTAGCACAAGGAATGCATTAATAAAGATTTGCTGGTTGTGACTGAGATCTTGTTTAGCTTTATATTTTAGGAAAAAAGAAGACGGGTGGCTTGCTGGCTTGAAGTGCATAGCAAAGCTCGCATGGAAAGGATGGTCCTTACTGGAAGGGGCTTTTCAGAACAGGCACTGAGTGATGGAGGACATGCCATGCAAACCCCCACAGCCTGTCTACAATGCTTTGCCTTGACAACTCTACGCTCACCTGTAAAACCGTTACTGTTACCTTAGACACATTTGGGTTATTAACTTGGATATTTTAGTTAAGCCATCTCGCGTTGACATTTAATAATTCATTTAGGAGCTATGCATATAATATTATCCATCGCACCAAATCCAAGAGGAATGCAATTAGTCCTGTGCGCTAAAAAGGTTTTGATAAGGCTGCTGGCTTCTTCTTCCGCTTTCTTTTCCTCTCTCTGTCTGTCTCTGTCTGTCTCCTTACTCCCTTTCCTGTTCTTATTTCTTCTCCCGCCTCACAACCTGAAGAAAGTCTCTGTGGTTCTCTTGTCCTAGCTGACAAAGATGGGGGGGGGCACACTTCAGCTGACTTCCGTGAGCCTCGCCGGAGTGTATACAGATGGAGCATAAACTCTGCATTCCTTATGGCCCATTGGTGGTGCCCAGTATGTGTGGCCAGTACCGTTCATGTCGCCTTCCTTCAAAAGGACTTCGCCTTGGCAAAGTCTTATCTGTCTCAGTATAAATCATTCATGAAACTCAAATTCTGGACCCTGACTTGAGGGGAAGTCTGTGTAGAAAGACTGGCAGGCTGCTCAGCCTCACGCACTGACGTCTGCTCCCACGTGGCCGTCCCACCCAGCGGGCTGGAGCATCAGGTCCACACGCCCCCCCGCCCCCCGCGCCAACCCAGCGGGCACCCTGCGTCGCACAGCTAGATTCCTGCAGGTTCTCAAATCATCAGGGGGTGAAGAGGAGAGGGGCAGAGCATTCACAGCTATGAGGAAGCCGCATGCGATTGTAGGCAAAACTGTACGGTACGGCATATGCACAGTTCAAGCCTTCCCTTCGCACCTCGGAAGATGGCAGGACTCCCCGCGAAGCACAAGCTGTCGCTGCTCCTTGGGGAAGGCGGCTCTCTGAGGAACGCTCCTTCCACCTGATGGGCCACCTTCCGCCACGCTGCTGGTGAGAGGCAGCGTCAAGCAACTCTGGGAAGGCACGTGTTCCCTAGGATGTGTGCCCTCCAATCAGGAAATATTCCTAGAGGAAAAAACATGGGTGTGCCCCGTCGCTGGCTATTTCTGGTTAGACTCGGGCGCCTCAGGGGGAGGGGGGGGGCATACATTCTGAGTTGGTGTGGAATGTGGATAAATGCCCAGCCTATTGGTTCATCCCTTCTAGTCAGAGGCCCATGTGAGGGGAAAGAGGTTGCCTTCGGAACGCCATGCTCCGTGAAGAATCAGCTGCCTCTGGGTGATGTCACAGCTTGGCCAAGTGACCCCAGACCCTGACTCCCAGGCTATTAAGTACATAATGGCCCATATCGTGAGGAATTATTATCTTCCTTTAAAAATTTTTATACCTAAAAATCACAAGTGGATATTACAGTATCTTCCCGGTTACTGAAACATCAGTCAAACGTAAAAGGTAATTCACTTCAGCCATTCAAACAACAAAAAACACCTAGGGAACATCTCATCTAACTAGGTCCCAAGGATTTGAACTCAACAAAGAAAATGCATGCACAAGTCAGCTACTGCTGTGTAACAAACAGATCCAAAGCGCAAGGATTTATACTGCATTTACACAGCATCACCAAGGTGCCTGCAATCTGGCTGGGGCTGAGCTAGTTGGGTAGCTCTGTTTCAAATGAGGATTCTCTCTCTTCACATGTAACCCTCATCTGTTTTGCTCTTAGAGGGCCACCCAGAGCATCTTCTCCTCGTGGTGAGGTCAGAGGCCGACGTCCCTCCACACTGGCACACTGGCACTTCCACTGACAGGCTGTTGTCTAAACTCAAACCATCGAGACATTTCCTGACTCGAGAGTCTTGGAATCGAGTGCCATCCACAAGGAGGCAGCAAAAAGTATGAGCAAAGGGAGGCGTGGTGTAGGCCAACAAGGTAAGTCGATCATTAATCATAGCAAAGCATCCTCTGGTGTGGCTGTGGCTTTCTGCTCCACAGAGAGTGATGTCTTACCATGTCCTTGCACGAAGGGACAATACATACGGTCTCTTTCATGAGGTCAGGACTTTAACTTGAATCTTGAGTTGGCACAAACATGGAGACAGCCCTCCCCCCCTCCTCCCCTGCCAGCCCATGCTGTGCTGAATTTGCCTTAAAATCAGATTTGTGCTTTTTCAGATTCAGGCTGCCCAATACTTTCCTTCATCCCCTCTCTGTTTAAACAAGAGAGGCGATTTCGCTCCTGGCATGAGAACAGTCTGAGACCCACGGGTGGCTGAAGTGAGGACAGCTTGCCGTTCCCTCAACGTTCACCAAGTTTCTCATTGGGGCGATAAGGCAAGGATGCTCTTTGCTCCAGCCTCCACTCAGCGGAGACACCTCCCTGCACACCAAGGGCCTGTCTCTGCCTGTACTCTCAGGGGCTTTGTGGAGCCTGTGTGGGCACTAAACCCTGGGCGACCCTATAGTTGACCTCGTGGCTGGTGTTTAACCTCTCTCTGACCCTTGGGAATGGTCCAGAGGCTCTGGTAGGAAACTGGGAAGCTCCCCCCCAGCGATACGTGCATTGTGCCTTCGGATGCTTCCAGAGTGAGTTCACGGGGTGCTTAGGGCCAAGGCTTGACAATCCGAGTCACAGAGCATCACCGGGAAGCTGTATCCACCTCCTCTCCCCACCTTATGTAGTATTGATCTAGGGCAGTAAATTACAGGCTCCATCTCACCGGGTGATAAAACAGAGGTCCTTGCCAAGCAATTAGACCAGTGAGGACACCCCCAAGTGGATGCATGGAGCCGGGCTTGGTTACCGTGATTTTAAAATCCTCACTCCTGAGACTTTTCTGGCCCTAGTAATACAAGCCAACTGCTTTCCTGTCTGTTTTTGACTGCCAGTCTCCCAACGCTTGCGTGACTGTGGTGTGCCGGCTAGTTTTATGTCAGTTGCTAGACGTTAGAGGCGTTGGGATGGAGAAACCTCCACTGAGAAAAAAAATGCCACCACCAGACCAGCTTGGGGACCAGCGTAGGGGTGACGTCCCTGGACGTTGGACTACAAGCTGTAAAGACAAAATAAATCCTTTCCTCATCAAATTGCTTTTGGCCATGGTGTTTTATCACAGCGATATAAACCTTAAGACACCATGGAGAATCTATTCCCCATTTCTAAGAGTCAACGTCTTTATCTGTAATGTGAGAACAGGGCAGGGCCCTTCGGGTAGTTCCGGAAGAGTCCAGTGGCTCGCAGGAAGGACACAGGACAGACCGGTCATCGCTTTATTCTCCATCAAGCGTTCCCCGTGTTCGAGGTGGAGTCTGACAGACACTCGAGTGTGGCCTTCCTCTTAACAGCTGTCCTGTTAGTCACGGCCTTTCATCTTTGCTTACGGCTACGTGACAGTGGTTCTCTAAGTAGATTGGAGAGGCGGTTTGTTTCCATAAATCATGTTTATGTGGTACCGAGGGCTTGTTTACTGGTTTAGGGCAAGCTAAGAACATCAGGGTTCTCGTCTTCAAGGAAGGGAGGAAGAGGGAGATGTTCTGAGGAGTTGTTTGGCACACACAAAGGCGGGATCGGGTCCAGGAGTCTGGCTTTAGAGTCAAAAGGAGAGGATGTTTCACTATGTGACAGAACACCCCCTCCCTCCCACCAGGCAGAACTGGCCTTGTCTCCCACATCCGAAAGCTATCCAAGTCCCCAGGATGCTCGGCTCGATTCTGTCAAGAGCTCCTGTCAAGAATAACTCCGGTTCCTAACCCTGAACCCAGAGGATGTCATATTGGCAGTAGGTGGACAGAGAAAACACCACGGAATAAGTTGGACATCTGTTGGAAGTCATGTGCTGTCGACAGGGCTTCCCTGGGCCGGCCCGAAGTCCCATGCTCAGCGGGAGCCAGACAAGGCCCTTTGCAATGGAGGGAGGGTGTCTTAGCTCCGTGGAACTTCAAGCAAGCCAGACAGGCCCTGAAGCTGCGGTGCGTGCCTGCCGTGCGCTACTGAGGAGGCAGAGCTTGGTTAGCATCATGGGTGGGTCTCTTCAGTCACTAGACTAGCACTGAAGCAGGCTGCAGAATGAAGGTTGTTGACCTGTAACACACAGCTGTTGCTTTTTTGCTTTGGAGGTGTGTGTGTGTGTGTGTGTGTGTGTGTGTGTGTGTCTGTGTGTGTGTGTGTGTATGTATGTATGTATATGTGTGTGCCTGTGTGTGTATGCATATATAATAATACATTCCTAGGTTTTTTTTGTATATTTGCTTATTTATCTGAGATGGACTCACCCTATGAGGCCAGAGTTGACTTGTAATTTGTGAGTCCCCACCTCGGCCTCTTGAGTGATGGGGCTACAAGCACGCCTTACCCTGCATGGCCTCTGGTTGGCGGGTTGGTTTGCAGTGATGGGCTTTGAACCTAGGGCCTTGCACATGTTAGAGAAGCACACTACTGCTGAGCCACACCCCTAACTCCCTCTTTCTTTCATTTTGAGCCATGGTCTCCTTAACTTGCTCAAGCTGGTCTTGAACCAACTCTGTTTCCCACGCTGGCCTTCAACGTACGATTCTACCGGCTTCGCTTCTCACGTAGCTCGTAGGAGTGTACTACTGTGTCCAGATCCTGGTGCATTTTGTTAAGGTACTTTTACCTCCTTTGTAGAAAATCCCTGAAGACTCTAGAACATTCCACTTCCATGCCATGTGTGCATCTCTGAGGCACCACCCAATCTTGCGGCTACCGATGAAGTCACTGAAATGCTCACCGGGGGCCCTGAACCTGGGACGTGTGCACATCCTCTACTTCTATGTCCCTGGTGACTGAGGGGCTTGAGAGTGGTTTCTGGAAGCTGGGATTGAGAGCATGCAGACCATTCTGCTCAGGGAATTATGGGAGCAGTTCCTAATCACTGACCACTGAGTCTGTCAACCACTTGGACGCACAGGGTGAGCTGTCCATCTGGAGTCTTTCATACAATTGAGAGTGTACTCAGACCATGAGGAGAGGAGTGCATCTGCTCTCTGAGGAGACACTGCAGAGCTCTCATTCACTCGGCCAATAAATATTTGCTGAGCACCTCTATATACAAAGTCCTGACAATGACATTGGTGCTCAGCTGCTGGTATTAGGGCTTTCAGACACTCATATATAGACACACCAGTGAACAACAACAACAACAACAACAACAACAACAACAAAAACAAATATCATGGACCTTAAGTTCAAATAAAAAGCAAAACACCAGCCAGGTCATGTTGTGAAGAGTGCTGGGTTGCAGAGAAGGCTACATGGGCAAAACCCTGAAATGCTAAATGCTTAGTTAAAGAACCCCATGTTGGCATCCGAGCAAAAGGCGTCAAGAGGAAACAAACTAGGAAGATAGAGAACCGGCAAAGAGCATTCCAAGCAGAAGCAACTGGTACATGCAAAATCTCCAAGAATTGCTAAAGGGAGTTTGTTAGAGGGAGGGAGGGCAAGGCTGTGTTGAGAACTAGATCTAAAGAGAGAGAGAGAGAGAGAGAGAGAGAGAGAGAGAGAGAGAGAGAGAGAGAGAGAGACAGGAAAAGTACGATAGTGGTAAATAAATAGTAATGGTGAAGTATATTTTATTTTTTTATATGAGAAAATTTCAAGGATAATACATGAGATACAGATTAGATACACAGAAAAATAGATGGATAACAACCGGATAGATAGTAGGATGCTTGTATGTAGACAAACAGATAGTAACTATGGATGGACAAACAGAATAGAATGTAAGAATAGATAGATAGATAGATAGATAGATAGATAGATAATACATAGATATAGATAGATAATGGGATGGACAGATAGACATAGATAATAGGATGAGTGGATAGATATGGGATTTATAAATGATATACAGATGTGTAGATAGCAGGACGGTTAGATACAGGATGGTTGCGTAGACCATAATAAACAAATAGATAATAGTGTGGATGGATAGATAGATTGATGGATTAGATGGATGGACAAAAGGATGGATTGATATATAATATGATGAGACAGAAGGATAGGTAGGCGATAGGCAGATAGATGACGAACAAGAGGCGAGTGGGTAGACACGGACGGCAGCACGTACAGCCGACGGTTGTGTAGCTCAGCTCCCTTGTGGAATTCATTTGTATGGACAAACGGCACAGGGAGTGGGAGGATTGGGAGAGGAAAGCAGGAGATTCTGTTTCAAGGTTCTCAAAATGCTGTGTGGAGCGGAGTAGCATCGCAGAACGTGAGCATAGTGTGTGGGAAGACACGCGGCAAACGGTGGGGAACCACAGCCAAATGGACAAGACATTTCCCCTAACCCAAGGTGGAAGAGAGTACTTTCTAGACTGAAATCCTGAGAACTAACCTTGGCTGTCAAGTTGAGAGAGTTGGGAAGAGAGAACCCCGGTTGCTGTCTTAGGGTTTCCTTGCTGTGAAGAGACACCAGGACCAAGGCAACTCTTAAAAAAAAAGCATTTAATTGGGGCTGGCTTACAGTTTCAGAGGCTTATCTCATCATCATCACGTCAGAGAGCACGGCAGTGTGCAGACAGGCATGATGTCAAGAGGTCTACACCTTGATCTGAAGGCAGCTGAGAGAAGACTGAAATTCCACACTGGGCAGGCCTTGAGCGTATATAGGACCTCAAAGCCCCGCCCCCATTGTGACATACTTCCTCTAACAAGACCACGCCTCCTAACAGTGCCACTCCCTATGGACCAATCATTCAAACACGTGAGTCCTTTGGGGTCACTCCTACTCAAACCGCAACTGTCTGCATCAGATTGGCCCCAGGACTTCTGTATGGTATTTTCTTGATGGTTGGCTCACGTGGGATGGCTCAGCCTACGGACTGTGACAACCCTTGGGAGGTGGCCTGCTGTGTATAAGAAAGGTAGGTGAAGGTGACCTGGGAATAAACCACATCCCCGATGCTTCCCGCCTCCAGGATTCTGCCTGGACTCCTTCAGCGATGGGCGGAACACGGGGTAAAACCTTCTTCTCCCCACGTTGCTTTTGGTCATCGTACTTATCGCAGCAACAGAAACATGAACAGTGACACTCTTCAAATGATTTCAAAGAAGAAAGTAAGTAAAAGAGGGAAAGGAGCCAAAGAATAAGCGGTAGAAATGCAAGACAACTGGGAAAATATAGAAAAAGCCTAAGTCTTGGGCGTGGATGGGAGGTTGGCAGGGAAGAGATGTGTTGATGGTTTTTAGGAATCTGCCGAGGTCAGGTCAGAGGAGGAGGAAGAAGAAGAAGCAGGAAGCAGGAAGCGTTGCCTCTCGGGATCTAAGGCCACGGATAAACATTTACGGGAACCACGGAAGGGGCAGGTTGGTGAGAAGCAGCTGTCGTCAGCGAGCCATCGTCCTGGCTGCCTCCTCATGGTAAATAAATGTGTAAACACGTTCCCTTGAAATCCTGCTGGAAACCGATCAGAAATCTGAATATCAAGAAGAATGTCAATTTCAGCAGAAAAGGCAAAGGCAAAATTCAAGCAAGGGACGAAAATAATCGTATGTGAAGAAACATACGAATGTAAGCCCGGTTTGCAAATTTCCTTTAGACGCACTGTTAGGAGTTCAGCCAATGTTAGTGGGGAATGAAAGTGCGGAAGGAAACCCTCCCTGTTCACAGCACGTGTCCTACGTTTGGTGAGGATGGGTATGTGGGACAGTGACGCTTCGCATGCTTAATTTAGAAATGATGCCTCGGGGTAGTAAACTCTATAGTGTTAAGGACGGAGACATGGCTCAGGAGTGGAAAGATGGCTCAGTGGTTCAGAGCAGATGCTGCTGCTCCAGACAGAGGGTGCGGGTTTGGCTCCCGTAAGTTATATGACGGCTCACAACTGCCTGCAACTCCAATTCCATGAGATCCTCTGCCCTCTCTCAGCCTCCACGAGCTCCAGACACACACGTGGTACACAGATACACGTGCAGGCAAACGCTACCACCACACACAAGCCTAAAAATAAATTAACAATAAATAAATATTGTGTTGGTTCTTCAAAATCATAGAGATAGCCTGTGATGTTCATCTTCAGTGATTGTTCTGTTAAAAAAAAATAAATTCTGATTACCAAATATCTGTATCAAGCATAGGTCATTTGGGGGTATTATGGGGAAATATTTACATATAATTGTGTACCTTAGCCAAAAAAAAAGTTTAGTGAAAACCATAGAATTATGTGAGTTATGAAATTTCAATTAATTATTTTGGGTCCTAAATACCAAAAAATGAGAAATTATTTATAAGAAACTTACTTTAAAAATCAATATAAAAATAATTTTAACGTAAAGCACAAGGAAAAGCATATCATGTAAAAAGAAATATCCTTTAAAAAAATGGGATATCTTTCATGGCATTATAATATTCAAATCCTAATGAAAAAACATGACTATGCATGATACCACCCACCCAATTTGTTCAAAGTACATAAAAAAATGGTAGAATTAAAGAGGTTAGGGAAGACTAAAGAAAATACAGTTGGATATTTCAATACTTTCTTATAAATTAATGGAAAAAATGTAAAATCTATAAGATTACGGAAATCCTGATTCAATTAGCGGAGCCTAAATGACATTTTGTTTAAAATAGGACAAAACACTTTAGGTATTTGCATTATTTATCTTTTTGATCATTTAAATTTCATTTTAAACTTTATTATAAGAACAGTGTAAACAAAAATCATACTGCGGCTATGCGCACATGAGTGCACTTGCTTGCAAAGACCAGAAGAGGGCACCACGTCCTTGAGCAGGAGTTGTAAGCAGTAGTGAGTTGCCTGACTCAGGGCCTTAGATTTGAACCCAGGCCCTCTGAAAGAGCAGCAAGTGCTTTTATACACTGAGCCATCTTTCCGTCCCCTAATACCACACATTTTACTATCTCAAGGTATCGTTTGAAAAAAGTAAAACATTTAACATTTTCCTACGTGTCATTTTCTGTCAGTTCTAAGAAAAACATAAATATAGAGAATTTCCTCTTTTTTCCTTAACTATTGAGCTGTCTCTCAAGTCCCTTGATACTTTTTAAACATTTCATTCAGCAGGCACAAAACACATATTCATTTCTGTTGCACATTGGGAGTTCATGGTAAGAAACAACATGCTGGGCCTTAAAAAAAAACAGTGTGGGTACATTTAAAATAGAACGAATTAATCCAATAAGATATAGATATAATGAAATATCAATAACTCATTTAAAAAGTGAGGTGAGAATCCCAAAATATTTGGGGAAAGTTACTTCTGAAAATTTAATGAATGAAAAAAGAAAATCAAGGGGCAAACCCAAAAGCTTGGATATGAATGAATATGAAACACGGCATATTTTATCACCTAGGAGAGGCCAAAGCTGTTTATCAGAGGAAAATATATACCCCTAAATGGTTATTGTCAGATGAAAGAAAAATATTTAAAACAAACAGCTCTCATACGTTCAGAAGCTTGACAAAAAGAAAAGAAAACTAAACTCCCGCAAACAGAATAAAAAAGAAAAGGCAGAAATCAATTTTAAAAAATAGGAATGTACAAATTGCAGGGAGGAAAATCCTTCGACAGACTTGAAAAATGCTTAACTTGAGTGAGATTACAGTTAGATCTATTTAGGTTAAAGGGAAGCCATGGACGGAGAGAAGAGCCAAGGACGCAGGAGGACAGCGCGGTGCAGAGTGCTTGCTCTTCCCTCAGAGGCTCAGAGTCTGGATGCAGGCAGTGCTTATGTCTCTAGCTGCAAGGGATCCAAGGGGACCAACACCCTCCCCTGGCCTCTGCAGGCACGGTGCTCACTCCCACATACCCATTCAAAGACACGCATAAATAAATAAGTAAAATAAATTAAAAGAAAAGGATAAAGTAAGGGAAAGGCCATATACAGGGAGGGGGACCAGATGCTGGGATAATTGCTGTTGTCACAAGGTGGCATCAAGTGCCAAGTGATAGGCGCTAGGCTTAAAAACTCAGGTCTGATCAAAATTACTCTGAAGGATGCTGTAAGTCGTCCAGTGGTACGCCCATGTACTGCTTTGACAGTGGCTCTCAACCTTCCTAACTCTGCGACCCTTCAATGCAGCTCCTCATGTCAAGGTGACACCCCCCCCCCTGCCAGGCATAAAATTATTTTTGTTCTTAATTCATAACTGTAACTTTGCTACTGTTATAAATAGTAATGTACATATCTGGTATGTAAGATATATAATATGAAACCCCTATGAAAGGCAGGGGAGTTGTGGTCAAGCGACTCCAAGGCTGAGGAACACTGTGCTATACCAATGTTCAGTAAGTCTTATGGGACTGGGTTTTTTTCCTCTCTCTCTATGATGGGAACAAATTGTGGCCACTTATCTAAGTAGCCCATGGTGTAATTAGCTTGCTTTCAGAAGTCAGATGACATGCTACATACACACACGCAAGCATGCACGCACACACGCATGCACGCACGTGCGCACACGTGATCGTGTACACACAAGGCCCTGAGTTTTGTCCCTATCACTACCCCCTCAAAACCCTACAAATGGGACAGGCATGGTGGCACATGTCTTTAATCTCAGCACTGAGAAGGCAAAGGCAGGCATCTCTCTAAGTTCAAGGCCACCCAGGTCTACATAGTGATTTCCAGGCTGGCTGAGACTTAGTGGGGAGACTCTATCCAAAACAAAGCAAACAAACAAAAAACAAAAGAGCAACAAAAACAAAACAAAAAAACCCCTACAACCCACAGATAAAGAGAACTTCAATGTATGTATATCAGTGCAGTGATTGTTATAGTTTAACGTATACTTAAACAATATTTACAGCTCAGATTTACCCGTGGTGATAATGTGCTTATGTTACAATTCACTAAAAGGTCATAAAGGCTTTTGTGGGGAAAATGGTGGGGGAAAATACTAATTTTCTTTCTATTTCCAGTCAACCTTCCTATAACCTTCCAGTCCTCCTCTTCCTCCTCCCCTGACCCCTCCTCCTCCCACTCCTCTTCCTCCTCCTCCTCCTCTTCTTCCTCGTCATCAAAGACCCCATCGCTTTGTTGCTTCCATGATGGGACTCAGCTGCTCCCTGTAGCTGACATCTGGAGCAGAGAGATTTTTATCTACACTTATTTTCATCACAGGCTTTCATCAAGCCTCAGAATTTCAAGGGGACAGAGAGTATGACCTTCTCCCTTCCCATCTAGACAAGCTGAAGGTCACAGAGGGAGGCACATCCGTGAGTCCTGTGGTCCATCCTGTCTACCCTGCCTCTTCGGGCATCCCTTCGCTTGCTTTCAGTAGCCCAGACCTTCGAGGTGGGAACTGGGATCTCGGTCGGAAGAGTCCCACAAAGCCATGGTCTACCCTGCTCTCAGCTTCCCAAACCTGTGATAAGAATATTCTAAAAAACTTGATTCCTTTCCCCATGTGGGATCCGTAGTTTCTGCCTCAGATTCTCTTTGGCAGTTCTGCAATTTTAAACATACCTGGGTGTGTGTGTCTTTAACCTAATTTCTCCTCCTCTTTGTCAAGCTTCTCTTCTTCCTCCCCCCCCCCCCCCGCCTCACCCCTGGACTCCCTGGGAACACCTTGCACCCCCTGGAGCAATGTCCCTTCCCTCCCTCCCTCCCCCTCCCCTGTCTTCACTTAACGCCATACCTTCTGTCTGCACCAGCTGCTTTTCGAACACCGTGCCAGATCCAAAGTCTGGTGAGAGGACCATTTCTTCTTGTCCTTCAAAATCCCTGAATTAGACTGGATCAATGAAAACCGAGGTCCAAAACATCGGGATCTGGAAAAGAACCTTTACCCTGGCCTTCCTGGAATACATCAGTTGGATCATGAAGCCATGTAAACCTTCTGTGGACTATGTGTAAAACATCATTTAAAAAACGCATGTAGATTGATCTTGGGGTGACCAAAATAATCGTTAGAAACTTCTTCATGCCTTTAATCCAAGCACTCGGGAGGCAGAGGCAGGCGGATCTCTGTGAGTTCGAGGCCAGCCTGGGCTACAAAGTTGAGTCCAGGACAGCCAAGGCTACACAGAGAGACCCTGTCCTGGAAAGAAAGAAAGAAAGAAAGAAAGAAAGAAAGAAACTTCTTACACTGGCAGGACTCTTTGCATCTGAGACTCAGATTGAAGAGGTTGAGGTCCTAGAAATCCTGAGCCTAGTGCGTATAGTCACTATTAATCTTTATGAAAACCCTGTCCCACACCATGACTCAAAGCAACTTCTGGAAGGCAGAGTTCACTTTGGTTTACAGTTCAAGGGAATAGAAGTCTATGGTGGTGTGGAGGAAAGGAAGCAAGCAGCAGGCGTAGGGGAAGGAATCTCAGAGATCACAGCCTCTAATGCCGGAAAGAAGCAGGAAAAGAGAAACCGGAAGTGACGCAAGGCCTTAGACTCCAAAAGCCCGCCTCCCGTGACGTAATTCCTTCATTAAGGCCTCACCCCCTACGTCTCCGGAAATAGTACCACCAAGTGCGACCAAGTGTTCAGATTCCTGAGTAGTTTATGGGAAAGTCTCTCACTAAGACCACCTTGATGGTGCTGGAAATCAAGCTCAGGACTTTGTACATGCTAAGTACATGCTTAGCATGGAGCCATCTTCTCAACCTCAACACACACCCTTTGACTTGTCCATGGATTCCCTTTTAATCTCGGTCTCCCGCCTCCAGTAGGAAACTTTTAGTGTTGGCTGTTTATCAATTCGTTAGTGTGTATTCTTGATGCGCCTATGTGGCTCTGCGTTATGATAGTGTGCAAGCATTTTACTTTGTCTAAATGCTACAAGCCAGCTAGCGTGTTCCTGTAATGACTCCTTTGAATGGCTACGTGGTTCCAGATTTTTTTTTAAATCTATCTTCCCAGAACCATATACACAAGAGACAGGGTGCCACTGTGGTGTCCTCTTGTGACCAACGAAGCTCCAGGTCCAGGACGTGGTGACTCTCAGAAGATGAGCTACCTTATCTAGAGTCCCTGTCCCCGAGAGTGAGACAAAGCTAATGGCTCTGAAGGACCACCCTAATTCCACAGCTCCTGTGGAGTTGAATAGTCTTGTGGTGATTGTGTTGTGGCTCATGTCAATGGACTTCATCCTTCTGAATCATTTCCTCCGTGCGTTGCTTAGAATGAGCATTGGTGGGCTGGAGAGATGGCTCAGAGGTTAAGAGCACCGTCTGCTCTTCCGAAGGTCCTGAGTTCAATTCCCAGCAACCACGTGGTGGCTCACAACCACCTGTAATGAGATCTGGTGCCTTCTTGTGGTGGGCAGGCACACGTGTGGGCAGAATACTGTATAAGTAATAAATACATCTTTAAAAAAAGAAAGTAAATTAAAATAAATAAATAAATAAATAAATAAATAAATAAATAAATATGAGCATTGGCTTCGCAGGAAAACAGCCTGTATTATAGGCATCTTGCCCACATTGTTTACACCACTCATAGAAGCTGTCTTCGGGGACTGATGGGGACATGAACTCAGGTGTCCCATATTTGATCACCTGCCCTTGGTTGGGAGGTGTTGTAGCACTCAGAGAAAGGATAAGCAGGCTACCAAGATGAGACTTGATAGGATGTGACCATATTCTGGGGCAGGAGGTCCCCCTTGGTCACAGACATGGGGGAGGGGAATAGGGTGAAAGCGGGAGGGAGGGAGGAACAGGAGGATACAAGGGATGGGATAACAATTGAGTTGTAATCTGAATAACTTAATTAAATTTAAAAAAAAAAAGAAGCCATCTTCCAGAGTAGATGCACCAACCTTGTGTGGCTTGTGCCCTGATTTTAACGCAGAGTTTACTACCTCAACGACGGCCTTGAATTCATGGTCTTCCTTCATCATCTTCCAGGGTGCTGGGATTAAAGATGTGTGCCACCATGCCCGGCCTAAGCTGCCCAGTTTCTGTCATGACTATTAACTGCAAAGTGGTATCTTCTGCATTTTTTTTCAATGGCTCATGAGTTTTCAGCCTATATGTACTTACTGACTTGTGAAGTTTTCTCTTGTAATAAATTGCCTGAAAACACACGTTTTGGCCCTTCTTCTCCGGGGATGACTGATCAGGTATTGTTTCTTTTGTTTGACTTATTATCTTTATCCCAAGTGTCCTTCACTGAGGCATAAAAATTCAAGGATCTGGAGATTGAAGGTGTCTGACTTGTGTTTCTTGTGATATGAGCTTCTTCTTCTTCTTCTTCTTCTTCTTCTTCTTCTTCTTCTTCTTCTTCTTCTTCTTCTTCTTCTTCTTCTTCATTGCACTGAGTTTAATTTGTGTACAGAGCAGTAGTCCTTTTTGTGGCACTTGGCATTTTCATGCATACTTAGCTTGGTTGGCCCTTCCCCACGCTTCTTCCTCCTCTACCCTCTCTCTCTGTCCCTACTTGTACCCTTGAGACTTTTAAGTTCTGTTTAGAACTCTCCCTGCACTTCCCAAGTTATGAAGGTATTGCATTTTCTTTTAATAATGATATTTTAGTTATAAATATTTTATTTTTTTAATTTAAAAACCACTTTTATTAATTCGCTGATAATTGAACCAATTGTATTTTGGTCACGCTCGGTCTCCACTCCTCCACCCAACGCCTCCCAGACCCATGTGTCTTTCCTTATCCCCCTCCCACTTTTGTGTCTTCTTTACGGAACAAAACCAGAAGCCACTGAGTCTAGCTTGTGCTACGCATGTACTCTTGAGTGTGGTAAGGTGGGCCTACCAGCTACCTGGCCCTTAGAGGAGCTGACCCCGCCTCTCCCACAATTATCCATTGCCACTAGCTCCTCAGCTAGCTGTGGGACTCCATGCTTCCCCTTCCTTCTTTACACTAGACTGAGCTTGTGCAGGTCTTGTGCGGACTGTTCAGATGTGAGGCTGCCCTATCGTGTCTGGAAAGCACCATTTTGTTGTAATAACCAGCAATTATTACAACCCCACTGCTCCCTCTCCTGCAGGGGGAATGTCCCATCTGGTACTGAGCACCCTAGGGTCTAAACTATTTTTGTGGAATTGAGTGTTGTCATTCAGAGTAAGTGGGACTGGGTCCTCTCCTCACAAATAGATATATTTAACGATCTAGATTTCATCTGATTTCAAATTCACTTGAATGTTCTATCAAGCCTTGATTTTGTGTAATACTTCATTAAAGAGTGGACTGAATTTCTGCATATATTCCTACTAATAACCATGTCCCTTCTCTTTAGACTTGTGCTGTTTTCTATTACCTTATTTTTTCCCCACTGCCAACACCACACCACTTACATTTCTTCCCCCCCCCCTTACATTTCTATGAGTTTGTATTGGTAGAAGCATCCATAAATATAAATTATTCCTTCTTTTTAAAATGTATGGTGTTTTGCCTGTGCACCACATGTGTACAGTATCTGTGGAGGCCAGGAGAGGGCATCTAGTCAGATCCCCTTGACCTGGATTCACGGCAAGTTGTGAGCTATGATGTGTGTGCTGGGATACCAACCCAGGACCTCTAGAAGAGCAGCCTGTTAAAGTATCTTTTATTTGCCCAATGTAAATTGTCCTCGCAGAGGCTTACGGCCTCCATCTGCTAACCTAGGCCCCTCCTAACAAGCTTGTAGCCTTGATACAATCTAATCTAGGCCTAGGATGTTTTCAGCCTCTGAGACTTACTGATGAATAATCTCACCCTTTCTGAACTCTGGCTGGCTGGTTCAGTTCAGCCATCTGGCTCAAAACCCTCTCCGAGCTGACTGATACCATCTGGCTTATCTCGGTTTCTTACTGAATTGCTCTGTTTGGCCTCAAACTAACTCTAGCAAGATGTTCTAATCTTGTGTCTCCTTCTCCTTCGCTGGCTCATTGGTCTTCACCTGTGCCTAGCTTGTTCTCTTTTTAGTCTGTCCCTGTAAAACTGTCCTGGTAAAACTGCATCACCATCATCATCATCACCATCATCACCATCACCATCACCATCATCATCACCATCATCATCACCATCATTATCACCATCACCATCACCACCACCATCACCACCATCATCACCATCACCACCACCACCACCATCACCACCACCATCATCACCATCACCACCATCATCATCACCACCATCATTATCACCACCATCACCATCATCACCATCACCACCATCATTATCACCACTATCACCATCATCATCATCACCACCATCATCATCACTACCACCACCACCATCATCATCACCATCATCATCACCATCACCACCACCATCATCATCACCATCACCATCACCATCATCATCATTATCACCATCACCGTCATCATCACCATCACCATTATCACCCTCACCACCATCATCATCATCACCATCATCATCACCATCACCACCATCATCATTATCACCATCATCATCACCATCACCATCATCATCACCATCATCATCATCATCATCATCACCATCACCATTATCACCCTCACCACCATCATCCTCACCATCATCATCATCATCATCATCATCACCATCATCCTCACCATCATCATCATCATCACCATCACCACCATCACCATCATCACCATCACCCTTCCTCCCTCTCCCCACCCTCTGAGTTTCATGAACTCCATTGCACTGCCTCTCAGCTCACTTTCAAACCACACTACCTGAACAGCACTGACAAAAACTCAGTGATCCCCTCACCTCTGTCTCCTGAGTGCTGGCATGAAAGGCGTGCACCACCACACCCGGACCTAAGCTTTTCTATACGAGGCAGGCCTTGAACTCAGATCTGTATGTCTCTGTCTCCTGGGATGAAAGTCCTGTCTGTGTTCCAGCCAGAGTAGCCATGTTGCTGGGTTAAAATCTCTCTACAGCAGTTAGAGTGCTAAACCACTGGGCCACCTTTCCAGCTCCAAATTCTTCCCTCTAAAAATTTCCCATCTTTGTATTAAATAATTGGGCTTCGTGTATTGCTGTCACATAATTTTAAGAGTTAATCAATTTTATAGTGTAACTGTCACTTTTCAAAAATTATTATTTTAAATAGGTGTAGTGTTTGTGTGTGCATGTGACTGCAGTACCTGGATATCCCAGAAGAGGGCGCTGGGCTGCTCAGAACTGGAGTTACAAGTGGTTCTGAGTTGCCCTCATCAAGTGCTGGGAGCAGAACTCAAGATTCTCCACAAGAGCAGTTTGGACCCTAAATCACCGAGCCATCTCTCCAGATCCCAGATTTGTCAATTTTATTTTTAAAAACCCAACTAGCACTTTTTATTTAGATTCAATGCACGCAATAAATGCCAGAGGACGTCATGTCTTCAGAGCTTATAAAGTCAGGTTCTTTTTACTTTACATGTTATTGCTACTGCAAATGGCATTGTATAGTTAGCTTTTATAGTCATGTTTGGGGAAATGATACCACACTAATTTTTGCAGTGTAATGTTCTGTCCAGCAATGGTGATGACCTTTCCCGCCACTGTTACTGTGGTATAAACTGACCCCAAAATTTATTGGCGTCAAGGACAATCCAGTCTGCATCCTAATTTTTATCACCCAATACCAAAGTTAAGCATACATGCCCGTTATCTTGAGCTTGCAAAAGAGCTTACTTTCTAACTACGTGTTGTGTGAGTTTCCTTAACTCGACCGTGCGTGCCGGAAGCATGAGCCTTGCAAACCTGGGCGTGTTTGTTCCTCAGTCATCTCCACGACTCCCTAGTGTTTCTGTACCAATGGCCGCCTGGCCTCGAGCCGAGGTCTTACGAGCTGCCCTGTCTCCGCTTGCTTCGCTGCGTCTCTACCGTCACTGTCACAGCACAGCAGAGGATGCGCCCGGGCCAGACAAACTGCAGACAAGGAACCCGGCGAGCCGGTGACAGGGACAGGGAGCAGCGGTCCAGCCATGGCCCGCCAACGCCCACGACACCTCCAAACCCCAATTTCTGATGTACTGAGGTGGCTACCGTGGGTTTCGTTACCTAACGGTTGCCACTGGCAACCATGTCACAGGCTAGCCCACTCCGGCCACTAAAAGCCAACAGCCTTTGAAGGAGTTATTTTTCTCATTGTTCTGGCCGGACACCCCGCCAAAAGCAGCCTAAGGGAGGAAGAGCTTTCCTGTAGCTTCCTGTTGACCACAGCAGACACGGTGCGATGGCGGAAGCAGATGTGGCTACGGGAGCAGGGGCCTCCAGCGCAGCCTGTGGCATGTCGGAGACTTGGGAAGAGAAGAGCTTAAGTCAGAAAACGGAGGTCCACACTCCCCGGCCACAGTCTCCATCCAACAAGACCCCATCTTTCAAGGGCTCCAGAACATTCCCCCAAACGGCAGCAGCATGAAGAGGGGACCTGAAGAGTTCCAGCTCACCCAACCTCTGCGCCCAGATCCAAACTGAAAAGCCCCTCCTGCCCTCAGGGTGTGTGCACGCCCGACAGCGGGCAGACCTGGGCAGGCGCCATCGCCAGCAGAGGTCAGACATACCGCGGATATATATACCCATCGGGCATTGCAGCGAAGGTGCCAGGCTGGTCACCCAAGGGCACTGAAGAGCTGACCCGCACTTTGAGCCACGAAAAGGGAGCCCAAAATAAATGATCAAAGCCATCTGTGCTTTGGAAGCCCTCTGAAATATTAACAGTCCCAGACACAACCCCCACCTGTGATGACCCCCCCCATCTGAGCTTCCCGTTTCCAGGGGTATCTTGAGACTAGGTTTGGGCTCCCCAAGATATGTTTCTGCTTAAGCTTTGGCAACGGACATTGCTGGAGGTGTCCGCAGAGGCAGCAGCCACCAGGTTGACAAGCCCCCCTGACTCTCTTGATTGGATTCACGGAAGATTTATTTTATTTTATTTTATTTTATTTTATTTTATTTTACTAATTCTTATTGTTGTCCACTTGCTGGTTTCGCTGCTTTTCTGTAGGGCCCGGGTATCAATTTTAGCTGAAAATGATGCTGTAGGAAAAAAAAAAAAAAAAAAAAAAAAAAAAGGTAATGCCACTTCCCACACTGTTCCAGAAGGTTTTTTAAGTGGAAAAAGGTATTTAGTATTTTTAATAAGCATCTTCAATACTATTGAGTTGGTTTCTTTGTTCATATCACAAGATTAATTATGCTGTCAGACACTTTCAAGGCCTGCTTAACAAAGATTCAGCGATATAATGGTTTGCTTTGCACTGCCTTTTTTCTGCATAGCAATCACAATCAGCATTAGACAATTTAAAACCCTTTCACCAGCCGGAAGTTCTGAAGAGCCTTTTAATCAACAAAAGTAATTTTGCAAACAACTAGATACAGCATTTTTCATATTAACTAACTTGCATTTAAACTCTGCAGGCTTGATTCTTGCCGGCCTCTTATTTCAGGAAACTGGGTTAGATGCCCGTGGCCTAGAATTTGCAAGCAGGGGGCTCTGCAGCATACTGTCTGCCCTGGGTACCCCCAAATTCTCCTGTCTTGTTACCTCCTTCTGCCTACTAAAGAGATAAGATCAGCTCAGCAATGTAATTCATTCATTTTAATTATCTCTTAATATGCATATCTTGTCTGATCAATTAAATTCTTTTTTTTTTTTAATTTGGTGTCCCAGAGAGCTTAAGCTACATTGGCGTCACTATATTGTAGCCTCATGTAGTTTCTTTTTAATTTGTGTGTTTTTAATCTGTGCACTCCTTGGATTTAAAAACTCAGTGAATACCGCTGCCGAGAATCTAAAACAGCTGTTTTGTTTGGCTGGCGGGGCGGCTGGCTTTGAGATGGCATTTTGCTGTATTCCACAGACTGGACTGGAACTCACAATCCCCCTGCCTCAGCCTCTCGGACTTTGCAATTAATTATAAGCACGTGCCACGAGGCCTGGGTTAAAATGACTATTTTATTTTATTTATTTGTCTCCTTGAGATTGGACATACAGTGTTGCGAGTGAAGCGCTTTGCGCAGGCGCAGACAGCCCTCGTTAGGCCAGGGGCTTTTGAGGCGTTGTGTTTGAAAGATGGCTTCTCTGGACACGGAAGAAGGGAGGCAAATTTAGTTTTTAAAAAAAATATACTTATCAGGTACATTTTAAAAAATGTAACTAATCTGTTAATGACACCTTTAAAACATACATTTTGAGAGAGAGAGAGAGAGAGAGAGAGAGAGAGAGAGAGAGAGAGAGAGAGAGAGAGAGAGAGAGGCCCAGCAGCAGCAGTAATTTGTAGCATTGCTCTATGTAGTAATTAGCCGCGTGCAGGAGCGATTCCTGCACCCCAAACCTCCCCGTGTTTGACACTCTTTCAACCCCGGCTAGAAGTGACCCAGGGATCTGGAGCCACAGGACAAGAGGAGCAAGTCCTGTCACGGGCAATAACAGGGTCAGGAGACACAACTAATGAAGTCATAGCAACTGGTGCTCGGGAGCCAATCAGAAGAGGCGCCAATCTGTAAATGAGGATGTAATTAGCAGAAAAAATAACATGCTTTGGTTGAATTCGAGGGGAGCCTGTAATGACTGGATATTGAGAAAGATTCCGAAAGATTAGAGCAAACATTATGCAACAAAGAATACCTAATTAGGGGGAAAAAGTGAATATGCCTTAATTAGAGGTACTACGTGATTGAAAGACGCCGAGTTGTCTCTTCCTATCAACGTGGTAGTGAAGGTTAGCGGGCTGTGCTGCCCCTGCTCCGGCTCCGTGAATTAGTGGGACCCCCGCAAGCTCACATCTCTCTTCTGCCAAGAGGCCGAGGGAGACTCCAGGACGTCCTCCTCTGGCCTTCCCAGTGGAGTGCACCTGGTTTGGCCCCCCCAACAATTCTGCCTCCTGGCACAGGCAGCTCTGCCATGGGGCCACGGCGCTTAAGACGCAGAAATCGTCCAATAAATGTACGCATCAAACACCTAGACACGTGGCTCATCTCTGATCGCGCTGCCTTTCCCGTGTGCAAGCAGCAAGGTGAGCTTTTTATTTAGGGTATCTTAACAGAGCCTGGCCCAAATGAGTCTTGTCCTGTCACCCCATCCAGGGTTCCTGTGAGTTTTTGTGACTCGTGCTAAAGAGATGTCCCCAGCAGCCCTTCCTCTGCTGTAGCCGATATTTAGGAGTGTAAACACCACTAATTTCCCCTCTACCAGACAAACTACACGTTCTTTCAATTCCTCTCTTTTCTCCCCCAAACTGTTCTGAGTATTGATTTTCATTTATTTCACACGATTCTTAATTGTCATCATTAGCTATCTATGCCACGGCCCCCTGCTTAAATATACGCTGTCAATTTTGAAGCATATTTATAGATTAATTTAAATGTGTTTTTAAATTTATGGCCCCATACCTTTGGTATGTTGGTAACATTAAAATACTTATGGTACAGAATTTTTTAATTAAAACTATTCATCAAAGAACGTCCAGGTAGCAAGCATCTCCCTGTTTGCGGTGGGGGTCTGGCAGCTAGAGCAAGCAAAATAATAGGTCAATTAAAAAAAATCTAAAGATAGCGTTTTCAAAGACCCAGTTGTTTAATGAGCATTTGCCAACGGATCTCCCAAATTAAATTATGATCCTGAATTTTAGTTATGGGCATCAGGGCGATGTCTGGCAGCAGAAGAGCGAGAGGCCCCAGAAGAGAAATGCTTTCCTCCACACCGTTCACAAGCAGCCTTGGCTTCCGGGAATACGATGGACCGGGGACCGGGAAGCTTGCCGGGGACCGGCATCTTTGAATGGGGGACACTAAAGCTACAGGGCCTCGGTGTTCCCGGCTTTAGCCAGTTACGTCTGTGCCTCTTAAAACACATCCTCGGGGAGTTGGCTCTGGAAGGAGCTCTTGGTCCACGCAGGACCAGGAGGCCCACACGAAGCTGGCTACAGTCTGCCATTTCCTAGCCTACGCCCCTATGTAGGGAAACCATGGCTGCCGCTGCAGAAGGCATTGAGCCTTGCAGGCCACCCAGGAGGACCAAGCGCGCACATAATGCAAGGAAAATGCCAAGATGCATCCCCCATGTTGTTGCACAACTGGGCACAACTGGGGAAGCTGGGTGGCATTCCGACGGGCATGTGCCCTTCGACTTGACCAGGCGGCGCGGGGCCTGAGCTAAAGGCTGCGGCTTAGGAGCTCCGTAATTGCTGGGTCTTTTTTTAAATTCTGAATTTGCCTTTACTTCTTAGTATTTTTCTCCTACTTTCGGCAGGTTTGTTTGTTTAAAGCAGCAGGTCATATACCTAAAGTCCCAGGGTTTTTTTTTTTTTAACATTTAAAAAAAAATTACATTTCTCAATATGCAAGAAATGGAGGCCACTAGATTGTAAGCAAAAGCACAAACACACGCACGCACATCCACATATACACATGCACACATAAATATTTTTTATTCCTAAATGAAAAAAAGTGATGCTTTTCATCAGCCTCTGCCGTCTCATACTACTTTATAATTTTTTCCCCTTTTCTCACATGGCCCTGCCTTTATCTACTTGACATTTATTTCAATTAATTTTTTTTTTAGAAGCGCACCCACGAGCGCCGTGTTTACGTCATCCCTACCTCTCCATCGACCCCTCCGGCTCCTGCCAAGCCACCCAATCCCTCTCAGCTTCACGGCTTCTTCTTTAATTATGATTGTTACATACGTGTGTATATGAATACAACCTGCTGAGTCCATTTCATGTTGTTCATATGTATATTGCTTAGGGCTCAACGCTCCGTGCTAAATACTTTATGAAGAGGGCTTGACCCTGGGAAGCCTGATCTCTCCTCTCTCTCTCTCTCTCTCTCTCTCTCTCTCTCTCTCTCTCTCTCTCTCTCTCTCTCTTTGTTTGTTTTTTTGAGACAGGGTTTCTCTGTGTAGCCCTGGCTGTCCTGGACTCACTTTGCAGACCAGGCTGGCTTTGAACTCACAGCAATCCGCCTGCCTCTGCCCTCCAATTGCTGGGATTAAAGGTGTGCTCCACTACCGCCTGGCAATCCGCCTCTCTTAGCCTTTAATTGCCTGTGGTGTTTTATCAAAGGGCAGGGCCTTGTGAGGTTCTTTTGTTGGTGCTGGGATGTCACCTGGGGTTGTCATTGTGCCAGTGTTGCATGGAGGCAGCCGTCTTGTCAAGGTCTCATGGGCGCAGGCTTCCTGTCCCCTCTTCAGCGCTGTACCCTGAGCCTTAGACGTAGGGATTGCGCTATGGACCCAGCGCCCACTTTGAGAACCGTCTTCTTTGCTTACATTACCCGAGACGCAGCCTGTGTGGATCTCCTACAGATGAACAGTAAAGATGTGACGCTGTCAGTGAGCTCCCGGCCGGGACGGTGGGACGGCCGCGGTTCCTCTGCCGTCACCTATCCGGGACTCTGAGACCAGAAACTCCCCCGATGGGGTCCAGGGTGGGTGCTGAAATGAGCGATTTACGTGACGGGATCTTTTTCATTGTCTTCGCCCCAACTGGGGACACGAGAAGATTTTATACTGTGGCCCTCACATCTGGCTGGCCCGGGCAGAGCAGTGGGAAGACTGATGGAGTCGTCTTTTCCATCCCCAGGTCCTCCTTGGGTGTTCTGAGAGCTGATTTGGTTCGTGCACACGTTGTCCCAGGGGCTTGTGGGAAAGCTATGCACCCTGCCACTCACCCCTGGATTTATCTCTGACTTGAGCTTTTATTAAAATGTCCCCACAGACATGGGGTGGGGGCAGCCACAGCGGATAATCACAGATAACAGCTATTGGGGACCGGGCTGCATTGGAGCTGGACCAAGCTCTCCTTTTTTATCGACTCTGAATGCTGAATGAATCACTCAGATTTATATGAAGGCGGGAGCCGCACGAGGTCCCGCATCAGGGCAAAATAGGGTTACAATTCAATAAAACGCGCGCGATGCTTTATTGACTAATGAACCTACCGTGTGGCCGGCTGCGGTATTTTACTGTCTAGGACTGTAACTGCCTGGCAATTACATTGTGAGTGTTTGCTAAAGACGCGCCTGTCTTTTCCCCCGGAATCTGAAAACAGGCTCAGCTCTGAAGGAAGCAGGTCATACACCTTCCCTGAGTCTTCTGGGGACAGCAGTGAGGCGCTGCTCAAAACCGTGCCAACAAGTGGAGGCTGCTATTTTTAAATAAGCTGTTATTATTGACTAACAGAGGTTACTGTGGGTGGGAGGACAAAGCCTCGCAGCCGAGAGTTGCTGCAGAGACTTCAAGTGGGAGCTGCTAATGAGAGTGGCTGAGTGAGGCGCCCTCCCGCCTGCTTAGTTTTCTCAGAGAAGAAATCCGCAACAGCGGCTACCCTGCCTGGCCATGGCCCCCTTCATCCCTGCCAGTCGCCACACACTTTATCATGTCGTCAGAAAAGGTCAGAGAAGGTGAAGGGGTCAAGGACACTGGGCTTTAAATGGCAGGGATGGTGGCTATTTGATGATAATCAGGAACATTTTCTGTTAACTGCGGATACCTGGCGTGACCACCACTGTAAGTGGCTCGGCTCCCGGAGGATGCTCCAACACACATAGACAGGTCCTGATGCGTAGGTGACTCCAGAGTGACTCTGCATCACACACACACACACACACACACACACACACACACACACACAGACACACAGACACGTGTGTAAATGCACATACAAGCACACATGCACACACGGATACGTGTGTACATGCACATACAAGCACACATGCACACCGAAGCACACACACACACAGAAGCACACACGTGAACGCACACTTGTCCACACTTGTGCACACGCGTTTGCTCCTGATTATTCTGTGCCCCCAAAGGGGTGACGTGAGCTGTGGTTAGCGAGCTAGTCGGTGAGGTCGCCAGCACCTGGTGGCTGCAGAGGAGAGAGCCAGAGCACCAAACATCTTCAACACTCCTCTCTGAATGGCCTCACCCCAGAGGACCCACTGAGCAGCACAATTGGCCAGGGTCCCCTCCCCAGACTGTTCTAATATTGCTTGTGATCTAGAGGCCTGTGTTGGGGAGGAAAACCTGCAGGCACAGATTACTTAAAAAGCTAGTTGAGAAATGTTCCTTGTGATTGTTTTTAAGCCAACACAATCCACCATGGCGTGCATTCCTGTTACTCATGCCTAGGAATGATCTAGAAAGAGCCACACCAACCTAAGAAGACGGTGTCTCAACTTTGACCATGTCCCCTGGAGGGGGAGACCTGGTGGCACTCAGAGGAAGGACAGCAGGTTACCAAGAAGAGACTTGATACCCTATGAACATACACAGGGGGAGGAGGTCCCCCTCAGGAACGGTCATAGGGAAGGGGAATAAGGGGAAAATGGGAGGGAGGGAAGAATGGGAGGATAGAAGGGATGGGATAACCATTGAGATGTAACAAGAATAAATTAATAAAGTAAAAAAAAAAAAGAAGAAGAAGACGGTGTCTTACAGCGTTCACACAGAGGCAGGCACTGCCATGAGCACGCTATGCATGTTAATGAACCTATGACATTCACAACAGTCCTACGGGCAGTTGACCATCCGTTCTTCACCTTAGGACAGAGAAGGGAATTGAAGTGCAGAGAGGTGAAGGTTCTCTGTCAAGCTTACGTGGCACGGAGACAGAACTCAAACTCAGTTCTGGGAACCAGAGTTTACAGCCTGGCCATACAGCCTTATAACATTTGTTTTCCTGTGCTGAGTCCCTACGAGGGGCTCATCTCAGCGACCCAAGGGAAGGCTGGATCAGTCTTGCATGCCTTGTCCTCACTGCTGATGAAGAAGAACAGAATCACTGACACTGGGTCGTAAGTCCGGGTACCACGGCCCTTCTGTCAGAGCCTGGGCTTGGCTTCGCGGTTCCATCAACTTGGCAGCATCACACAGTATCGGCTGCTGTGGGAGGAGACGAGAGCTGAGAGGCATGGCGCGCACACGCACACACACACACACACACACACACACACACACACACACACACACTGTGCCCGGATGAGGACGGCTCTCTGTGGCCCGTGAAGGAAAGCCGCCATCCCACCACATGGAGAGCCTGGCTTGGCATATTTGGGGCCACCTCTTCCCCTTAAACACAGCGAGCAACCATTTAATTTAAAGAATGTGACAGTTTGTGACAAACTAATCCTGCTGAGTCAATGATGTTGGTGTTAAGGTCGGTGGTTTTTCCCATTTCCTGTTTAAACCAAATAGTCTTAACGCTTTTGCCCACCTCCAACTTTCCCATCCCTGTGGCCTCAAACTCCAAGTTGCAGTGACAGAAAGTGACACAAAAGGTGGAGACGACTCGGGGGCTTGCTTGACGCTATGGTTTTCCCAGGGTGCCATCAGGGCAGGCATCCCCCAAAGGCAGATGACCCCTCATCCTTCCTGGCTCTCCTCGTCCACTGTGCCTCCTCTTGAGTCAACTGTTCTCCCGGGGAGGACTGTAATTTCTCTTTGGGTCCATACTCCGTCTCCTGCTGAGCTTTCACTAGTAATATAAAATACATCTTATTAAGGACATGGTAGAGTTCACTTGTAGTGGGGCCAATGCTGTGCTGTGCTGGTGCGCACTGTAGAAAGGTCCGATACACACATGGGACTCAGTGGGTTTGGGTCGGGAGAAGAGGGGCGTAGGAGGAAAAAAATGGGGGAGGGGAGGGGGTTAATATGATCGATATCCATTGGGTGACTGTTTGAATTCCTCAAAGACTAATAAAAAAACATTTATTTTAATGAGTCTGTCTGATGGATTCGACGAAGAACAATCTCAAGATGGGATTTCACCACTCTATCCAGGGCTGGAGGAAGAGGATACATTTCCACCCAGGATCAAGTTCACCTTTGGGGAAGTGATGTGCTGGAGGATGTAGCCGATGACCCTGGCCCGGGATTGACAGCTACCAAGGGAAAGGCATTAAGGGAGAGGTAGGCACAAGAAGAAAGGAGACCCGTGGGGGATCTGGATGAAAAGGACTTCCCTGCGACACGGTAGCAAAGTTCAGGGGTGTGGCTAGGGCCTAAGGACACACCCTGTTTCCTCTCTCCCTCCAGCTGCTCTCTCAATAATAGAGTAAAGAATTTGAAAACCCATTATCCAGGGTCCCTTCAGTGTGATGACCACAAGACCCAGCTGAACTGCCCTGACTTCAGAGAGTGACATCCCGGCAAGTTGTGGGCCTCATTGCCGGACTCTCTCTTCCCTCCTGACACTCAAGAGAGCCCCTTAAGTGTGAATCTACGTTCCCTGAGCTCCCTAGAAGGAAGACCGTCCTCCCTCACTGCCCTCCTTCACTGCCGAGCCAACGGGGAGATAGCTGTGTGAAGGGACCAATTTGCCTCCATCGGAACTCCAAAGGCAGATCCCAGAGCTGGGGACATAATGGGAATTTGTGACACTCGGTGGGGAACTTTAGATCCATAAACCATAGACAATATGTACTTGCTCATCTGTGACAGACATAATAAGGATAATTGTCACTTAATAAGTAATCCAAGGCTAATTAAATGTTACTAATATCCGTTGCAAAAACATTCCGGGCTTTTTTTCCCCCCTCACACAGTTCAGAACATCTTCCTGTCCCAATGGCTGTAAGAGAAGGTTGTGCACACAGAAAATGAGAAAAACACAAGAAAAAAAAATCCTACCACCTGGAGCTGGGACACATCGGTGACTTTCTTCTTGGGATGCCGTTAAAGACATTCAGGTGTCAGAGCCTGAGGAGCAGGTGTGTTGAATAGTTTACCCACCCACCCCTCAGGTTTTGGGTCATGTAGCCGAGTACCTGCCATGCCCTTCCCGGGGGCCTACCTATGGACAGGCGCCATGTCTGATTGGCTCACCTGCCTGCTGTAGGGCACCAAGCCAGAGTCCAGCACGTTTGATTCCTCTGTGATAAGGCACGTGACCCTGATGTAGGGTTTGAGGTGATTCTAGCATGGCTGTCCAAGCTCCATGCAGGTAACTTCCAGAGCTGATTTCTCAGCTACTGGAAAGCTTGGCTTCTCACAGCGGACAACTGAATATTTCTCAAGAACGACTCTCTGCTGACCGAAGCTGCTTTGTTAAACTCATGTCCTTCCCCCAGGGACAGCCCTCTCATCCAGTGACCTGACAGAACGGAAAAAACGCAGGGGCCACTCCTAAGGCCCTTCATTGATCTAAGCTTCTGTAACACAAACACCTCAGGCTGCTGAGCTTGCAAACAACAGAAGTTTCTTTCCCATGGTTCTGGAGCATTCCAAGATGGAGGCTGTGGCAGATCGGACGTGTATTTGAGAGTGTTCCTTCCAATCCATCCATGGTCTTCTCCCTGCTACGTATTCACACTGTAAATGATTGAGGGAGCCCTCTATGATCTCCTTCTTAGGGGCATGAATTTTGCTTAGGGGCTAGCTCTCCACCATAGTGACATGGTCACCTCCCTAACCGCTCCCCCCACCTCCCCATCCCCCACGCCCGCAATCAACTGACAAGTAAGAAAATGCCTCATGGACACGCCCACAAATCTGGTCCAGTGAGAAGGACTCCTCAACTGATGTTTCCCCTTCCGGGGTGTGTCAACAAGTTGACAGCTGACACTATTGAAAGTCTTGACGTCACGGAGCACTTTCACGAGGTCAGTGATGATGACATAATGTATGGGACCATCTCATCGGGCGCTTTGATTCCTAACCACACTGATGTGGGAAGCATCGTGTCCCCACACCGATTCCCAGGTGGGAAGCACTGAGCCCAAGGGGAAGCTTGGCCCCATCTGCCAGTCCAAAGCAGAGCTGGGCTCACACGTAATAGAGTAGTTCGTAGACAAGTTAAAGGCCCCGAGGCCCATCTGGGAGAAATGCCCCATCGTGTTTATGCGGTGTGCAGTTTGCAGAACGGCGTGTAAAATCGCTGCCCTCGTTCATCCTTGTCTTGAGCTTGGGCCAGCCCATCCCAGTGTCCTTACAGATCCAACACGCACGTGGGCGGCACCCTCCGCTGCTCTACTGCATCCTGAGCTGCATCCAACTGTATCCGTCCTTTCCTCCTCCTTACTTCTGTGCCTCAAACCATCGGCTCATGTTGGCTGTGGCTTTTGCACCGAGTTCTCGTCCCAGCTTTCTGTCTCTTCTCACAGCTCCAGTTCCTGGAGGGATGTTGGCTAAGCTTATACTGAGTCCTGACCGCAGAGGAGGCTTTGGACTTCTGTATTCAGGCTTTGTTGTGATGCTGCTACTGTGGGCAGGACCATGGGTGTAAGATGGTGGCCCTTCCCTCCATGCATCTGTGGGTGGGACAGACTCAGGAATCCAGGGGAAGATGGATCGAGGGACCCTCCTGATGAAGTCTATGACCCCGGGACTCAAAGTATCCCTTCGGAAATAAGCAGTGAAGGCAGGAACTGGCCATCTGCACGGCAGCCCATTAGTGGACGTGCTTCTGGTAGCATCTTCTGTCCGTGTCGGCCAGCCAAGTGCTTGACATGGCTTCCACGGACACTCAAGTTTCCACAGTGGCAGTGAAGGGCGTGGTGAGTATCGCTGGCACAGCTGGCAGACAGACCTACCCTGACAGAGAAGGACAAAGAAGGTGTGGCTCAAAGCGGGGCGCCGGCTACGGTGGGAGAAGATCTACTCCCCGCGACATCGATCTAGGAATGAGGGTTCGTGTGTGCTGCTGCTCTTTGCTTGAAAACTGGGCATAGTCACACCGTGGAGCCTCCAGGCTTGCAGATTCACTGTGAATATGTTTGTGTGTGTGTGTGTGTGTGTGTGTGTGTGCGCGCGCGCGCGCGCACATGTGCATGCATGCATTTTGTGTAGATATGTATAAACATGTGCATATGCATGCATGTTGATGGGCACCATGCATGTGAGTGCATGTAAGTGTGCATGTGTATGGGTCATGTGTGCGTGCACGCATGGGGAGGTATGTGTGCACTTGTGTGTGATATGCATGTGCACATATGTGTGTGTTGATGTACATGTGTGAGTATGTATGTAGATGTGGAATTTGCATGCATGTGTGTGCACACACCTGAGTATGGAGGTGGCTGAGGGTGCGTGTGCATGTGTGTAAATGTGAATGTGTGTGACTCAGTGTCCTGCTCTGCAGGACGTTTGCTGTAAAGGGCTAGGGCCTGTCCACTACCCTGCCTAGTCACTGGCTGCCCATGTCCCTCCCTTCTGGCCTCTTTGCTTGCAGTGCACAGCCAGGACCCTACTTCCTCCCACACCCCACTTCCATCCCTCTGGATCTGAACCCTGTAGCTGAACATTGGCCTCTTCTGCTTAAGTCTTTTCTTTCTTTCTCTTCAGACCTCCCTCCCTCAGAGTAGAGGGAGCCATGTCTCACTTTCCAACTCTCTCATACACAGTAGCTTGTTTTATGACTTTGTTTTAAAAACTATTGGCTTAGGGTGCAATAACACAGATGGTTCTCCTCACAGGAGAACCGTGAATCCCACTTCTCTCTCCTCCGTGACAGCTCCATTACCTGCCTTGGAAAGTCTTTTTTTTTTTTTCTTCCTTTTTGGACCTGGAAAAAGAGAACCAAAAAAATTGGTGTCTTCTCTCACAATTGTCCCTTGCAGTAGTGTCGTTGGATCAATAGAGCCCACTCTGCCTGGTTGTATCCTCCACCAAGTCTCCCAGAGCCCACCCAGGCAGCCTCCTCCTGTTGGCTGAGGAAGACTTAGCGTCTGCATCCCCAGAGGAGTGCTAAAGCCATCGCAAAAGAAATATCTGTTTTCTTGTGTGCATCCTGCAGGCTCTTTCCTAAGTGGTGCCAACCCACAGGCGGGGAAACCTGGTTGGTTGCCCTTACTAAATCTTCACCTGCCTGACCCCGGGCTGACAATTCCTTAATGTTCCCGGAGAGGAGACAGCGCTCTGCTCAGCCAGGCTCCATCAGCAACAGACATCACAGCCTGGGCAGGATGAGGGTAAGAGAGCTCTGGAAAGCAGATCAGCACACACATCACGGGGCCCGGGCATGGTGGTGGCAGAGTCAGCCTGTCGTGTGCTCGTGTGCAGAACCTTTCCTGGTTTGTAACATGTCAGGCTGTCACGCTGCCTCTTCCGGGTGTGTAAGTGGTGAGGTGTGAGTTTAATTAGCATAGAATAAAATTGCTTCCTCTCTAATAATAACACCTTGAATTTTTATGTTACCTTCTCTTCAAGGAATTTAAAGCATGCATATACATACATACATACATACATACACACACACACACACACACACACACACACACACACGATACATATATGCACAGCAGAGGCAAGATCCTATCCCCATTACACAGAAAGAAAAGTCATGGAAAATAGACACTGGTGGCTCACAAAAAACAGCTGAGATGCTCAGCTGTGACCTAAAGTAATAGTTTCTTTAAGCTTTGTGAAGAATCTAGGGGCTGAGGGAGGCCTGGTGGCACTCAGAGAAAGGATAAGCAGGCTACCAAGATGAGACTTGATAGCCTATGACCATATAGTGGGGGAGAAGGTCCCCCTTCAGTCACAGACCTAGGGGAGGGGAATAGGGTGAAAACGGGAGGGAGGGAGGGACGGGAGGATACAAGGGATGGGATAACAATTGAGATGCAATCTGGATACATTAATTAAATAAAATTTTAAAAAGAATCAAGGGGTTAGGCCGGGCGGTGGTGGTGCATACCTTTAATCCCAGCACTTGCTGTGAGTTCGAGGCCAGCCTGGTCTACAAAGTGAGTCCTAGGACAGCCAAAGCTACACAGAGAAACCCTGTCTCCAAAAACCAAAACCAAAATTTAAAAAAAAAGAAAGAAAGAAGAAAGAAAGAAAGAAAGAAAGAAAGAAAAGAAAAGAAAAGAAACAAGGGGTAGCTTCCTTGAAATAGGGATAATGGGACAGAGCAGAAGCAGCTGCCCGGAGGCAATTGGTGGGAGTAGGTTATAAGTGCAGGAAGTCAAGTGTAAGACACAGGGAGAAAGAGAAGGCCACCAGTCTCCACTGGGAGGGACACACACTGGGCACCGTAGGCTGTGTCAGTCGGTTTTCCGTCACTGTAACATAATGCCTGAGACATTCAAGTTAAAAGAGTTGACTACTTTGGAAGTGACGGTTCTGGTCCTTCCTCACCCTGGCTCCGGGTCCTATATGTCACAACAGGAGCCTCTGGTAGGGAAAGTTGCTCACCCGACGGCGATCAGGAAGCAGAGAAAGAAACCGAAAGAGGACTGGGAGCTCTCCACGTTTCTTTCATGGGCACGTCCCCTGGAAACCAAACTCGCATCCTGTTGGTCTTGTTGCTTCCTGTTAGTGGCTCAGGCTGGTGACCAAGCAAGCCTTCAACACACGGGCCTTTGGGAGACATTTTATCCAATGAAAGTGCCTTCCCTATCCATACTTACATATGTAAATAAAGAAAAAAAAAAAGGCCTCAGTTCCTTCCCTGTATACCTAATATGTCCCTTTATTGGGTACCTCCGAATAAAGTTTCTGTCTTCTAGACTAAAGCCATGGGCCTTCCCGTGCAGTGTGCATTATGGTGGGTGCATGGGCTATGGTGTCATCTGGGGGCTGAACTGACTTGTGTAGGGCAACAGTGTAGAACAACTCACGGGCGTGGCAGCACTAGGAACAGAAAGGTGGCCCTGAAGAGGGGAAGGAAAAGTTGAATGTATGGGGGTCTGTCAGCTGAAGAGAAAGCTCTAGGTGGCCCTGCAGGAGATAAGGCAGACACCAGTGTCACCTCTGCGGAGGACAGATAGGTGACAAGGACACAGGGGCTAGAAAAAGCAGCTTTCAGTATGATGTGCTACAGTGACAGAGGACTATGGCTGGATGGTCCTGTATCCAACATGTTCTCTGGCTTCTGTATATGCTAGTGGATCGGATATCAAGTTGTAACATGAATTTGGTTTCGGACTCCACCATCTTTATATTTGACTGAGTGGGTATATGGGGGGAAATCTATTTTGGCTCCGAGAAGGGGAAAACCCCTTAAACCAGCAGTTCGCAACCTGTGTGCTGCCTTTGAATGACCCTTGCACAGGGGGTCACCTAAGACCAACCACATATCAGATGTTTGCCCTGTGATTAATAACAGTAGCACAATTGCAGTTATGAAGTAGCAACAAAAATAATTTTATGGTTGGGGGCAACCACAGCATGAAGAACTGTGCTGAAGAGTTCCGGCATTAGAAAGGTTGAGAACCACACCACTGCTAAAACAAAGAAGGGCGCACCTTATAATAGGCACTCCTTAAAGAGAAGGCTAGTCCCTTAGAAAAGAAAGTATGCCTTGATGTGTGCGTGTGTGTGTGTGTGTGTGTGTGTGTGTGTGTATGTGTGTGTGTGTGAGAGAGAGAGACTATGTGTATGTGAGTGTGAAAGTATTCTCATGAGTGTGTGCTTATGTAAGTGTGCATGCATAGGTGTGTGTAAATGTGTGTGCATGTGTGTGTTAGTATGTGTGACTGTGTGTGCAAGTGAGTATGTGTGAGCAAGTATATGCATGTTCTTGTGACTTTGTGGGTGTGCATAAATATGTGTGAGTGCCTGTGACCAGGTGTGCCTGTGTGTGAGTGTGTGTGTGCATGGATGTGAGGACGGGTGAATGAGTCTGTCTACACATGTGTGATTTTGTGTGTGTTCATGTTTGTTTTAGTGTGTGTGTGTGTGTGTGTGTGTGTGTGTGTGTGTGTGTGTTAGTGCTCTGAGTAGCCAAGTAGCCAAGAAGTAGCCAAAACCAGTTTGGTCTTTACACAAGGAAAATGACAGGTAAGGAAAGTTGTTTTTTTTAAAGAGAGTTGATGAATTCGTAGTATGAAGCCTCCCCTGTCACCTCAAGACTGGACGAGAAGCAAACAGCAAAACATTGCCTTCTAAGACCTGGAGGACTTTCTCGGCCAAGGGCTGTGGAAGAGGAGGAAGAAGAAGGCAGAAACAAAGGAGCGAGGCAGGCTGCAAAAGGAGCTCACTGGAATGGCGAAGTTGGCTCCATTGGGAGATGCTGGGCTACCAACATGATCCAGCATTCCTGGAGCCCCACCCTCACCGGTTTAGAGGCTCAGAGACAGCTGCCTGCATCCCCACAGGAAGGGGAGGCAAGTTGCTCAAACCCAGCATGGTTACAGTTCCCCCTCCTCTGACCAGACACTGGGCAACTGATCTCAGCTTTCCTGGCCGACACGGTCCCAGCATGGTCAGTGGGCCATCTCTTTTGGTAATCTGTGCTGGGCTCTCCTGCTGACACTGATGGAGCACATCCACGCACTGATGGAGCACCTCCACACGCTGCTGGTGGAGCACCTCCCCACACATGAGCAGGTACCTCTTGCTGGGATGAGGACTGACCATGCCCATCACTGCTGAAGTAATGGGCATTCCATTCGGCAGAAGTGAAGGCCTCCTGGGAATTAGAAAGGAATGGGTCTGGAATGGCGTTGGAGAACTCGGGTTTTGCGGTCTCCCTGGCGCTCGTAATCCGACACTCCACCAAGACACCTGGCTGCTGTTCCACTTGGATCAGGCTTTGCCATGAAGTGCAGTGAGGAGCTTGAGCCATTCATCACAGTGAATCTGGAGAGAAATGGTCAGCTCCAAATCAGAGCTGAGTCCCTCTGCCGGGAACTGGGAAAGGCTAGCGCTGTGGGCTACGAGAATGAATTCTATTCCTTTATTTTCTCCTTTGGGTCTTCTCCAAGAGGCAACAGTTTCCTCTGCTTTGCATATTATCTGGCCACCTATTGAATGTCTCCTGGATTTTTACAACCCTAGCGCCCTGTTTATGGGTGCTAGAATCGGGTCTCATGTCTTGTGTTCTAGGAGAGAAGACACACACCATCCCAAAATCCAGTCAATCAGAAAGTGTCATAGGGACCCAGAAGGAAGAACATGAGGTGTTAATATATGGACGAGAGTGAAGGAGCTCCTTCAGAAAGCTTAGTGAGGCGGGGCCCTTTGACAGAAAGCAGGCTTTGATCACATGGGGACCCACTCGGGTCTGAAGGTGAGACAAAAGGTTATGGCAGGAAGAAATAACAGACACCAGAGCTTTGGCTCAGTTGAAAAGATGATCAGGATAGAGATGAGGTGAAGATGATGTAGGAAAGCCAGGCAGAAGCCAGGTCATGTGAAGTCAGCCATGCAAGAACCTACCAGAAAGTCAGAATCACAGAGGTGGACTGCTGTCCAGAACAGGGGAATCTGTGCCTCAGTAATAACCAAGAGCTTAAAATCTCTTCTGTCTCAAATCAATGGTAGGGGGAGAGGGGACAGATCATATCCATTGAGCAGGTGGTCCCCAGGAGATATGAAGGACGGGTGTCAAGCCGGGCAGCATCTGTTAAAGGCATCCACCGGGAAGGAAGCAACACAGGTTATTTCTGGCATATTTCACTCACAAAGGAAATGGAACGCCTGGTTATCTTCACTAGCATCAATGACTGCCACATAGGGTCCAGGAAGAGCTTAGGGGACCAGCAGTAATCACGAGTGGTCATGACCACATTTCACTGCCCACCTAGTGTGAGATGTTGCACTGCCCCTCCCCAACAAGGCTAAGTCAACCCTAAGGTTTGACCACTGATATGGTAAGAGGAGTGGGCGGTTGTTGCCTGGCCCGTGGCCCTGAGGAAAGAGCCACAGGAGAGGGTCTGAGGGGCGCTGTCACACACGTGGGCTTGCCACCAGTCTGTTCCTTGTCTGTGGGCACCTGGCACTGCCCACATTTGCAGCAGCCTGAGGAAGGCGGTTGTCTGCATCAGATGATTCTGTCAACATAAACCCAATGTCCCTATCTCCATGGTCATCCTTGGATGTCCCAAATTATCCAGAGCCAACGCGTCCTCTGTAGTCACTGTTAATCTCTGCTTGCTGCAGCCACTGTGGTTCATAGTATGGAGACAGCTCTCCTGTTGGCTCTCTCTTTCAGTCCCTTTGTATCTCTTTCTACATTTGGCATGGAGTCTCTCCCATCACTGACGCTACTATCTTGCTATACATCTTCCTTTGAACCCTTTTCCATAGATAAACAACAACAAAACCAACCAAACAAAAACAGTACCTTAGCCCCATTCCCAACTTCCTTCTTTTCTGCCATCACAGAAGTCCTAATCTGACCTCAGATGGTTGGAAAGTCAATGATTTTGCATTCATTCGCCTCAGGATCCTGAGACTCAGGAACGGAACATCTGGCCTTAACTTCTGCCTTCACTGCCATTGACTCTGGGAGGATTCCTTAGTGAAATATGTGAATATGTGTGTGTGTGTGTGTGTGTGTATGTGTGTGTGTGTGTGTGTGTGTGTGTGTGTGTGTGTGTGTATTTCCGTTTTGACCCCCAGATGCTAAATGTGCCGAGGACCTCATCTACTTGCCTACATGTCTTCCCATGTACCTGATTGGAGCCAGGCACTGCGTTGTCTGTA
This sequence comes from Acomys minous, assembly GCF_964271855.1. Classification (NCBI taxonomy): domain Eukaryota; kingdom Metazoa; phylum Chordata; class Mammalia; order Rodentia; family Muridae; genus Acomys; species Acomys minous. Next base: position 3,275,869 of record NC_140502.1, on the reverse strand, counting down.
GGAAATTCAGAGATGACTTGAAATGTCCTTTTGTTGAATCACATAGACCCAGGCAGAGTCAATGGCAGAAGCTGTGAGCACACAGACATTTGGGAAGTGTCTGGAGACCCAGAGGAGGAACACCATCACTAAACAGAGATGCATCTTGTAAACACTGGCAGAAGCTAGGACTTCTGGATAAGGAAGCTTATGGGCAGGGCTGGAGGCGCCACCCATCATACAGACTACTCAGAAGATGTCTGGACTTCTCCAGGTGCCCTGTGGAGAGGTCAGTGCTACCCATGTTTGTCCCTGGTTCCTTAACGTGACACTTATCCATAATCCAGTCACTTGCAAGCACGGGAGCTTGCAAGGCCACCTCTGTTGGAGACAAGGAAGTATCAGAGCGTTCAGAAGAGCGGTGCCTCTCCCACTTGAAGTTCAGATAACCCATCCTGAAGTGCATGTTTCTGATGGGCACTCTAAAACGCTTTGCTGGGACTCAGCCAGAGCCGAATACCTTATCAGCTCAGAGAGTATAAACAAATATTCTTCCCTTCCCAAGCCTGGAGTCTCAAGTAAAATCATGATCTTTATTCTACAAAAGCATATATATATATATGGGGTTTTTCTGTTTGTTTTTACTTTTATGTTTTGATAAAAGAATATGCCAATCTTTCATATTCCTTTACCCTTCATGCCTCTTCACAGTTGCTAACACTGTGGGGTTTCTGTGCATGCCATCATTCATGCTCAGTCCCTCCCATTCATTAATTCACTCACCAGCTACACTGGCTTAAGCACCAACCCCGGTTCTAGATGATGCTGAGATCCTGGGATGAATGAAGCCACGTGCAAGTCAGCACCCTCTGCTACCAGTAAGAGTGAGACAGGAAAAGCAGCTAACAAGTAAAGCATGTGAGGTCTCTGGAGCTGGCCCGGGGCTAATGAGGACTCCGTGTTGCATTTGCTCAAGAAGGCAGGTGCTTAAGTCGCTCTTAACTTTCCTCAGGCTTTAACAGGAAAGCTACAGTTTGTTTTTCGTTGCAAAGGGATGATGGGTCCTCAGCACACGTCTTCTGCTAAGGACGGTTTCCTTGACGGAGACATGAATCTGTCCCTAACCCCCGTGTGCATCGCATTTAGGTGCGTGGTCCCAAGAAGGAGATCTCGCTCTATCCAAGAGAAAATGGAAGAAGCTAAGCAGGAGCCTTGAACTGCTTGGTGGTGGGGGTCTTGTCGTTCTAGGCTATTCTCTTCTCTTTGACCTCTTTTCCATGTCGGCTCTTCCAGGGAACAGGGATGGCCTGAGCTATGGCTGAGGGGGTCTCCCACGTGAGTGGTCTGGGTTCTCTTGGCTAGCAGGCGTTCTTGTTAGCTTTGACTTGTACATGACTTGGTTTATTTTTGCCTTCACAGCAACCTGACTTTGGGTGTGGTCCAACAACAAACTCGACGCACTCCATCCATGCGCACAGCTAATTCGCCCCAGTCGTCACTTCCTGTCTCTGTGTTCTGCCCCAGTCGTCACTTCCTGTCTCCATGTTCTGACCCAGTCGTCACTTCCTGTCTCCGTGTTCTGACCCAGTCGTCACTTCCTGTCTCCGTTTTCCCCTTCTAGTCTCCAGGGCTTTGGGAGGAGTTGGACTGAAAGGAAATCTACGTTAGAGGTCATCTCCAGAATATCAGGGATGGGCTGATAGAGGTGTGAGTTTTGGTAGCCTAGGGTGCAGGCCAGTTGGGCCTATTACTGGGTCAAGCACCTAGGTTCTTAGAGGTACCTGTGGAGGAGGGGAATGGATATATTCAGCTATCGTTAAAAACTTAGACCACATGAGACAACACAGACCCAGGATACTGCTCTGGAGGCAAAGACAGTAGGATCACAAATCCAAGGCCTTCCTTGACTACTGAGTGAGTTCCTCAAAATTAAAACTACACACAAACAAAACAAAAGTAGCTCCATGGAAGAATGCTTTGCTAGAATCCCCCAGTGAGGCAGAGTCTATGTGGTTCAGTGGTAGAGCCTCTGCCTAGAATCCCCCAGTGAGGGACTGGGGTGTGGCTCAGCAGTAGAGCCCCTGCCTAGATCCCTCAGTGAGAGGCTGGGGTGTGGCTCAGTGGTAGAGCCCCTGCCTAGAATCCCCCAGTGAGGAGCTGGGGTGTGGCTCAGTGGTAGAGCCCCTGCCTAGAATCCCCCAGTGAGGGGCTGGGGTGTGGCTCAGTGGTAGAGCCCCTGCCTAGAATCCCCCAGTGAGGAGCTGGGGTGTGGCTCAGTGGTAGAGCCTCTGCCTAGAATCCCTCAGTGAGGGGCTGGGGTGTGGCTCAGTGGTAGAGCCCCTGCCTAGAATCCCCCAGTGAGGGGTTGGGGTGTGGTTCAGTGGTAGAGCCCCTGTCTAGAATCCCCCAGTGACGGGTTGGGGTGTGACTCAGTGGTAGAGCCCCTGCCTAGAATCCCCCAGTGAGGGGCTGGAGTGTGGCTCAGTGGTAGAGCCCCTGCCTAGAATCCCCCAGTGAGGGGCTGGGGTGTGACTCAGTGGTAGAGCCCCTGCCTAGAATCCCCCAGTGAGGGGCTAGGGTGTGGCTCAGTGGTAGAGCCCCTGCCTAGAATCCCCCAGTGAGGGGCTGGGGTGTGGCTCAGTGGTAGAGCATCTGCCTAGAATCCCCCAGTGAGGGGCTGGGGCGTGGCTCAGTGGTATAGAACCTGCCTGAAATTCCCCAGTGGGAATTTAGAGTGTGGCTCAGTTGTAGAAACTTGTTTAATATCTACCAGTGAGGAGGTACGATGTGGCTCAATCGAAGAGTACTTGCATGGAATCCACCAGTGAGGGGCTAGGGCCAAGAGTTTAGAGTAGAACAGTTGTCTCTCATTCTGGGGCCTCTGAGTTATTCAGATACCACATTTTACTCAAAACTATGCAGCCAGATTCATTTTTAAGCAAGAGCAAGAATGTGGAATGCATCACCTGCCTCTGTGGACACTGATATGAACGCACTTGACCACTTGAGTGACATATACAAAGTACTTCCCATGGGCCAAGTGCTGGATTAGCACCAGGCTCTGCCAATGCACAGAAGACAGTTTCTGCCTTACCGTGTAGTACTGTCTGCGGACATGGACTGCTGTTTGAGCACAGACAGGGCCAGTGATGGCAAGCGCCACATCTGGCTCAATGTGAGCCCCATCCATGAAGTTGAGAGTCAGAGAAGAAATGTTAGGAAAGACTTACACAGAAGATATAACACTGAAGCTTAAAACCGGCATCAGTAGGTGGACAAAGACATCCTGGGCACCAGCGACACTATGGACAAAGGTATAGACATGAAAAATAAAATTCCTGAGAATTGAATGTTATGTTCCTGCAGTGGAATGTGTGGTTTGAGGTCAAAGATGGTCCACTGTAGGGAGGACACTGAGTCCCATAACAAAAGGTCTTGAAAGCCATGTGTAGGGTTTGAATAAGAAGTGATCCCCATAGGCTCATGCCTTTGAGCACATGGTCCCCCATTGGTGGTGCTGTCCTTGGGGGCAGGGCCTGGCTGGAGGAAGAACAGTACTGGGGGTGCATTTGGATAGTCTGTAACCTTGTTCCATTCCCTTGCCTACTGCTTCCGGTGTATGGGTGAAAATGTCATGAGGAAGACTGTTGCTCCTGCTTTCATGCAGCGGTTTTCCAGCCACGGTGGTCTTTATCCTTCCAGAACTCTAAGCTGAAATAAACCATTTTGTTCTATAAGTTCCCTTGGGTCATAGCAACAGAGAAATAACCAATACACCATGTCAAAAATGGAGGGACTCCATCCCTATCTAAGTACATGAGCCATGAAGTCCATTTTGTTTAATGGTAAAAAAAAAATGTTGCTCCCAGGCAGTGTTAGGGATAAAACCTGGTGCCTTAAAACATGTAAGGAATACCACTGAGCTCTGTCCCAGCCTGTCGAGAGCTGCGATGTTGCCACACCTAAAGATGGCGCTGGCTTCTGCCTTCCACCGTACCAACAGTGAGTGCTCTCCCTGGTAAACAAGTCCTTATACGGCTATCAGCAGGGCATCAAGCCTTACGGTCTCCGTGACTCATTTCGGACCTATGGAGAGGCTACACGTGGCTCTCCCTGATTGGCTCTTGCTGAGGGTATAAGCCTTTGCCCACCTGGGGAAGGGGCCATTTTCTGCCAAGCGATACTGCTGTAACTTCATTCCTGAGTAAACTGCCTTAAGAAGGAACCTGGTTGTCTTGAGTCTTATTCCTGCTGGTCAGGAAGGGCACAGACACCAGCCCTTCATTGTGCTTTTGAGGGACAGAATTCTGGCCGTAGCGTGATGATGTATTAGGCAAATTGAGGGCTGGCAAGGTGGAAACTGTGGTATCGATCAGGCAGCGGAACATGGCAGTGGGGACCTGGGTCCCAGCAGTGGCTATGGTGAGAATAGGCAGATGTGAGAATCAATACCCAAGGGTGATTTATTAGACAGTGGCTTTATGAGAGAGGAAGGAACCCAGGATGACCTTTAGTCATCGATTGCGATATGACGAACTCAAAGTATGTAAGGCTGGCACGGGGTGTCAGAGGATTGAGATGGCCAAGCTTAGATGCTTGGGGAGTGTAGATCAGAAGTCATACTTAAAGTCAAAGAGGAGAAGCCAAGTGTGCCTACGAAGAGTGAGGGAGAGTGAAAACTGGACACAATGAAAACCCAAGAAGATTTCACACCTACTGGGGAGAAGGCCGTTGAGAAGGTGGTCCATCATAGAGGCCAAACTGATGATCAGAACTTATCAGAAAGGTTAGGTATGTGAACACACACACACACACACACACACACACACACACACACACACACACACTCACGTGGACATGCTGTTCTGTAAGTCAACCTTTAAGGGTGTATTTTAACCCTAAGGATTACGGGAAGAAAATAAGCCTACTGATGATTGAAGGAGGACCTATCTTCCCCCAGTGATGCAAGCTCAGAGGCCAACAGTTGTGACGTGGAGAGTTGCATCTGGTGGCACAGGTTTATCTTTCCAGCTGGTTGGGAGGTGGAGGCATGAGGATTTCGAGCTGAAGGACTGTCCTGGCAACAGAGTGAGTTCCAGGTTAGCCTGAACAATTTAGTGAGATCTGGTTTTTAAAAGTAGAACTGGGATGAGGACACTGCTTAATGATGACAGAGCACTCAGTGTGTGTGTGTGTGTGTGTGTGTGTGTGTGTGTGTGTGTGTGTGTGTATGTGTGTGTGTGTATGTGTGAGAGAGAGAGGGGGGGACAGAAGAAGGAGGAAAGGAAATGATTCAGAAACTTGATGTCAAGGACAAGAAGGTAACTCAACTTTGCATCTCTCTCTCTCTCTCTCTCTCTCTCTCTCTCTCTCAAAGATGTACAAGTTTAGAGAGAGTTAAAGAGGGTAGAAGACAGAAGAGAATGTTAACAATACAGAATAGAAGAATAAGTTTGTCTACTCACAGCCTACTGGGGGCCAGGAGTGGAAGAAACCTGGAGCAGGTGAGAGGAGGGAGGAGAAATTTCTAACACGAGGCAGGTGGGTTTTCCACTGTGATGAAGAGAGCTAGGAGGTTGGAAAAACAGAGGAGCAAAGAAGGCTTCTGTGACCACCTCTGACCTTCCCCCCCCCCCCCAAGAAAACAACCTCTCACAAAGTAACAGCTGAGACTGGAAGCCTTCAAAAATAACTCTTAAACTTGTGATAAGGATGTGATAATTGATGTCTTCTGAGTGGAGTGCAGTGTGAGGAAGGACTTCAGTTTTCCTTAAGAAGCTGGCTACTCAGTGTTTGACCATGCTTCAGCGAGTATAGGGGAAACACAAATTAGATTTCCCCTCTTTTCTTCTTCTTTTTCTTTCTTCTTCTTCTTCTTCTTCTTCTTCTTCTTCTTCTTCTTCTTCTTCTTCTTCTTCTTCTTCTTCTTCGTCTTCTTCTTCAGAGAAAGCCAGACAGGAAAAGTAAGAAAAGCAGTATTTGAGCAGTGATAAAGTTCTGTTGACCTTGTTCAAAACAATGCAGGCTCCTCGTTCTTCAGCAAATTATAAAGGAAGGAAACGGAAGAGAATGATGGACTTCCACCAGGATGGAGAGGACACTGAAGAGCAAGACGCTCACATGAGAAAAGCAGCAACAAGACCTTGGGGACTATGAGTCAAAACCAACATGTGTTGCACAGAAGGGCATTAGTATTTACATCCAGCACCCAGTTATCACAGCAAAACAGAAGATGCTTACTTGGGGGGACATCTTGGCAAATTTAGGAGATGACAGACACTGGTAAGGAGAAAAGGACCTGGAGGTGACAGGAGCTCCATAGGGAAACCAGCAGAGCCAACTAACTAACCAGAGCACCAACCAAGGACCATGCATGGATTGGACCAAGGCCCCCTACACAGACATAGCGGATTGGCAGCTCAGGTTTCGTGTGGGTTCCCTAGTCATCAGGGTGCAGGATGTCTCTGACATGGGCTCTTGCCTGCTTTTTATCACTTACCCCTGACAGGGCTGCCCTGCCAGGTCACAGGGGAAGAGGACAAACTCAGTCCTGAGTTCAGTCCTGATGTAGCTTTATGATCTGGTGTGGGTGGGGGGGGGGGCTCCCCTTTCCTGAGGAATAGGGCAAGAGGGGGAGGGAGAGTGGGACTGTGAGGAGAGGAGGGAGGTGAAAAAGAGACAAATCTGTTTTTGTTATGATCCCAAGTGTGGGATTGAAATGGTCTTGTGAGAACAGGTGAGGTTAATCCACTAGAAGACCAACCTCCTCGTGCGGGAGCTTGATTGTTGCCAGCTGAAAAGATCCCATGACCAGACTCTGGGAGGAGGTATATGAATGAGCCCCAAACTGGAGGTGGGGCCTTGGGAGACTTGGGATAGTTTTGGCTGTTCATTGCTCCACTTCGAGACGCTCCTAGAGAGAACCAACCACTGGAGGGAAGGTTTTGGGGCTCCGGCTCCTACTGAGGTTCCGGGTTCTGGTTACTCCAGGTTCCAGCAGAAGAAATCCTGCTGATTACACCAGGAGAATCATTCCTTGGGACTGATATTCTTGCAGTTTTTTGTATTCTTTAATCCTCTTTCCCTATTGCTTCGGTTAGCTGGGTTATAAGGGACGTACACTCAGTTAATAAGTTCGTAACAAAATATATTGGTTAAGGAAATGGAGCCTACAGGGAGGGGATACAACTGAATGTCAAGTGGTTAAACACATAAATTTTTAAAAATGAGATGCTGAAGGACTTAGTATTTTCTGTTGTTGGGAGGGATAGAGTCCCACTGGGATGGCCGGCCCATAGGTGCAGGTGTACATAGTGAGGCACTGGTTGCTGAGATGAGCACCTGGCTTAGTCATCTATGAAACATAAGTGAAAGGTAACAGACATTCCATGTTTGGCGTGAAGATACCTGTAGTGATGATGATGATGATGATGATGATGATGTGTGTGTGTGTGTGTGTATGTGTGAATATGTAGGAGATATTGGCTCAGTTTTCATGGACTCTAGTGATCTAGTGGATGAGGAAATGCCTGGGGTAGTTGCACACACTAGAGAGCATAAAAGGATGAGGACAATCCAACCAAGTGATGCTTACCTCAGTGTTCAGGGATGCCAGCAAGCTTTCAAGATGCTATGGGGGGGGCGGTCACGGAGTACGCCTGCTCCCCTGTGCCTCTGCCGCGCGGAGCTTGTTTCTGAAGCAGGGTGTCAAGACCATGGCTCCAATAAGAGCAGAGTGAGGACACTGAGGAGATGAGGTTATTTCAGGAGGTTGATCGTGGGACACAGTTTCCATCGAGCTGTTCGGAGGATCCGGGAAGACCAGTGAATATGGAGAGTAGGGACTACTTCTGACTTGGACTCTGGTGCTCACACCATTGATCACTTCCCCCTGGTGGGTGGCCATTCCAGGCCACACAGGAAGAGGATACGGGCAGTCCAGATGAGACTTGATAGGCTGGAGTCAGAAGATAGGGAGGACGGCTCGCCCTTTCTGAGGAGTAGGGAGGGTGGATGAGGGAGGGAGGGCGGGACCTGGAGGCTCAAGGGAGGGGCTTAAATAGGGATATAAAGTGAACAAATCTTTAAAAAAAAGTTTATCTCCAATATTTTTTTCACACTAGTTTAATATAAGTCTATAATACCCAAGAGCACATGCTGTCAGAAGCCTGAGCAAGGCCATACTGCTATGTGACATTTCCATCATTTTCCTGCTGGATTCAAACTGTCAGTCCAGAAAGATCTGGGGTGAGAAGAACACAGTTCCTTCTCCCTCTGAAGAGCCAGTCAGTAGTAGACTGTGGGGTCCATTGGGCCATCAGATCCTCATTAAGAACTGGAACCACTTTCTAAATTGTATCCCATCATCCTCAGCACCATCGGCTCACACGCCCCATGGTCCTCGGACTCACCCAAAGCATCCAGCTACCCAGACCTGTGGTGGTCTGGTTATGCAAATTCAGACCCCAGCAACTATTGCCTTGACGAAGCTTGTGTTACACTGCTGTCAAGCCAAGGTCTACCTGAAGACCAGCTCCACATCACGTGAGAGTCAATGAGGTTTTCCTTCAGTTAAGATTGGACTGAGTCAGTGTGAAAATGGGTATTTTCCTTACTAAACTTAGAAAAATGATGTAAGAAACTTTCTTAATAGGGATTTATATAAAGTAAAAAATGTCGTATGTAAACACATCAACATGTATAAATTACCAAAAAATATTAAATGGTGAGGAATGGCAATCATTTAATCTCCAAAAGATCCCAGTGGCTTTGTGTGATCTAGATTTCAAGTCATGACTAGTGCCTAGCTAGATGACAATTTTGTGTCTCTTGGAGAGGAATATTTCAGTCCTCAGAAAAGACAAGAAATAGCTTTTACCCTCTCTATTTCATGTGGCTCTACCTGTCTAGATGTTTTTCAAAAGATGTTAAAAAAAATTACTGTAGTTTCCATATGACGTATACTCTTGTCAAAGATATGAAACCAAGTTTATTGGATGTTTAGGGACCAGTTCGTAATTCCTAAAGCCTCTAAGACACCGTGGTCCCGGAAATAGGAAAGGTACATGGACTTGAACTCAGTTTGCAAGTGGCCAAACTAGAGTACAGCACACACACACAAAAAAAAGCCACTGGAATTATTCTTGGAAGAACTATTCCATAAGCCAGTATGTGGGCAGAATAACCTACCTGTTGATGGTTATGCCTAAGGGAGCAAAGCCCCCCATCTCTCTCCACCTGCCCCCTCAAAAGGTAATTCTCAGAGCGGGCATGGTGAATGGGTTTAATGACTTTATTTCTAATGCTAGCATTTCCTATCTTGAATGGACTTCTCCCATACCCATTCTCTTCTCCTCATCACTGTTTGGCTAGTGGGTTAGCCTTATGCTGTGCAGCTGTACACAAAGCACGTTGGTGATGGACAGATGTGCAAACGGATGAATAGGAAGAAGATGGACAGATGGATGGATAGATGGATGGATGGATGGATGGTGAATGGAGTGATGTATAGATGGATGGGTGGATGAGTGTATGGATGGAAGGATGGGTGGGTAGATGAAGGGCAAATGACTGGATGAACAGGTGGCAAGACGGATAGGTGGATGGATAAGTAAATAGATGGATGGGTAGATAGGTGGATGGGTGTTAGATGGAGGTATGTGTTTGGATTGGTGGATGAATGGGTGGATGAATGGGTGGATTTATGCACGGACTCATGCACTGATGGGTGGGTGGGTGGGTGGATAGATGGGTGAGTGGGTGGACAAGTGGATCGGTGGGTAGATGGAGGGAGGGGCAGATAGGTGGATGAATGGATGAGCACGTGGGTGGGCAGCTTAGTGGATGGATGGGTGGACAGATGGCTGGCTGGGAGAGTAAACAGATAGGTAGATGAGTGGGCAGATCAGTGTATGGGTGGGCAGGCAGCTGGATGAATGGGGGAAAACCACCCCTGGTATTCCATTGCCCTTAGTTTCAGCATGTCTATAACAGCTCAGAGAACATACTGCCAGAGCCCAGAGATGCTAACATTCACTCTGCTGGACCCTTGTTAGAGAGACGACAACTTCTCAGTCCAGAAAGGTTCTGCATGAGGAAGGAGCAGTTCTCTACGCAGATTCTGCACAACATGAGAGAGCAGAGATTTATTTTCCTCATCAGAGCGGGATGCCAAAGCTCATTTCTGAAAGCCCTCTGACTGCTGCCACCCTCCTGTGCCCGTGCCCTTCCCTCCTGGAGGCAACATGCCAAGCATTGGACCCACCAACGGCGCTTCTGCACTAGGATCAAAGTTCCAAAGTCCACAACTGTCCTTTGTGGCCCCAGCTGTCATTGCAGTGACGTTCAGACAAAGGCTCGCACTCTTTTCCATGGGACCCATCACAGCGGGCAGGGAGGCAAGTGAGAACTGGCAGCCTGATGGTACCCTGGAACCCAAGACTTCCTCCCACCTGGTCTGCTCCTTTTCCACATCTCCCGGCCCCCATCCCCATCTCATCTCTCCCCTGAATCCCCCCCCCCCAGAAAATCAAGACCCTTTTCATCGAACCCTGTTAGAATCCGCGGTGCTCCCCTCCCCTCCTCCTCTTCCTTGACACCTCCTCCACCTCGTCTCAGCCAGCACTTGTGCAAACGACACTTGGAAATTCCACCTTCCCTGGCATGTCGGGATGAGGAAATGACTGGAAACCTGACAGTCTATCACTACCAGGGAGTGACAATTTAAAAAAAAAAAAAAAACCCAGTTATGAGTGTAAGTTTAAAAATGTAACTAAAAGCCTTCATCAAAGTTTAAAGAGCTCCTTGCGCTTTTAGCATTTGCTTATTTTGATTTATTGACAATGACACACCTAGGAACAGCCGTCTCTCTGAAGCGGTGAAGTAATGGACTTTGGTGGGAGAGAGAAAAAGAGGAGGGGGGGGTCGGAAAGGAGGACGGGGTTGGGGGGGGTGGGGATGGAGACGGTACAGCTCTCGGAACAGAGGCCTCTGATTACAGCCCACTAATTTGTTATGCACTCTGGTAAATCAGCAGTGAATCACATGACAAATAAGGAGAAAAAATTAACAGCTGTCATGTTGTGATGTGTTAATTTCCTGACAGTCTCTGCGCTGAAGCCAATTACTGATTTAAGGGCAGAGAGAGAGAGCCCTGTTCAAGCTTCTAATTAGGCTTCTTCAAGACTAAAAGGATAAAAGAAAAAAAAAATAAAAAAATAAGAGAAAGAGAACTAGGCAGGTAGCTGGGCTCCGTGAAGCTCACGTGCTTTTAAAGCCCCCCAGTTAAATAGCTTTAAGCCTAAGTGTGTTTAAGATAAGAATTTAGAAACATTTATTCGCTTTTATCCCTGACCCGATGGTTTAGGCTTTTGTGGAGTAATTGGGAGTCGAGCGGGGCCCAGGGCTCTTGCTGCCCTCTTTCCGAGTGGTCCAGCCTCTCCGATGTAATCTGCTAATAATACCTTTGTTTAGTCATGTCAACAAGCATTCATCACTGAGGTAGACAAAGGGCGGCAGGCATCCCACCCGCCTCCTTACATGGGGATCTGCAGACAGCACATGGCCAGCATCTGAGCCGCCACTGCATGGCCTGTCTATGTGGGGTACTGGACTCCAAGGCTGGGGACCAGAGCTAATGGGGTCTCGGTGTGCAGACATGGGGGCAGCCCTCACACAGACCCAAGGGAAAGATGGGTCTGGACATGAGGATCTTGACTTTGGCTTTTGCCAGCCTTGTGACTTAACCTGGTTCCGCTTAACCTGCATGCCACCCTCACGGGCCCCAGTAATGCGGATTAAGAGCAGACTTTCTCTAGGGACCTGGAAGTCTGCAAGCCGTGGGAAGAGTGAAGAGGGAGCTGGTTGCTGGGAGGCTCACCTAGGCCTATTCTGGGTGCACTGGGGTTTCCCCAGAATTACTGGCAGCAGACGTACCATGAGGAAAACAGGGGTCAAGAGACCATACTCCGGCAGGACACGTGGTTGGTTTTTAAGTTTACCTCGCAAGAAGACCAGTCCCCCCTCCCCCTCCCCTCCCCTCCCCCTCCCCTCCCCTCTCCTCCCCTCCCCCTCCTCTCCTCCCCTCCCCCTCCCCTCCCCTCCCCCTCCCCTCCCCTCCCCTCCCCTCCCCTCCCCTCCCCTCCCCCCCTCCCCTCCCCTCCCCCTCCCCTCCCCTCCCCTCCCTCCCCCTCCCTCCCCTCCCCTCCCTCCCTCCTCCCCCTTCCCCCTCCAGCTGGTGGATTACTGAAAGGCTCTTTGTGATAATCATACAGGAATGCCATAAGTGGATGCCTCGGTTACTTGGGACACTTCCTCAGTGGGTCTTCCGGAAGGGTTTCCGCTTCACAGAGCTACTGTCTCCCAACGTCCACAGCTGTTTCCTGGTAGTAGAGGGATAACCACTGGAGCGCACTGCCTGTCTGTGGTGAGAATAAGGAAAGAAGGGCAGGGGTGAGGGAGGGGATCAAGGAAGGGAAAGAAGAACAAATGCCGGCTGACAGAGCAGACAGCCTAAGGACGGATGGCGTGGAAGGAGAGGGAGAGAAAGCAGAGAGGGGTACGGAACGACATAAAAACAAGAAGGTTACTCTAGCTGGACAGACACGGGACCCTCAGCTGGGGACCACTGGGGATCCAAGACCACCGCCTTAACGTCCTGGTACGAGTTCCTTGGGGGGGTGTGAGGCTTTCAGAGGAGATCTTCCTGTGTAGTATAAATACACTGCCAGGCTCCCACGCTCCACTGAAAATGGAAATCCGTGTCTTTCATTACTGACCACCCTGAGTCCCGGGTGCCTCTGTGGTTGCCATGGGCTGAGCTAAGTTAGGGATCCAGCTGAGGGGAGCAGATCCTGGGCCTGGATTCTGGGTTCTTCCCCAAGCTTATGGTACAGAAGAAGGAGCACAGTGCATGCCCCACAGGAATCAGGAGAGGGTCTCTAAAGGAGGCGTGACCCACAATCATGCTCTGAAGAGATGGGTGGAACCAAAGGGCTGCCTAGGAAAGAGCTTCCAGCAGGGTTTGATGCCCTCAAGCATCCTGGGTTTTCTAATGTCTGCATCTACTTCTTTTCTTCAAAGGGCTATAAGCAGAGGAGGAGGAGGAAGAGGAGAGAGGGGGAAAGAGTGAGAGCTGGGAGCCCAAGCTCCCAGAGTTTATGAGCATCCCATTCTTTCCCATCTTTGTGGGGCTGACTGTGGAGCTCAGATACACAGCAGGTCCTCTTTCATTGTAGGTCTCTCGTTCATCCGAGATTCATCACACGTCTGAGAGTCAAATGGCCCTGGAGGCGCCCCATCATATCCCCTGGTGAGGCAGCCCAGCTCAGGGACCAGCACAGCCTCAGCTGAGGTCACATCGACCCTCTGCCCCAGAGGACCGCTGCTTTCTGTTGCCCCGGTGGTGGCTGGGTCTAGGGTAAATGCATCATTGCTACAATTAAAGACGCATTCATGCGTTGACCAGTGAGGGGGAAAATGGATCCCTGGAGTCTAAGCCTCCTCCCAGATGGCTTCCTCCTTCCAGGCAGGTGGTCTGATTAAAAGGCTCCGATGGCTTATTTCATTAGGAGTCACCATAGGCATTGCCCTAGACAAGAATCCTTCGTCATTGATTTTGTTGGTGGCTGCAACCCTAAAGTTGACGGGCTAGCTAAACGGTAATTCACTTGCCAAGCTTGGCTCAGTCCTGACCCATTATCAATTGACTTGAAAGATGTCAGCACACGGGGAGTCAGGGAGAGAGCCTAAGCTTTTGGAGGAAGGTTCGAGAATGAATAACATATATGCATTTACCTGGCTAAGTGCTGTCTGGCAGGCGGATGATGTATTGATTCACATAGCACCTCCATCAGCACCGAGGTCTTCTGTGTCCTGGGGGATACTGAGCTACCCAGCTGTCCCTGGGGAGAAGAGGCCACTTCCAGGGTCAGTGGCTTCTTTTTTTAGTAACCTGTCTGCGCACTGTGAAGTCTTTAACCTGTTGGGTACCCTATGGCAGCCCACTAGAGCCTACCATATGATGGAAGAGCAACTCCCTCTCTCTCTCTCTCTCTCTCTCTGTCTCTCTCTCTCTCTCTCTCTCTCTCTCTGTCTCTCTCTGTCTCTCTCTCTCTCTCTGTCTCTCTGTCTCTCTCTGTCTCTCTGTCTCTCTCTGTCTCTGTCTCTCTGTGTGTGTGTGTGTGTGTGTGTGTGTGTGTGTGTGTGTGTGTTTGTGGTGTGTATTGCGTGCCTCTCTATATGAGTGTGTGTTAGTGCATCTATGTGAACACGTATGTAGACAACAGAGGAACGCCTCAGATGTCATCTTTCAGCAGGGCTAGCCTTCTCTGAGACAGGGTGTCCCACTGGGCCATAACTCACCCAGTAGGCTGGCGGGGGGGGGGGACGGGGGGTCCTAGAAACTCTCCAGTGCCTGCTCTCCATAGGCTGAGTTTACAAGTGTGAACCTCAGCGCTTGGCTCTGGGGACCAGTGTAGGCCTTGAGAGTCAGTGCGTACCCCCACTTGTCCTCTTTCCACTCATAACTGTTCTCATTCATTTGTCTACTGGCCAACAAGGGTGAAAAATGTCACAGTAGTCTGTGTGGCAGTGTTGAGACCCTGACAAGGTGCATCTCTGAAAACTCCGTTCTGGTTCGGTTTCCCCTTTTCCTTCTAAGTATGAGCTACACAGTAGCTCAGGCTGACCTTGAACTCTCCATTTTATCTCTGCCTCCAGTGAGGAGGGGGATACAGGTATGCGTTCCCCGGGCACACAGCTGGCTTGCTCTCTTTCATCCGAAGAATGTCAAGGTATTTTTCCCATTATCTTCTCCCTCCATAGATACCCGCAGACGGATTTCTGGCTGCAGAGTTAGGCGGCCCTGGCGTTTAAGAGGCATCGTTTTGTGATGTGCACGAGGCCTTATCAGCGCCTGTCCTCCCTGCTCCGTGGAGTGTTATCAGCCTCTCTGGGGAGCGTGCGTGTTGGGGGAAGCCAGCCTCTGTGAGAGGTGCTGCAGGAGGACAAAGCCTTCGGGTGATGGAGTGGCTGGGGCTGAAAGACACATCAAGATAGCAGGTCCCCTGGGAATGTTCTCTGTATGATTAACCCTGCACGGGTAGGTCAAGCCGGGGTCCCCACAGCTAAACGTGTGGGGAGAGGAGCCATACAAACATATGGGGTACCCTGGTGTAGGGACGGGATAGCCTTTTCACAGAGGTGCAGTCCATGGAAAGAACTGAGCCATCTACATAAGGGTAAACTGGGCCTCTCTGACTCTCCCAACAGGTCCTGTGGTGCTCTGGGCTTGGACCTTGCAAGCCACTGCCTTTAGCCCTTCCTCGAAAGCAAAGTTCTGTTAGGAGGCAGCAGCATAGCTACAAGGACTCGCATGTCTCAGGGGAAGCGGAGGCTACAGCAGATCCCCTTCCAAACTCTCAAGGATTCAGAGGAATCCAGGGCTTGGCTGAGCCCTGGAAGAATGTTCACTCTCAAATTCTACCCGTGCCCCATGGCAAATTTTGTCTGGAGACTGTCTCGGATACAGGAAATAGTTTGGGAAGAAATAGGCATGGGATACACAGCATTTTGTCAGACTTTGTTCAGGACTGGCTGGGTAAAAAGACAGAGTGAGCAACCCGATGGCCCTGGTGGCACATGATCGACACTCTAGCTACTTCGAAGGTCTAGGTAGAAGGGTCTGATGTTCAGGTAATGCTAGGCCACAGACTAAATTCAAGATCAGCCTGGAATTTAGCAAGACTTGTCTCAAAATTAAAAAAAAAAAGTTTGAGTATGGGTTTCAGTGGTAGAGCCGCTGCCTAGAATCCCCCAGTGAGGGGCTGGGGTGTGGCTCAGTGGTAGAGCCCCTGCCTAGAATCCCCCAGTGAGGGGCTGGGCTATGGCTCAGTGGTAGAGCCCCTGCCTAGAATCCCCCAGTGAGGGGCTGGGGTGTGGCTCAGTGGTAGAGCCCCTGCCTAGAATCCCCCAGTGAGGGGCTGGGGTGTGGCTCAGTGGTAGAGCCCCTGCCTAGAATCCCCCAGTGAGGGGCTGGGCTATGGCTCAGTGGTAGAGCCCCTGCCTAGAATCCCCCAGTGAGGGGCTGGGGTGTGGCTCAGTGGTAGAGCCCCTGCCTAGAATCCCCCAGTGAGGGGCTGGGCTATGGCTCAGTGGTAGAGCCCCTGCCTAGAATCCCCCAGTGAGGGGCTGGGGGTGTGGCTCAGTGGTAGAGCCCCTGCCTAGAATCCCCCAGTGAGGGGCTGAGGTGCGGCTCAGTGGTAGAGCCCCTGCCTAGAATCCCCCAGTGAGGGGCTGGGGTGCGGCTCAGTGGTAGAACCCCTGCCTAGAATCCCCCAGTGAGGCGCTGGGATGTGGCTCAGTGAAGGGCTTGCCCAGCATGTGTAAGCCCCTGTGGTCAGTCCTCAGCACAACAATAAAAATGAAGCAACTCTAACTTATATTATAGGAAGGTTTTTTCCCCCTTGAACATGGGAACCTGCTGCGGACTGTATCTTTGACAAACTCCATCAGGGATACCACAGAGTGATAAGTAAAACCTTCTTTATATTGGGAAATGTGAATTCTCTCTTGAAGGAGTGCGTAGACGCATCCAGTTCTCAAAGGGGACTGAGACCCTCAGGCTTTTAATGTCTCATCTGTCCACTTTCTGAATCATGCTCCACAGTTACACAGGCCCAGCTCCAGCCCAGGCTCTTGTCACCACCAAATCCAGATTCCTTATCCACCCTGCACTGCCTCCTATGCTTAGGAGTACAAAGCCACACCTGTAAAGCCTGTGCCCATAGGGGTCTGCTGGAGATGGATGGCAAGTTTGGGGCCTGACCGGGCTATAGGGCGAGGTAACATCCAGCCAGGCCACCTTAGTGATGCTCTCTCAAAGGAAAAAGAAAAAAGAAAAAGAGGACTGGGGATATAGCTCCGTCACAAAGCATGTGTGAGAACTGGCAGTCAGTTCCCAATACCACAGGAATAAAAAAAAAAAAAAACCCCAGTCGTGCTCCTGGGTCTCCGAGCTACAGGTTAAGTGGAGCCTGGCATGGGAGGCAGTCTTTAAAGCTCTTGATGTGGGACACAGCCTCGGAGTGGTCCCCATCTGTAAAATGGGTACAATAGCCCTCTTTGCTGCTGTATGGAGCTACAGGGAAGAGGACAACGCACAGCCCCACTGAGAGAGGAGCTGTGATGGGTAAGTGGGCTCCGTAGCCTTTCCCCACTGCCTCCTGTGCCTGGGCCATTTCCCAACTCCATCTCAAGCAGGGGCTGGCTGGGCCCATGTTCCTCCACAGGCCTGATGGAGGGCCTTGCAACCCCAACCAGCAACTGGCTTTTTCCCAGAATCCCCGTCTCAAGACCTTTGACCTTTCATAAAAGCTGAAGGGTAGCCGTGGGAGGGGAGATTGCCTTTTAATTTAATAGGAAAAATAATTCGTAGGCTTATAATGAAATTGGACAAGCAGAACATAACAAGTAAATACAATACAAACTACGTTGCAAGCCTCTAAGGTAACAGAAAATAACTAGTTTTAGTTGCCTTTTTAAAAAAAATCTATTATGAAGAATGTCAAGCAGTTGACAACAGAGTATTTAATAAAAAAAAATACTATAATTTGTGTTTAAGCGATGGCAATAGATATTACATTTATTTTATTTCTATCCAAGGAGACAGGTTTGGGATTTCTTAAAGGAATTAGGAAATACAAAGTGAGAGGCTTAATGGGCCTAAGATGAGTAGGGCTGTGGGCTGTGGCTCCCTGGGGCTTCCACATGGGGACAGAGTCAGCGGGAACGAGGGGGTTGCCCGGCCCATATCTGCTCTGTGAGACCTGACAGAGAGATATGGTAGAACATTGCGGGAAAACAGCAAAGGTCCAGCTGTGTAGGGGGATGAGGTGGGCACCTTCACCTGTGGTCATTTTGCTATCGAGGAAGATGTCAACCCAGCTGTGTCCCATGACACATTCAGAGAAGGTTGGCCATACTGAGGAAAACCAGAAGCGACACGGATGTCGTCCTTCAGAGGGACAGTCAGGAAACCAACATGGAGGGGTAGGCGGCCACCTTACCTGCTGGGTGTGAGCAGACCTCCGAGTGCAAAGGGGATGGGAAAGACGCAAAGGAGATTCACATAAGCCTAAGTTCACGCGCGCATCCAGAGTATGTGGACACTCGTGGTTAACATGGATGGATTTGGAAGACCTTAGTTTCATAACGGAGACCTAAAGGCTGAGTTCCGATGTTCGGGGGAGGTCAGGCTCTGTCGCTCTTGCCTGTGTTGACCACCTGAGATCTGAGCAAAAGCAAGGCGGCGGAGGGTCTTCCGGAGCCCGTGGATGTGAGGACCAGAGAGGGCTTCGTCAGAAGAAGAAATTGGATTGCATGGTGGGGGTGACGTGGACGCTGCAGGGAGAGAAAAACAGTAAGGCCACCTGGGGAAGGGTCAGGGGTGTGTGACTACCTCATTGAGCATGGAGAATGAGGCAGCGGGGTGTGGGTGCTGGCCTGGGTAAGGCAAGAGACCTCCGGGCAGAAGTTACCCAAAGCCCAACCAACACCATCACAGCAAAATGGCAGCCCAGAACCCAAGCTTTAAGTTTTCAATAGAAACTAAAATCCCCTATTTCAATGAGGGCTCTATATTATTATTATTATTATTATTATTATTATTATTATTATTATTATTATTATTGATATTATTATTATATCATCATCATTAACATCATCATCATCATCACCATCATTATACTAATTCTAGTGCCTTGTGAAATTGTTGAATACAGTACACAAATCGTGCATCAAGTGTATCAGGTGCCAGAGACCCACTCCGAGGGACAGCAGGAAGAGCACCCAAGGGGTCGTCTAAGTAGACCCATGTCTGGTTCTCACAGCCACAGATCGACTCCTTAGCCCCCTGACCCCAGTCACGCCCTTTAAACTGTCTATGTCTCAGTTTCTTTCCGAGTCAAATAAGAATTGTTGGGCACAGTCCCTGGGCCCTGGGGGAAGGGGAAACAGTACTGCCAGGACCACAAGAAAGCAGGCAGCGGGCTGCAACATGCTACACATGTGTGGCTCAAGACAGGCAGTGCCAGCACCGGGTCTCCCCTGACAACTATATCTGTGCGGCCAGCCAGGATGTGAACACAGGCAAGACTCCATCTCCTGCATGGTCCTGTGCCCATTGTGTGTCACCAGAAAGGAACACTGAGGGATGAGTCACCTCTTTACCTCTCTCCTCATCAGCAGTACCTCTGGGACTGTCCTTAACTTGCTGAGGCCACAGCAGAGAAGGAACTCAGAGGGAGTGACCTACCAAGAAGGAGATGCCAGCGGCAAGGGGCCAGCAGACTTAGCTGTTGACACTTAAGGGATTAGCAGGGGAAAACTTTAGTCTTTGATTTGGCCTGCCCAAAGTGAGAGTCCACTGAACTATGACCCAATTTGTTGTATTCGTCAGAGGGAAGTCTGAGGGGGTGAGATATTCTTACAGGGTGAGATTTAATCCAACGTGTTGGAACCAGGAACCATACATGGCCTTTGCAGGGACATCGGTCGCCCGCAACAGAATCTGACGACGTGTCCTATGTGCTGGTCTCTCCTAATACAACCTTCTAGAACATTTGTAAGCACTACAGTAATCCCTGTGTATCAGAGCCTGGGGACTCTTCTATGGCCCCAGAAGGCGGCGGCAACATGCTCCTTGGGTCGGCCTGCTAATCTCAGGTCAGGAAAGGACCAAGCACACACACTGTGACAGTCCCCCAGCCCTCCCCCACCCACCCCTGGCTCTGACCAGGTAGCCCGTAGCACAGCCTGGACAATTCATAATCTTGGCACCTGGATGGTAGGTTCTGCCGATTCCCCGGGCCCGTAAATTAATCCCCTAATACATAATTAACTAGAAGTTGAAAGGTGAAGTTGAACTTGACCAATTTACTCCTCTGAGAAACTGGTCCGGTCCGGATCATGTGATTTTTAATTCTTGCCGTGTGACCAGGTGATAGGGAAGAGGAGAGGGGGTGGGGTGGGGGGGGAGAGGGAAGCGCCGCAGATTAATTTCATCCCTTAACCTCCCTAATGCGCCTGCTTGCTTGCATCGTGTTGCAGACAGCAGATCATCACATGATTTATGGGACTGACCGCTGCCTGCATCTCTCAGGCTAATGACACACACACTGGAGTCATTGATTTGTATGAGTGGCCCCCCCATTCTTCATTTATCACAATTTAATGTAAGAGTTTGCAATGCAGGAAAAAAAAAATATCCACATGGGAAGCAGGGACCTATAGGCCTATAGGCCTAGCCGCTAACCAGTTATGAATCATGTGCTGCCTTTAATATATGGACTGTTCTATTCTACAGAGTGGCCCCCCCCCCGCTAAGGTCATCCTCTTCTCCTGAACATCCCACAATTAAAGGCCCCCAAGAAGCTGTTTTAAGATGCATGACCCGCCGGCACCTTTGTTAGCTCACACTCTCTTGTAAATGCCTGCTATTGATTGGTGCCTGAACTCTCCGGAACCCTTCATAAGCCATAACCCGAGAAAGTTTCCGAGGGTGGGGCTGGGTGAACAGCTCCAGGCGTGGACAGGTCAGCCAGGCCTCGTGTGGGCGTGTGGGCCTGTCCCCTCCTCCACGGGAGCACTGTGGGTAAGGCAAGAGTTACCTGTAGCTCTGAGGGCCAGAGCTACCCACCCCGACCCACACCCCCAGATTGAGAAGAATTCAACCTAGGACCCTTTATATCTGATTATTAAAAGTGCCAACAATTATTAATTTGGACTACCTAGAAAAGAAACTAGAGATGTGTTGAAAGTAACTCCAAACGCACCTCGTACTCCCTGTGGGGTGACACTGCCATGCCATGAGTGGCCTGGCCCATCTCCCATGAGGGAACAATATTTATTACATAGACAGGAAAAGCACATTCCATTTTAAACGCACGCGGCTCAGTCCTTTTTTTTTTTTTTTTTTTTTTTGTGGCTATAATAAATACCAGAGGCTGTGAAACCCATGACCAGATGGGTGTGTCTGGTGACATCTTTTTTCTGGACCCTCTGCAGTCCCACGGGAACCACAGACAGCCAAGCTGGCTTTCATATGAGCCCATGAACAGGTGGTCCCATTTGTGAGGGTAGAACCGCATCACTTCAAAGGGCCCGCCCGGTCCCACCCAGGCCAGCATCTTTTTAACCTCACAATGATCGGACCCGGTAGCACGCTTTGATATCCCTAAGTGAAAAGCATGCTTTGAAAAGATACAATATAAGCCCTTCAAAGAAGCTTGCAGACACAGAAATCTTGACCGGGTCTCAAAGCTGCTTTGTGATGGAGGAGTAGCCTTTGACTTGGGCTGTTTCAGAAGGAAAAGGTTCTTACAAAGCAGCTTATGGGCATGTTGAGCAAAGAGGGCTCATGGGAGCCAGGGAAACCAGGACCCAGTATCCCAGAGATGGTGAGGCTCAGCATCTCAATATGGATGAGAGAAATCCCAGGAGGTGGCAACAGGAGAAATAGTCTTCTCCAGGAAAAGAGCACAGCCATTGGTTGTCCAAGAGCAAATGGTCAGCCCTGAAAACATGTACACACCTGAAGTCCTACAGACTGAGTGGGATGTAGGTAATTTTTTTTGGGGGGGGAGGGGGTTGGTTTTTAGTTTTTGGTTTTTTAAGACAAGGTTTCTCTATGTCTCCCGGCTGTCCTGGAACTCACTCTGTAGACCAGGCTGCCCTCAAACTCAGAAATCCACGTGCCTGTGCCTCCCAAGGGCTGGGATAAAAAACATGTACCACTACCACCCACCTAAGTGGGTTATATTTTCCATTTAGAAGTATCTGTGTGTGTGTGTGCACATAAATGTGTGTGCGTGCACATAATTGTGTGTACATAACTGTGTGTACACATAACTGTGTATGTGCACATAAGCATGTGTGTCCACATAAGAGTGTATACACATAACTGTGTATGTGCACATAAGTGTGTGTGTGTGTGTGTGTGTGTGTGTGTGTGTGTGTGTGAACAAGTACTGAAAAGAGAAGTCATGAAGTTGAAAGAGAAAGTAGAGTTTGTGGGAGGGCTTGGAGAGAGAAAAAGGAATGCAGACCTGAACATAATGTAATATTATAATCTCAAAGGTGTAAAACAATGGGCCCAGCATGGCCGCCTCCTGCCTGGCTTCCAGAGACACACAAAATCCTAGCTCTAAAGTGGGAAGCTGTGCGAGGGTCTCCTTGCTGTGACGGAACGCCTGGGGAAGTCAGCTTGAAGAAGGGGAAAGTTACTTTGGCTCCTGGTTTCACAGCGCTTAGTCCCGGGTCACTTGCCTCTGTGATCACAGGCTTGCACTGGGGCAAAGCGGCAGTGGGTCAATGGAGCGAGGCAGCTGGGAAGCAGAGAGTCATGGAGGATGGCTCTCCAGATAACTGCTACCCTTCCAGGGCACACCTACCGTAACCTTCTTCCTCCAGCCACACCCCACCTCCTACTGTCTGCCACCTGCCTGCAATGCTCTCGTATTAGGACTCAGTCAGGCCTTTAACCCACCCGCGATATCAGAACCGCCATGATCCTGCCACTTCCCCCAAACCATCCTTTGCTCACAAAACCAATACAAGGGTCTTTGAGGGACAATCCAGATGCAGACTGTAAAGTTGCCTTTACTTAAGTGTTGAGTTGAGCCCAAACTTAACACCTGGATCGGGACACTAGCTCTTGACGGGTCCCACCTGGCAGGTGTGTACACAGGAACCACAGAGCCTGCCAAATCCCCTGCCTCATTGTGGAAGCACATGGCCGAAGCCAGGAGGCATGCAGACGCTTGCAGACCAAGGAACGGGCTTTGGCACCCTGAGCAGCAACAGGACTTTTGTGCACCCCAGTATGGCTTAAGACATCAGGTTCAGTATCTAAATAAAGAAACTCGAGTTACAACTTCTGGGTTTGGGGTAAGTGGGGGTGGGGAGGGGTAGGGGGTAAGGGTGGAAACACCTTTCTGCTCACCATAGTTTTTTTAAACGCCTGTAAACTCTGGAGACCTACCATACCACGGAGCACTGTGGTGTCCACACTGAAAATCTGTTGAGGGGAGCCTTGCGTGCTTCCTGTGGAGGGCATAGAGGAGAGGGGAGGGGAGAAAGGGAAAGACGGATGGAGGGAGGCAGAAAGGAGTGGTGGGGAGACAGAAGAGGGAGGGAAGAAATGGGAGAGGATGGGGGGATGGTTGCACGCTGGGATTTGATCCTCAGAAGCATCACATGTTAAAGGTCAAAATGAACCTTTGCCCATCAAAAGCCTCAGGGATCTGGCCACAGCAATGGGGTCTCGGGGCCTCCTTACAGGGAGTCACACGTCTCAGCCATGGCCTCAGAGCCTCTCTGGACCTTCAGTGGGGGGATTCTAGGACCCCCCCCAACCTTGCAGTTTTCCTGCCTGCAAAACCCATCCCACGGGGTCCAGTGGGAGCTGTAACCTGGACCTCAGTCCCACTGGCCTCCACAGTACTTGGCTGCTGCCTCTGAGAAAACAGCTCTTTCCGGGTTGTTTTTGAGCAGGGTGTTTCTGCAGCAGGAAGCTCAGCCAAGGCTCGCTCCTTTCAAGTGAATTTGCATTTTCTTTCTTTTTTTATTATTATTTTTTAAATTAATTTATTCTTGTTACATCTCAATGGTTATCCCATCCCTTGTATCCTCCCATTCCTCCCTCCCTCCCTATTTTCCCCTTACTCCCCTCCCCTATGACTGTGACTGAGGGGGACCTCCTCCCCCTTTCTATGCTCATAGGGTATCAAGTCTCTTCTTGGTAGCCTGCTATCCTTCCTCTGAGTGCCACCAGGTCTCCCCCTCCAGGGGACGTGGTCAAATGTGAGGCACCAGAGTACGTGTGAAAGTCATACCCCACTCTCCACTCAGCTGTGGAGAATGTCCTGTCCATTGGCTAGATCTGGGTAGGGGTTTGAAGTTTACGGCCTGTATTGTCCTTGGCTGGTGCAAGGTTGGAGACTTCAGTGGGCGGGATCTTGCCCTGGGGGCCACCTTTTCCTATTGTCCCAGTGTAGAGGGAGTGTGTGTGTGTGTGTGTGTGTGTGTGTGTGTGTGTGTGTGTTCAGTGCTTGAGGAGGCTAGAAGGGGATGTTGGACACCTCCTTCTCCCCTCCCCTCTCCCCCCCCCCCCCCCCGCAGGAACTGAAATTGCAGACAGATCCAAGCTGCCATGTGGGTGCTGAGAATCAAACCAGTCCCCTACAGTAGTAATGATCTTAAGACACTGAACTCCAGGCCCTAGGTTTTCCTCAACAGTGCTAACTCCTTTAACAACCACAGCTGCTTTCTACACACCCAATACTGTCTCCATGGCTCAGCTTGCTCAGGGGCAAGAAGCAGGCACACGCAAGAACGGAACTAAGACCCGGTTAGTGCGATCAGCACCCGGAGGGAGTGAAGACCCAAGACACAAGACCGAGGCGCAAGACGGAGATGACGTCACGTTTCCATGGAGACAATGTGTCGTTTTACATCCTCCACCTAGGTGTGTGTGCGTGTGCGTGTGCGTGTGCGTGTGCGTGTGTGTGTGTGTGTGTGTGTGAAAGGAGAGTCAGTACAGCACAAGCACGGTATGGGTTGAGCAGAGAGGAGTCAGCCTGTCCTTCCTTCACAAACCCTGCGTTACCGTTACATGATTTTGCTATAACGCCCCTCTGCCAACCGATGGCCCTTCCGGTTTATGGTAGTAGCAGTTTTGTTTTTAGAAACGGACTTGCACGTGTGAGGAAGGTAAGAGAATATGGTGAACGTGATGAAACGGCAGCGGCAGCCAGCAATGGCGGGTGGGATCCAGAGATGAGGCGGCCATTGTGAGAGAGACTTGGGGTGAGAAGAAGGCAAGCGAGCCGCGGCGGCTCCATCCTGAAGCAAGGCTTCCCTTTACGCATGCGCCGGTGCTGATTTCCAGTTTCACCACAACCTACTCCGAGGTAAGGGCTACTTGGCACAGTGATGGCAAGGACAGCGGCTACCACAGAGAGGACAGATCACAGTGACAGTGGGCAGCGCGCCTCCCACAGCCTTCCTCCATTGCTATCTGACTTCACACCGATTACATCACCTGTGTTCTGCATCTTCCAGGGGAACCATTTGGACCAGAGATGCTGTGCTGTGCTAACAGCTACAGATGGACGGACTTGAAGAATCATGAGAAAGTTGGCGAGGAAGCAAGTGTCCTGCAGTGAGTCGATCCTGCTCCTGCTCAGTCCTCAAGGTCTGGGGATGGCCCAAGTCCTTGTGCCTTCAGCTAATTAGTCTGTAGGCTCCAAGCTGTCAGCCCCCACCAGGGCAGGGTCGCTTTCTGTCATGACTATGTGACCCAGTGCCCAACACACAGCATGGCCTCTGGAGATTCTAGAACTTGAGTATCACTTAAATTCCTTCTTTCCACTAAGTTGTCTGTGGAGATGCTGGCTGGAGGAAAATGGAGTCTGATTGACATTTGTGACTTCTGTTTAGTTGTTAGAGTGAAGGCCTTTTTTACATGCTAGGCAAGCACTGTACCACTAAGCCACACCCCAGCCCCTCACTGGGGGATTCCAGGCAGGGGCTCTACCACTGAGCCACACCCCAGCCCCTCACTGGGGAATTCTAGGCAGGGGCTCTACCACTGAGCCACACCCTCAGCCCCTCACTGGGGGATTCTAGGCAGGGGCTCTACCACTGAGCCACGCCCCAGCCCCTCACTGGGGGATTCTAGGCAGGGGCTCTACCACTGAGCCACACCCCAGCCCCTCACTGGGGGATTCTAGGCAGGGGCTCTACCACTGAGCCACACCCCCAGCCCCTCACTGGGGGATTCTAGGCAGAGGCTCTACCACTGAGCCACACCCCCAGCCCCTCACTGGGGGATTCTAGGCAGAGGCTCTTCCATTGAGCCACACCCCAGCCCCTCACTCGGGGATTCTAGGCAAGTGTTCTACCACTGAGTCACATCCTCAAATACTTTATTTTTAATTTTAGACAAGTCTTGCAAAATTTCCAGGCTAATCTTGAGTTTATTCTGTAGGCAAGCTGTCCTTGAACATAAGACCCTCCTACCTAAACTTTTCTTTCGGATGTTCTGGGTCTGGCCATTCAAAATTGGATACTCCAAGGGACGAAGGACCAAGAAGGAAGGCCTGAAGTCAGGATCCTTCTGTCTCTGTTCCTTGAGTGATGGGGTTATAGGTAAGCCCCACCATGATGGGCACCAGTCACATGTTGTGTGGACTAGTCCTTAATTTGGGTTTTACTGAAATATCATAATGATTATGTTGATGTCATAGAAGGTGAACACCCTTCTCATCAGAACCAGCTGAGGGGGAACGGCAGAACATGACGTCACTGGTGATGGTAACTCTGGCATTAACGAGTGGATGTCTCCTGGAGAACGGAAGACTTTGAAGGTGCCAGCCTTCCTCCATCTTGGTCTTGAGGGCTGCCTGTGCTCTTGGCTCTCTTCTGGAAGGATGGTTGGGCTTGTGAGTTTGTGAGATGCTGGGCTGCCTGGATATAAGCCACGGGCTTTCGCTTACCAACTGTGACTCCAGGGGAATCCTTTATAGCCCCATGAACTCTCGATTTTCTAACCTACGAAATGAGGGCAAAACTGAAGGAGTCTCAAGGTATTGCTTAGAGGAGGTGAGTGAAATAGAACCATCCAGCATGTTTATGGCTCGGTGGCTCCAGGAACCCCAGTGGATACCAACATCTGGAGATGCTCACATTGGGTACGAGACACCATTATACACAACTCGCATGCCTAAGTTGTGTGTGTTACATCATCCCTCGAGTACTTATACTCTCTAATACAGTGGACGTGCTGTATAAATAGGTGTTACACCGTGTTGCTCATCAAATAACAAAAGAAAACTATTTTTGATCCAGGCTTGGTTGAACTCAAGAGGAGACTCTAGGCTGTCAGCAATGTATTTTGGCTGAGGAGAGAAGTAGGAAAAATATTCTAAAACATCAAAACCCCCTTGTGGTGGGGTACACCTCTAACCCCATCACTCATAGAGCAGAAACAGGAGGATCATGGGTTCAAAGCTAGCCTGGGCTACATACACGCTGGAAACCGAATGTAGGGTGTGTAGCTGCAGGGTAGAGTGTTCGCCCAGCATGCACAAGGCCTCGGGCTTTGTTTTTAGAATAGGAAGCAGGTTGGGGAGTTAGCTCAGTGGTAGAGCACTTGGCTAGCAAGCTCAAGGGCCCTGGGTTCAGTCCTCAGCTCTGGAAAAAAAATAGAATAGGAAGAGAAATCATATTAATAAGAAGAACTAATGCATCTAAAGCATTTGATTATATGGCATCTAACACGTGATCACCAGTGATGCCACTTTATACGACCTTCCCTCCACAGGCTGTGAGGAGGAGGTTGCTCTCCTTCTATGACCTCAGCATGATTGTTAGACATATCAAAACAAAACAAAGCAAGGGCTGGAGAGATGGCTCAGTGGTTAAGAGCACTGAGTGCTCTTCTGAAGGTCCTGAGTTCAATTCCCAGCACCCACATGGTGGCTCACAACTATCTGTAATGTGATCTAACACCCTCTTCTGGCCTGCAGGGGTACAGGCAGGCAGATCAATGTATACATAATAAATAAATAAATCTTTTAAACAAAACAAAACAAGACAAAACAAAGAAACCCAAACTGAGGAGCAGTGCATACAATGTGTAACTAGTTCTCTCCAAGAGTGTGAGGTAATGACAACAAGCAAACAGAGAATGTTGGGACATTGTCACAGATCAGAGGAGCCTGAGGAGATGCCACGACTCCATACAAATGTGAGCTCTTAGATTGAACCCCAGGACAGCAAGGGGAGTTAGTGGAAAAGCCTGTGAAAAATAAGGCTCAGTGTTCAGTAAGTAATGTAACAATGTTCGCTTTACTTGACAAATGTGAAGTAATTAAGTAAAGCTTTAACATTAAAGAGAGATGAGTAAAAGGCATATAGGGAATCTTAGTAACGTGCTTCCAACTCTTCTGTAAATGTAACGTTGTTAAGGAATAATTCTCTGTAAAAATGAAAGAATGGAAAGTAAATAACCACTTAAGTAGTAATCAAAGGAGAGCAGGAGTAGTCATGTGAGTGCCAGATGAACACACTTAAAGTCAAGGGGCATTGCCCATGGTGGAGAGGTGTATGTCATGGTGTGTCATCATCAGTGCATTGCCCATGGTGGAGAGGTGTATGTCATGGTGTGTCATCATCAGTGCATTGCCCATGGTGGAGAGGTGTATGTCATGGTGTGTCATCATCAGTGCATTGCCCATGGTGGAGAGGTGTATGTGATGGTGTGTCATCATCAGTACATTGCCCATGGTGGAGAGGGGTATGTGATGGTGTTGTAGTTTCCGTTCAGTTAGCTAGTGTTTCGTTATCATATTTGAAAAGTATTAATTCCGTTTCTTCAATGAAGAGCTGTTTCCCTTCTTCTCTTCATTTCCCTCCTCTTCACTGTCCTCCTTTGCTCTCTGTTGAGGGAAGGACCAGGGACACCCAGAGTGCTCACGAAGTGCTGTGCCACAGAGCGAAACCTTCAGCCTGTCAGTTTCTCCTCGCCGCTCCCAGGTTTTGTTACTTCTGAGATCTAGTTAAGCATTTCCTGAGATTTGACTGTCAACCCGAATCCAATAACATTTAGTGGCCCGTAAAAACAACCAAAGTCATAGAAAAGCATTTTTGTGTGTCTATGTTAGTCATTCACTAAGAGAACTCGGGAGGTCAGAAGGCAGGCTTTAACACATAAACATAACAATTTTTAGAAATCAGATAAATGAAACCAAAAGAAGTATGACCTCTATCTTCCATGAAACAAACCTAGATACAAAGAGAAATATACCTTTAAGAAAATCCATTTTTAAAAATTGGAAGCAATAAACCTATAAATATCTCCAGGACAAAAAGAAGACATTTCAAAAATTAAAAAAAAATTAAGTTATGGAAATACAAACTGAATAACAAAAAAACATGAAACTGGATGAGCTTTAACCAAAACAGGGGTGACAAACACCAACTGCTTGTATTAGAAAAGAAAACACATTGAAATAAATGGTTCCCCCTTTTACTGGAAGAAACTAAAATGAATATATGAAGAGTAGAATTGAAGAAAATACTAAGGATCAGACATTAACGAGATAGAAAAGAGAGAAGCAGCTAAAGAAACTTCAAAAGCAAAATATGATTCTTTAAAGACTTCACACTGAAAAATTTCCAGACAGAGTAATTAGTAATGAGGAGGGACACACATATCTCCAATCCTGAGCATTCAAGAGGAGACATCACCACCCATCCTACAGACATGAGAAAGAGAGGAGACGTTACCACACATCCTACAGACATGAGAAAGAGAGGAGACATCACCACACATCCTACAGACATGAGAAAGAGAAGAGACATCACCACCCATCCTACATATATGAGAAAGAGAGGAGATGTCACCACACATCCTACAGACATGAGAAAGAGAAGAGACATCACTACCCATCCTACATATATGAGAAAGAGAGGAGATGTCACCACACATCCTACAGACATGAGAAAGAGAAGAGACGTCACCACCCATCCTACATATATGAGAAAGAGAGGAGATGTCACCACACATCCTACAGACATGAGAAAGAAAGAAGACATCACCACACATCCTACAGACATGAGAAAGAGAAGAGACATCACCACCCATCCTACATATATGAGAAAGAGAAGAGATGTCACCACACATCCTACAGACATGAGAAAGAGAAGAGACGTCACCACACATCCTACAGACATGAGAAAGAAAGAGAGGAGACGTCACCACCCATCCTACAGACATGAGAAAGAGAAGAGACATCACCACCCATCCTACATATATGAGAAAGAGAGGAGACATCACCACACATCCTACAGACATGAGAAAGAGAAGAGACATCACCACACATCCTACAGACATGAGAAAGAGAAGAGACATCACCACCCATCCTACAGACATGAGAAAGAGAAGAGACATCACCACCCATCCTACATATATGAGAAAGAGAGGAGATGTCACCACACACCCTACAGACATGAGAAAGAGAAGAGACATCACCACCCATCCTACATATATGAGAAAGAGAAGAGACGTCACCACACATCCTACAGACATGAGAAAGAAAGAGAGGAGACATCACCACACATCCTACAGACATGAGAAAGAGAAGAGACGTCACCACACATCCTACAGACATGAGAAAGAGAAGAGACATCACCACCCATCCTACAGACATGAGAAAGAGAAGAGACATCACCACCCATCCTACATATATGAGAAAGAGAGGAGATGTCACCACACACCCTACAGACATGAGAAAGAGAAGAGACGTCACCACACATCCTACAGACATGAGAAAGAAAGAGAGGAGACGTCACCACCCATCCTACAGACATGAGAAAGAGAAGAGACATCACCACCCATCCTACAGACATGAGAAAGAAAGAGAGGAGACGTCACCACCCATCCTACAGACATGAGAAAGAGAAGAGACATCACCACCCATCCTACATATATGAGAAAGAGAGGAGACATCACCACACATCCTACAGACATGAGAAAGAGAAGAGACATCACCACACATCCTACAGACATGAGAAAGAGAAGAGACATCACCACCCATCCTACAGACATGAGAAAGAGAAGAGACATCACCACCCATCCTACATATATGAGAAAGAGAGGAGATGTCACCACACACCCTACAGACATGAGAAAGAGAAGAGACATCACCACCCATCCTACATATATGAGAAAGAGAAGAGACGTCACCACACATCCTACAGACATGAGAAAGAAAGAGAGGAGACATCACCACACATCCTACAGACATGAGAAAGAGAAGAGACGTCACCACACATCCTACAGACATGAGAAAGAGAAGAGACATCACCACCCATCCTACAGACATGAGAAAGAGAAGAGACATCACCACCCATCCTACATATATGAGAAAGAGAGGAGATGTCACCACACACCCTACAGACATGAGAAAGAGAAGAGACGTCACCACACATCCTACAGACATGAGAAAGAAAGAGAGGAGACGTCACCACCCATCCTACAGACATGAGAAAGAGAAGAGACGTCACCACCCATCCTACAGACATGAGAAAGAAAGAGAGGAGACGTCACCACCCATCCTACAGACATGAGAAAGAGAAGAGACATCACCACCCATCCTACATATATGAGAAAGAGAGGAGACATCACCACACATCCTACAGACATGAGAAAGAGAAGAGACATCACCACACATCCTACAGACATGAGAAAGAGAAGAGACATCACCACCCATCCTACAGACATGAGAAAGAGAAGAGACATCACCACC
The DNA here is from genome assembly GCF_964271855.1 of Acomys minous. NCBI lineage: Eukaryota > Metazoa > Chordata > Mammalia > Rodentia > Muridae > Acomys > Acomys minous. The sequence goes on along the minus strand of NC_140502.1, from coordinate 3,244,520 downwards.
CATCCTACATATATGAGAAAGAGAGGAGATGTCACCACACACCCTACAGACATGAGAAAGAGAGGAGACATCACCACCCATCCTACAGACATGAGAAAGAAAGAGAGGAGACGTCACCACACATCCTACAGACATGAGAAAGAGATTAGGGCTATTAAAAATAGTGTTTGGAGATAAAATTTTAAACATTTATGTGAAGTTGACAAATCTCTTGAATTATTCTTCTCACTAAATTTAATTCAAGAAGATATGAAGAAATAGGGTTGGGATTTAGTTTTGTGGTAGAGGGTGTGACTAGCCGGTGTGATGTTTTGGGTTCCATCTTCAACACAGAAAGAGGACAAGGAGGAGGAGGGGAACAAGGGGGAGGAGGAGGAGGAGAATGAGGAAGAGGAGAAGAGATATCCCTTTACTGAAGACATTGAATTCATAATTGAAAACCTTCTAATCAAAACAGGCTAGTGATTGAGTGAAGAATCCCATCGTTTCCTTGTGAAATGGACAATATCAACTAGACATACAAACTACAGAAAATACCAGATGAGGAGTATATGCCTACTTATCTGGTTAGCGTTGACCTGATATCAAAGGTAGAAAAACATGTCACTGTAAAGGGGAATTGTGCATTAACATACCTCAGGGATGCAAAAGTCCTCAACAAGGCCAGGTCTAGTGGTGCACTCCTGTGACTCCAGCACTTAGAAGGCAGAGGAAAGAGACCAGTTTGGATTCCTATCTCTCAACAACAACAAAAATTCCGGATCTAAGTTTCACAAAATTCCAGTCTATCAAAACACAAATATGGCAATACATCACATCACTACTTAGTGGGCTTATTCAAGGGGCAACAGACTAATCTAACAGGCAGAAATTAATTAATGCAATTCACCCCTATTAGGGAAGTGAAATAAAGAATAAATGCACGTCGTCAACACTGCTATCACACTGGTTTTGAAATGTGCATTGGTCTCAACATGAGTGGCCCGTGAAGGGACCCTTTGAATTGCGCAAATTGAATATGCACAGTTCCATCGAGCACAGCATCCAGGTAGAACCACGCCCCTCAGTGTGTGGTGCAGTGACTGGTGAGTGACACACGAGAGCCCACAGCCAGCGGCTCACAAAGCCCCCAGCAATTCCAGCCCAGTACACACTGGGTGAGCCACACCCTCCTCACCTTCTCCACCTCACTCTTCATGTGGGTTCATGAGCTGCAGCCTTCCTGATAGGCTTCCGCAAACAAACACAGGATTTTCCACGATAAATACGTGGTGAGTGTGCTGTAGTCATCTTATCTTTCCTAGCCGTAGGATGTACATAATCCAGGGCTGCCATTTTATTAAGTCAGTATGAATGTGTGTATGTGAGTATGGGTGTGTGTGTGAGTATGTGTGAGTGTGTGTGAGTGCGTGTGAGTGCATGTGAGTGTATGTGAGTGTGTGAGAGTGTGTGTTGTGTGTGTATGTGTGTGAGTCTGTGTGTGTGTGAGTACGTGTGAGTCTGTGTGAGTGAGTGCGTGAGTCTGTGTGAGTGTGGGTGAGTGTGTGCGAGTGTGTGCGAGTGTATGAGTATGTGAGTGAGTGAGAGTGTGTGTTGTGTGAGTACATATGTGAGTGTGTGTGTGTGTATTATGTGAGTGTGAGTGTATGTGTGAGCGTGTGTGAGTGTCACCAATACCGTTTTTGTCTGTTGTGCTCTCACCCCAACTTTTCTATAAGCACGGAGGTTTTTCCTTGCAAGATTTAAAATAGCATCGTGCTTTTCAGGAATGTGCACCCTCTTACAGCAGAACTAATTGCAATAATCTTAATAGACACAGGAAAAGCATTGGACAAAATTCAGCACCGATTCAAAGCAAGAAGCTCCCAGCAAAGGCGGGATACAGATGGTGCCTGACTTACTATGTTTCAACTTACAAATTTTTTGACTTCAGGATGGTGTGAAAGTGACATGGATTCCGTAGAAACTGTACTTCGAATTTTGAATTTTAATCCTCTCCCAGGCTAGGGACATGCTGTGACACTCTCTAGAGATGCTAGGTAGCAACAGCAAGTCCCCAGTCAGCAGGTGGCCGTGCAGTAAACAACTGATGCTCTGCAGTGCGCTGCCTTGCTAATCCAGGGTGCTTGCTGGCTTGATCTGGTTCCCTCCTGCACATTACCCACTAGCCTGCCTGAGTCTGGATGCAGCCCCATCACAAATGGAGGGAAGTGCCTTATCTGTGAAAGGGGACTTCCTGGACCAGATTAACAATGCTGGTGAAGAAAAATCCTTCATATTGTCGCATCGAGCTACAGAATACTAAACGCCTCTCTTAAGTGAGGAAAGAAGCAAGAATGTCTGACTATTTCCATTAAAATTCATAATACTTGCCCCCTGCAATACGGTAAACCCCCCCAACACACACACTGACACACATTCACACACACACACACACACACACATGAACACACATAAACACGTGTACATAAACTCACACTTACATGCGTAGATAAATGTTACATAGATATTGTGCCAATCCAACCTATGAAGAAAATCCAAATAGCATATCAAAATCAGAATTAATAAACGAGTTTAGTGACATAGGCAAAATGAAATATATAACCAACACTTAGAAAGTTTTGAAGAAAAATAAACCAGTATCAAAACCTTTTAAGTTGTAGTTTGGCGTGGCAGCATCAAGTTTAACCCCAACACGTAGGAGTCTGAGACAGAAGGATCAGGAGTTCAAGGTCAGCATGAGCAACGTAGTGAGTTCTAGACCAGCCTGGGTCACATAGTGACATAGTATCTTAAAAACAAAGTAGTGCTGCAATATGTCCAAAGTCTCTGGGCTGCACATGGGGCCCCGCTTGGAGAGTGCCTTCCTAGGATGCATGGAGCCTTGGATTTGAGCTCTACATCCCATAATGGCAAATGTGGTGGCTCACACCTGGAACCCCAGCACTCTGCAGCTGGGGGGCAGGAAGTCCACAAGTTCAAATCCTCCTCAGCTGCACAGCAGGTTTAAGGCCAGCCAAAGGCTGCGTGAGATCCTGCCTCAAATACATATAACGATATATGTCTTTTGCGTGACAGCGTATTCAAAATAGTATTTACAGATAAATGGATGCTGGGCTTGGTGGCGCACGGCTGTAGCTCCAGAACTCCAGGAGGCAGAGGCAGGCGGATTCGCTGTGAGTTCGAGGCCAGCCTGGTTTACAAAGCGAGTCCAGGACAGCAGCCAAGGCTACACAGAGAAACCCTGTCTCTAAACCCCTGCCCCCAAAAGATAAATGGATAAAGCAGAACATTAAAAGAGAGAAAGGTAGAGCGTATTGCTAAGAAAAAAAGTAGGTGGATGACACTGAGCTGCACTGTACTGAATACTCGAGAGTATTAGGACCCAGCTTTGTCTCTCAGAGTTCTGAGAAACTAAGTCCAAACGTGGTGTGGAAGTGGACACATGTAGAAAGAAGACTGAAGATACAACCAAAAGTGAGAGGCAAGCTATTCGTTTGAAAAATGGCGGTAAAGCCAAGTGAGGAAGATGGCTCCGTACTGGTGTCACACAAGAGGGAAAAAATGAATTAAACAAAGTAAGAGCCCTCAGGGATGGAAATACCATTCCTCGGTGGATGGAGTTTTGACAAAACTTCCGAGGCTGTCATGGGAGACAGAAACGTGTACAATAAACCACGCTGAAACAAACACGTATCTGTAGGAACAATAGAGATGTCCTTGCTGGCATCACAATACACACAGAACAAAACAGAAGAAAATTGACTTCTCAGAAAGAAAAAAAAAATAGAACAAACCCTAAAAGAAAGACTAGAAAAAAAGAAATGGACTTGAAGAAATTTCGAACTTTTATGTGTCAATAAAAAACAGTTTAAAAAAATGTGCAAAGTAAAAATATATATACGAGTGAAAATATTTGGGAATTTTATCTGAAGAATGGAGTCTAAGGTGCAACTCAGCGGGAGAGGAGCTGGGGGTGTGGCTCAGTGGTGGAGCACCTGCCTAGAATCCCCCAGTGAGGGCTGGGGTGTGGCTCAGTGGTAGAGCCCCTGCCCAGAATCCCCCAGTAAGGGGCTGGGGTGTGGCTCAGTGGTAGAGCCCCTGCCTAGAATCCCCCAGTGAGGGGATAGGGTGTGGCTCAGTGGTAGAGCCCCTGCCTAGAATCCCCCAGTGAGGGGCTGGGGTGTGGCTCAGTGGTAGAGCCCCTGCCTAGAATCCCCCAGTAAGGGGCTGGGGTGTGGCTCAGTGGTAGAGCCCCTGCCTAAAATCCCCCAGTGAAGGGCTAGGGTGTGGCTCAGTGGTAGAGACCCTGCCTAGAATCCTCCAGTGAGGGGCTGGGGTGCGACTCAATGGTAGAGCACCTGCTTAGAATTCCCCAGTGAGGGGCTGAGGTGTGGCTCAGTGGTAGAGCCCCTGCCTAAAATCCCCCAGTGAAGGGCTGGGGTGTGGCTCAGTGGTAGAGCCCCTGCCTAGAATCTCCCAGTGAGAGGCTGGGTTGTGACTCAGTGGTAGAGCTCCTGCTTAGAATCTCCCAGTGAAGGGCTGGGGTGTGGCTCAGTGGTAGAGCCCCTGCCTAGAATCCCCCAGTGAGGGGCTGGGGTGTGCCTCAGTGGTAGAGGCCCTGCCTAGAATTCCCCAGTGAGGGGCTGGGGTGTGGCTCAGTGGTAGAGCCCTTACCTAGAATCCCCCAGTGAGGGGCTGGGGTGTGGCTCAGTGGTAGAGCCCCTGCCTAGAATTCCCCAGTGAGGGGCTGGGCTGTGGCTCAGTGATAGAGCCCCTGCCTAGAATGCCCCAGTGAGAGGCTGGGGTGTGACTCAGTGGTAGAGCACCTGCCTAGAATCCCCCAGTGAAGGGCTGGGATGTGGCTCAGTGGTAGATCCCTTGCCAGGCATCGGAAAGGCTGGGCATCTATCTCAATACTGAAAATAATAAATGCATATAGAAACAATGCACTTGTGTGAAGAAGATATGTAATATGAGAAAACAAGCAACTCAAATAGACTAAAGATCTCTACCATTCTTCCACGACGAAAGCTATTTGGAGGTTAAGGACATGGATACGTATCCAACACCATTAGATTTTAAATAAAAGTAATACCACCCCAATTCGACACAGCTATACACAAATAAGAAGGTAAAGCCATGAAGACTGACAATACTAAGTGTTGGCAAAGACACGGAACAGCTAGAGACACACACACACACATACACACACACACAGTGCTCAAGTGCTCACAGTAGCTTTATTAGTGTGTCCTCAAAGTGGAACTTTTAAAGTCACCCACAATGGGGAAACAGAGCAAAAAATGTGGTGGAACATAAACAAAGTGGAGTAATACTCTGCAATAAATAAAATCAAACTAACCAAATATGTGTCAAATTGATAGAATCTCTTTATAAAGCATGTGGAGGGCCGGGCAGTGCTGGCGCACGCCTTTAATCCCAGCACTCGGGAGGCAGAGGCAGGCGGATCGCTGTGAGTTCGAGGGCAGCCTGCTCTACAAAGCAAAGCCAGGACAGCCAGGGCTACACAGAGAAACCCTGTCTTGAAAAACCAAAAAAAAAAAAATCATGGTGACAGCAAACCAGTGACTGGTTGCTCAGGGGCTTTCAGAGAGTGAAACAGGGGTATACAGAGGAATTTTGGGGCAGGGAGTAGGGTGGGGTTAGCGTGATAGAAATGTTTTCAGTCTTGACTATGTTGCTAGTTTCATAGCTGTGTATGTTTTCAAAATGTAACAAATTAGGTTGTTTATCTTGAATGTGAATTATACCTCAATAAAGGTGATTCTTTCCCCTCCCCCACAAAATATATAATATATGTATATATATATATGTATATATATATATATAAAAACATGCACTGTGAGCCTTGCAGCTAGGAAGGGGACTCCAGCCAGAGACCTCCTAGAACATCTGTCTGAACAGATGTTTCCCTGGAAGGGTGCTGGGGCCCCACGTGCTGAGGAAAACTCCTTGGGCAGACAGGGCAGGTTGTAGCTGGCTCTGGGCCGGGAGATGAATGCTGGGTTTTTCCAGATGAGCTGGGTTCGATCTTGGCTCTTCTTTTTAAGCTTGACATGCGTGTTGGCAAGCTCCCTGGGTTTCTTGAGCCTTGCGTTCCGTCTCCCAGCCTGTATAATGGGTGTTGAGTTCTCTCTCTTCCCAACTCACACAGACTGGCCTGCCAATCATCTGAGTTTAAGGAGCAGAGGGTGGAAAGAACTCCAAAAAAACCTCCAAGCTCTGTGGGCATGCGTAGAGGAACGGGGAGGCCAGGCTCGAGGACAGCAACGTGACTGTTAGTTCTCAGTGACCACACACATTTTAAAAAGTACTGATCGCACTGAGCAGGAAGGAAGAAGTAACTCCCTCCTTCACGTGGGCTATTTTGATATCGTTGGGGGCTCGCTGGGTCTGTGTAGATTTGACGATGTTACGTGAGACCCTCTAGATGAAGGAGGCCAAAGTTCCTAAGGATGGAAGCCCTTGTGGGCCAAACCAGATACAGTCATTTCCCTATAAACAGGTGGTAACAGTTCACCTCACAGCAATCCACTTGTAATCCCTTCAAGGGTCTGGAAAGACGTCAGGGCGTGTCACACACCGCACCTTATGAGTGGCTTTGTGAGACTCCTCTGGCCTCTGTGTGTCTGTGTCTGCTTGTGCAGCTGTGACAGGTACAGTGCACTGTGGGTGGCACAGGCTCTTGGCATATTTGGGAGCACGGAGCGCTCCTAGCCACCACCCCGCCCCCCACTTAGGATTTGAATTTGAAAAGAAAAATGGACAGTTAATGCCCTTGAACAGACATGCCTGCAAATGACTAACAAGTATTCAGCCTATCCCATGCTTTCTTGTAGTCGTTTCTGTTTAAGAAATAAAAAAAAAAAAAAACAACTTTTTTTTTTTGAAAAGGTAAGATCCACGCACACAGGCCAACTAAAGGCACAGCTGGGTTGCACCCCAGAAAACCCCAACTCTGGGGTTTGGCTCTGAAGTTTCTATTCTTCCCTCGTCTCTAAGGAGAGATCAGGCTTCTCCTACAGCTTCTGGGGTTCCATAAGGCTTTTCCGAGGTACCCAGAGATTAGCAAATGACTCCAAGTGCCAAGGACAGTAAGTGGTCCTTCCTTCTTGAGCCTTTCAGAAAATATGAGGCTCCATTTGCTTTTCCTAAACATATATACCAGGTGACTTTCCAGCTGTGAGGGCAGACTGTGGGTTCAGCTCTCCGAGGTATTTTTAGAGGTCGTTCTGGCTGGGACGGCACAGGGAGCCTGTGAGTGTGGAACACGGTCTCCACCACGAGGCACGGAAGCCCTCGCTCTGCCCGGAGTGAGATTCTTACACAGACAAAGTGGTGAGGTCTGGATACGGTTCGATTCCCCTCAAAAACACACCTAGTCTCTGTCTCCAGAGTAAGGAGTGTTGAGGGAGGGGGAGGTACAAGCTTTGGGGAGGCATTTGGGGTGATGCGAGATCTGCCGTCATGAAGTAATTGACGTAGCTCTCTCAGCACTCTCACGAGGGTGGGCTGCGTTTGCGCTCACTCTCTCCTGCGTACGTCCGCAGTCCTTTTCCGCCTTTCTGTCCCACAGGAAACACTTACCTCCTACCCAGAAGTTGAGCAAACAGTAGCAACCTTTCCTTGGACCTTAAGAACTGTGGGTCCCCCTAACAATTAGAGTAGCGGGGCGGGGGGGGGGGGGGAGGGGAGGGGGAGGCCGTCTCTGACTGGGTTACCTGCCTTTGGATCCCTTTCCCCTGGCTGGGCTGCGTGGTCAGGCCTCAGTGGGAGAGGATGCGCTTAGCCCTGCTGGGACTTGATGTACCAGGGTGGGTTGGTACCCATGGGGGCCTCCTCTCCTTCCCTGAGGATGGGGCAATGAAGGAGGGAGTATGAGGGCGGGGCCGGGAGGAGAGGTGGGAGGGGACTGCAGTCAGGCTGTAAAGTGAATTATTAATTATTAATTAGGATCTGCGGGCTGAAGAGTCTTGGAGACAGGGTCTGGCTGTGTAGACCTAGGTTTCACTGTGTAGCCCCTGCGACAGAACTCATAGAGGACCTTCATCTTCACCCTAGTGGGAGATGGGATTAGAGCCGCCATGCTCTACTCAAGAGACTTGTTTTTCTTTATGAATTACCCGGTGTCGGGATTATCTGTTATAGCAGCCGGAAACAGACTAAGATGGTGAACACTACAGCGACTGGGGCCAGCGATTCTTCCTTTTGATTCCATACAAATGACTGGCACAGCGTCTCGTGGGTAGCGAGAGACCTGGCTGTTTGGGAAACCAGGAAACCTCTTCCCTTAACTACAGTTTGGGACGTACCCTGGAAACTTCTAGAACAATCCATTACACTTTAATTCTCAAAGTCTAAGCATAGCAAGGAGATTTCCCGGGAGTGGGATTGCCTGGTGGCAGCTGGTGGGTGCTCCTGGGATCCCTAGGAAACTTTCCTGAGCCTCTTCTGACAGGACAGGAGAGCAGCCGTCAGCGCACGGCAAACTGTGATGCAGCAGGAGGCGTCACAAACCCACCCCTAACTCCGTCCCGCGGTCTCTGTCCATCGACTGCCCCTGCTCCGTCCCAGTGCCGCACCCACAATTTCACCGTCGGCAGTTACGTTCAGTAACTACAAATTGAACGTTATCTCAATTAACAAGCTACCTCCAGGGCGTCTTCCAAGCCACTACTCCAGCCCGATTGTCCGCAGCACCGTCATCAGACCCTAATCAACTAATGATGGCTGAAAATGAGGGAGGCCCATCCCAATAAATTCGCGGGCAAGTCATTTTTCTCTTTTAATGCCCCCTCTCTCTCTTCTCTCTTCCCACGGCACAATGCAGTAAATTAATGTCACCGCGGTTATTACACTACGGCTGCTATGCAAGTATTCAAGAGACGGCCCTGGAATATTTTACTCCAGCATTTATTTGTCCATAAAATAAAACGGGATTTATGGCGTGGCTCTCCAGTTTGAGGGTTGCACGGACGGGCAGCTGGGGCACAGCCTTAGCTCCTCCACAGGTAAAGATATGGCGACACTTCCTCAGAACCTGGAGAGAAAGGGGGTCCTGAGACAAGGGGGGGGGGCGTCTCCTGTAGGATCCGTGGAGGGACCTCAGAGGCCTTAGGTGTAAGACATGACTTCGAGAGAGGAGATGTTAGTGTGAGAAGAAGGCTGCAGACTGGCAGCCCCTTCCCCACTTTGAAACCTTACTGTAATTTCTCCCGCAGTTACAGGGAGCCAGAGTCTGGCCTCCCTTGCTCCTAAGGCAGGCAGGACCAGCGATCGGTTAATTTCCATCACCTCTTCTTTTCCTCCTGTGATCTGTTTTCAGCACCCAGGCGACCACATCAGGGTGAGCGAGGCCCTGCGAACAAGACCCAGCAGTAGTTTGTTTAAAAAAAAAAAAATATGCCGCCTGCACAGAACTCTTCCCGGGGAAGACAGAAAGGCTCCACCTTGGAGAACGCGCTGGGAAATTATAATTCATTGATTTGGAAGCCAATCATTTCGTATTTTGACTGCTGGCTTAGGAATATTCATATTTTACACCGCATTTAAATTTTCCTGTGCCATTAAAATCCCCGAGCTCTATAATTAGGCCTCTCCTGATAGTTACGGATGAGGTCTGTCTTCCAGCAAGAGTCACCAGGAGCCATTGGGAAGCCTTGGGTGTGCCAGAGGGAGGGAAGCCTTTAGGTGCTGGGCAGTGCTTTTACCATCCTTTCTCTCTCTCAGGGAGCTTTCTCCAAGCACCCACTCCCCCATGGGGACTGAGAACAAGAGTCTCTAGAGAAGGCTGCGGGCACCGCCCACCCGGCAGCCCTCTCTCCCCTGCTCCGTTCCTGTTTACTCACTCCAACACAATTTGCATTCTGAGAGCCCAATCCTAGCCGCCCACCGATGATATTTATGAAATAAAATCCTGCCGGCTGCAGCATCTAAAACAGATGTGGCTCGCCGCCGCAGCGCTGTGTGTGCACAAAGCTGCTTTGCCCAGAAAGAAGGAAACAAACGGGAGGTTTCTCCAGAGGTAAATATTGCTTTAGGAAATGAAATGTAACACAGAAGCCGTTCGGGTACCGTCCTTGTAAAGTCTTGCCCTGTGCCTGACGAGATGCTTCCCATCCCGGCCCACAGAGGTCTCGAACACCATCTTCCTTATTTAGAAAACCTATGCTCCCCTCAACCTGAAGTCACGGAGCCTTGAGGTCCTGGCCACATCTCAGTAGTCAGATTTCTGCTGACAGTGACCAAAATATTGGGTAATGAAGATAGAAAAGCCAATGAAGAAAGAGGGGGCGAGGTGCTGTTAAGAATTGCTTAGAATGGGTTCTGTGTGCAATTACTTCCGTTTTTGCTAACTATTGTGTAAACAACACTTTTAACAAGGCAATTGGAATCTTGAAGACAATTCTGCTTAGAGATATAGCTTCAATTTATTATATGAGAATAACCGAAAACTTGGCTTCTGCTGCGTGCGTTTGCAGTCAATTTCCAAGGCACGCATATTTCGAACGCGCGATTAATCATGAGGCAGGGATTGTCAATAAACACCCAAAGTCCCAGGCTGGAGCTGCTTGCTCATCCGGTGTGGTCATCCCCATCTGCCACAGGCAGCGGGGGAAGGGGAGGTGGGGGGGCAGCAGGCAAAGGCACCAACCCCCCACCTGGCTGGGGTCTCCACAGAAAACCCCGGGCCTGCTCTGAAGGATTTCACTTAGTGAAGTCACAGAGACACCAGACTCTAAAGTCTTGCTTCCTGTAGCGCCATCATGGCAGCCTCACAATCCCCAGCAGTCAGGTGGCCACGGAGGGACACAGGGGTGTGTGATGCATGCTCACCGTGAAAGGGAAAAGCTTATATTAAATTTGGACGCTTGGAAACAAAATCAAAGCAGATACACAAAACAAAGACAATCAACTGGTCAGACATAGATACTTTGAACAACCGTGTTTTGTTTTATTATATATATTACTGTTGTTTGTGTTATTTAAATGGTTGGTTTGGGGATTTTTTTGTTGTTGGTTTGTCATGTTTGCTTTTGAGACTGGCCACCCCGCCCCCCCCCCATCCTCCTGTCTCCCCCTGCAAGCATTGAAACGATGGCAGGCCTCTGCCAACTGGCCTAGCCAACTCTGTTTTATCTTATAACTAAGAAATCTGGGTAGCAGAAGAGGTGCCTTGGTGGTTTCAAGCACGGCCCACTCCTGCAGAGGACACGTGTTCGGTCCCCGGTCCCCACCAGGCAGCCCACGACAGCCTGTGTCCCTGATTCCCCACCACCCTGCAGCCTATCAACTGAGGGCATCAGACGCCCATGGGGAGGAGAACACTCTCACACAAAGATATAAATAAATGCGTCTTTAAAATACCTAAACGTTTATGGAGCTGGGAAAGGCAACCCATGCCCTACCACTCAGGAGGGTGACCCACACCTTCACTGAGATTCCAGGGCCAACCTGGCCTACAGAGTGAGATCTTAGTTTCAGCAAAGCGAATCAGAATACTATGACTTTTATTTTATTTTATTATTTTATTTTTTAGAAAGATTTTATTTATTTATTTATTTATGATTTATATATATTTATATAAATACATATATATTTATATATGTATCTGCATGTACACCTGCGTGCCAGAAGAGGGCATCAGATGCCAGTATAGATGGTTGTGAGCCACCGTGTGGTTGCTGGGAATTGAACTCAGGACCTCTGGAAGAGCAGCCAGTGCTCTTAACCTCTGAGGCATCTCTCCAGCCCATACAATGACTTTTAACTGAGAGAAGTGAAAATGTGCTGCCTTAAGTCTTTATCATGGACAATTTTGTCAGACATGTGCCTCCCTTTCCTTCTTGTTTGTTTGTATTTGTTTGTTTGTTTCTTTGTTTTTCTTCAGTAGCCTTTCGCAGTGCTAGCCAGGTGCCCTACCACAGAGCTGTGCCCCGTGTTCTGGCTTTCGATCCACCCTAACTTGTTATGCAGAGTTCCTGGTATTTACCTTCATCTCATGTGTATGTGTGCTCTGCCTACGTGTATCTGGGTGTACATGCAGTGCACACATAGCTCAGAAGAGAGCATCAGATTCCCTGGAACTGGGGTTACAGATGCTTGTGAGCTGCCCCAGTGCATGCTGGGAATGCAGCCCAGATCCTCTGGAAGAGCAGCCCGGGCTGTTAACCACTGAGCCAACTCTCCAAACTCCTTGGTTCCTGATAAGAACACGTATGGTTTTAAGTATACCCAGAATGGGCAATTTATTAAAAATGATCTATATCTATATATAACATATACATATACAACTATATATGTATGTGTGTGTTATGTTGTTCATGTTTAAAATATGTTTATAAATATAGTATATATTTTCTAAATGTGCAGTGTGTGTTATATTGTTTGTGTATATACAATTTGTGTATAAATATAGTATATATTCTAAATACACAGTGTGTGTATTATATTGTTCATGTATACAATTTGTATAAAAATATAGTATATATATTCTAAATATATATATATAGTATGTTATATTGTTCATGTATATAATTTGTATATAAATATAGTATATGTATGCTAAATATACATTGTAAGCATGTTATTTGTGTTGTAAATAGATGTATTTATAAATGTATATATTTATATTTTACACACACACACACACACACACACACACACACACACACACCACATTGTTTCTGGGTATTCACCCATCCCTGAAGCTGCCGCTCCCTAACAATGGAGAGCAAGGATGAACAACTGCGCTGGAAAGTCACACATGTCCTCCAGACAGCAGAGTGGCTGTGGAAAAAGCAAAGCTAAAGTAGAAAGCAGGCGTTTCTGCCTAGTGTCTGTGAGGAACCTTAATGTGTTTTCTTTACCTGCTAATTAGTGAAGTCTTTTGCTGAGGGGCCCGAGCCATTTGTCACTCGGGGTGCACAGTTTGCTTTGAAGTGAACCCTTATTGGAGAAAGAAAGCCATCTTTCCCTTCCACACACCCAGACGGGGCAGCACAGTATCTGTTTGTCAAGTCCCTACAAGTGAGCGTCAGCGCTCGAGCACACACACACACACACACACACACACACACATGCGCACACACACATGCACACATACACATGCATGCACATACATGTGCGCGGGCACCCACACACATGCATACACATACATGCACGCACACACATGTATGCACCCTCAAGCACACACTCACACACTGGCCCAGCTTGAATGAGGGCAACTTGCAGAAGGGTTGGACTGCATAACCATCAGAAAGGTACTCAATGCCAAACACCTTTCTGAGAGGGAGAAAGGAAAAAAAAAAGCTAATCAGGTGATTTCACTTCATTCTTCCTGCAACCTAAAAATAAACGCCAGGGCTTCTCCCGGCTTCGGGAATGTGTATGGATTTCTTGCTGACATTCGATTCTCTGAACTGAATGTCACACTTGCTGAGAACAGTTAAGAAAAAAATAATAACGCCAGACTGTTATCATTATTAGAAGGGCAAGGAGAATGAAATACTATGATTATCATTAGGAAACCCTGTAACACATATTTGTACATTATCTTGGGGCAAATATACATGGCATCCATTAGCAACTGTTAGGCAGAGAGACCGTGGTACCATGTTGCTCCTGCTCCCATCCAGTCTTCCCCATGGCGTAACATGGGACATGTGACATATCACATGAAGTACAAACCATGTACAGTGGCAGGATGTGCTGTCACTGAAGGGTGGGCCACGCCAAGCCCGGTGACACGAGGATCGACCGGGACGGGTGCAGTCGCAGAGGAAGAGAGCAGTCTGAGTCTTGGGTGGCCACTTGGCAGGGTGTGGGACGGAGCTAGTGAACTGAGAGGCAGGGTGCAGTGTCTCCCTCAGGAGGCCACTCAGGTTCCAAAGAAGAAACTGGCTGGTGAACCTCTGTTGAAGACTTACAGGAGGACCTGTATGTCAAAAACAAGCTTTGGGATTGAGGAAAGCCTCAAAGAGTGACTAGAGAAAGAGGCAGGACCGTGCCCCCCACCTGTGCAGAGCCATGCCCCACACCTGTGCAGAACCATGCCCCACATCTGTGCAGAGTCATGCCTCCCACCTGTGCAGAGCCACACCCCTTCCACCTGTGCAGAGCCATGTCCCCCCACCTTGCAGAGCCACGCCCTCACCTGTGCAGAACCATGCCCCACATCTGTGCAGAGCCACGCCCCCCACCTGTGCAGAGCCATGACCCCCACCTGTGCAGAGCCATGACCCCCACCTGTGCAAGGCCACACCCCCCACCTGTGCAGAGCCATGCCCCTCCACCTGCTCAGAGTCACACCCCCCACCTGTGCAGAGCCACACACCCCCACCTGTGCAGAGCTATGCCCCTCACCTGAGCTGAGCCACACCCCCCACCTGTGCAGACCCATGGCCCTCACCTGAGCTGAGCCACGCTCCCCACCTATGCAGAGCCATGGCCCTCACCTGGGCAGAGTCACTCCCCCCACCTATGCGGAGCCACGTCCACCCACCTGTGCAGAGCCATGCCCCCCCCACCTGTGCAGAGCCACGCCCCCCACCTGTGCAGTCTCACTTTATGTACCTGCAAATCACACCCTCTTTGTTTTCTTTTGTTCTGCTTCTGCCTCCAGATCCATTTGAGAACACCATGAACACAAAAACACACGGGGGGTGCCCAGAGACCTTATGTCAGTGTGGCGGGCCTCGAACACGTCCCTGCAAGTTCATCCTCCCAGCCCTCAAGTTTTACCAATCCTAAACTCGGAGCCTTGGCTCACATCGGGTGTGGTGGCACTCACCTAGGATCCCGGCACATAACACAACTCTGTTTCAAAAGAATGAAAAGATGTAATCTCATTTAATTTAATAAATCTTCAGTTCGTGTGACACGGGCCTCTTAACTGTAGCTTTCGGGGTTCCCTGACCCCTGATACAGGCAAACAGCTCTCCGCACTGGGGTGGATGTCACTCAACAGCCTTTGAAGAATCTCTGAGAGCCAATGGAGTGTGCTCGCAGCTCTGGGTCCCGGCCAAGGCCCAGGTATGTTCCCCCCTGTTCCCGGGCCTCTCTCTGACTCTCCAGACAGATGGTTTCAGAGGGGGCCTGAAACACAGTGACATGGATCCGCACTGCTACAAAGGAAAGGCATCTCCTTAAGTTCCAGAGACTGCACTGTGTGGGAAAACAGCTGCCCCAAGTTCCAGGGCTCTAAGCAAGCTACCCAGACTTAGAGTCTTTCCCTCTGTCTCCAAACTTAGGCGCTGTAGAGGTCTAGGGCTGCACACGGCTTTGTGTTAAGCTATGGGGAGGCTGTCTCTGCATGGGGGCTCACTGGAGGGAGGTTCTGTGCCCTGTTCCTGAGGACAGCCTGAGAGAGAGAGAGCCACGAGTGTCCTTGGAGTGCTTCTTGTCACCTTAGCGATGGGAAAAGAAATTCGTAACTCGGAAGTGGTACCCTGTGCCAATGTTTTCCCTTGGCTTCACCCCTGCCGGCCCCAACCTCAGTGTGAGTTGAGTGCCTTAACTTGGGGTGCTCAGTTGTTCCATGAGATCTGAGCACCAAGGTGATGTCTGCCTGTGGTTAGCTGCTTCCCAGTTTTCGGGCTTTGGGCACTGGATGGTTTCAAGTTGTTCCTCAAAGAAGAGACGGCTGGAGCTAGCCAGACCCTGGTGCAGAAGTCACAGCTGCCAGCCTGCTCCTTCAGAACCACCATGGGGATTGGTGCAAGTCTCCCCCGTGGATTGAGGCTGATGTTTCAGGCTTGTTATCTTAACCTACCTGAGAGGCTGAGGGCAGAAGATTCCAGATTCTCAGCCAGCCGGTGCTACAGAGGGAGCTCAGGATTGGCCTAGACAACCTTAGTGACACCTTGTCTCAAAATACAAATAAAATGAAGGCCGGGGGGTGGAGCTGAGCAGCACAGTGCTTACCCAGAATCCACCAGTGAGGGGCTGCGGTGTGGTTCTGTGGCAAAGCACCTGGCTAGAATCCACCGGGTAAGAGGCTGGGAGCATGACACACACACACACACACACCTGCACATATGCACACACACATGCACATACACACACACACATGTGCGTACACACCAGGCTACCTGCACTAACATTTGAAAAGTCCTGTTCTCTGGTGCTACACATGCACACACACATGCACATATGCACACATGTGCACATACACATGCAGACACAGACACACACATGCACGTGCATATACACACATACACTTGCACGTATGGACACACACGTGCACACACGTACTCACACACAGACACACATGCACACGCACACACACATGCACATATGCGCATACACACACGCGCACACACACATGTGCACACACACCAGGCCCCCTGCACTAACATTCGGGAAGCCCTGTTCTCTGGTGCTTTTACCCTTCATTCCCAGGACATGAGAGCCGAGTCTTGTCTTAGTAATTGGCTCATCTCAGATCTTTAGACTTTTGTTCTTCTGGTTTTAGCTCTAATTTTTCAAACTGACATTATTTCATTTTCTAAGCAATTACAAGCAGGCAGGTAGATGGGATATGAGGCGGTGGGTTATAGATAGATGGTCGGAAACTGTCTGACCAAGAGATCCTTTCTGCCCAGATCCGCAGCCCCCCCAATCCCCCTGCACAGACCCCATAGCCTCCACTTACCCCTGTATTTCCAAACGACCTTCCACTGCTGCCCACAGTCCCAGGTTTCCCAGGGCCCTACATGGCCCTCACTGGCCCCAACGGTGTGCACACACACACACACCCCACGGACTCCTCACTGGCCACCTGGGTTCCCTACACCCCCACTTCCCTCCACTATACATGGCTCACCACGAGGGGACCCCCTTTTCCTCCCACCCCCAGCCTTAGTGACTGCTTCATTCTCTCCGTGCACCTCTGGTGGCCTCTCCCCAGGCTTGCACAGTGGCTCAGGGTGGCCTGCTAAGCCGTGAGGACATTAGGCCATAGATGTCATTTGTACACGCAGCTCAGGACACTGGATACTGGGGGGGCCTAGGTTTAGCCCAACTCAGGACTGCCCTGGACTGGTCAGAGAGAGGGAAGGAGATGGCGGTGTTTGTCCAGCCCAGGTGCCATGTAAAAACCACTTTCCTGTCAGCATGTTGCCTTGCATCCGGCAGACACGGAGCTCTAGGACGACTTGGTGGGCCAGGCTTGGGGAGGGATGCCTCTAACTCGCCCCCACAGTACGGTCCTAAATGAAGGCGGCATCAGAGGAGAGGAGGGAATCACCTTCAGTGGGCGCTGGCCTACACACTGGGAAGGAAGAGAAAAACAGGAAAAACCCACCGTGGTTTAGAGAGGCAAACTGCCCTCTTCCGAGAGACTTTCTGTCTCCTCAACTCACTTTTACCCAACTTGAACTTGAGGCTCTTGTCGTCCAGCGCCCTCACCATTTTGGGCCACACCCAAGAACCACCAATATTCTATTTTACTTAATATCTTTATTTGATTTATATTCATCCTTTTTTTTTTTACTTAAACAGATTTAATTTTTAAAAGAAGCTTTATATCATTACCATGAAAAAAAAAACTAATAGCACTTACCATAAATATAAAATAACCATTAAAAAAAAGCCTATAATGGAAACAAAACCATGTAATTAAATTCCAGCTCAGTATGAAGGCTTGGTGAAGGCTGAGCCTGCTCACTCCATTAAAAGGGGCGGCGTCCAAGTGTGCTGGAGCCCACGAGAGCCTTCCTGCCTGACCCTGAAGGACTGAGAGCTCCCAAGGAGTCCCCACTGAGAGAAAGATGCCTGTCCTCCCACTCATCTGGCGAGACATCACTAAATGCTGAAGGCTCCTACAATGGTCCTGAATGTTGGGAGCAGAGGATGCTGGACCCAAGTTGAGAGCAACGTTGACGCCACTGTCGGTTTGTGTAGGCATCACCGTGAAGATGGAAGGTTGTTAGAGGTGGGACTGGCAGAGCAGGCTTGTAATCCCAGCTTCCTGAGGGGCTGCAACAGGAGGATAGCAAGTTTAAGGCCAGCTGTGGCACCAGAGTGAGCCCCTGTCCAAAAAAGGAAACAAGTAGACAGGAAACTCAGTGGTCGGGTGCTTTCTGGAATCCACCTGGGCAGAGCTGGGCTAGAGTCTACCAGCGAGGCAGAGTGCAGTGCGGGGTGTGACTGAGATAAAGCACTCGCCTTAGCAATGAGGGATTCGTGACCAGCACCACCAGGACAAAGCCAAACCACACTGTCTCAGGATTGTGCAACAGAAAGCGGAAAACCTGGCAGCCTGGAACGGAGCCATCACTCTGCCGTGGGACTGTGGGGGCAGCCACCGTTTCTTTCCTACTTGCAGAGAGTCTGGACAGTGCGGGTCCTCCCCTCAGAGCGCGTCTCCGCCCACTCCTTAAGCCCCACTCACACCGAGCAGCAAGTAAGCCATGTTTGAAAGGTGTCATTTACTTAAGCCATGTGACAGACACAAAGCGTGCGCTGCCGGGAAAGAGCCACCCAGGACCACGTGGCGTGGAGCTTCTTCCTCAAACTTGAGAAAAGTGACGCTTGACCATCAAAGCAAAGACAAGACTAATGAACCCCTGGCCCCGGCCAGGAGCCATAAGCTTCTTGTGGCCAAAGTCAACGTCCCAGCTACAAAAGGAAGAACTGACTGGGAAGACCAGATCTCCCACTCTCCTTAGAGCTCGCTCCAAGGCAGGAAGAGAGGGTGTCGGGTCATCAGAATTCACACGAGAAAACACAGCTCCTGCTCTTACTGTGACTGCGACGGCTACAAGAAGTTAGAAAACGGCTTAAAAACCGAGGCCATACATTATTTCCTCCCCCCCCCAACCCCGTCCCCGCCCCTCTCTCGTATAGATTTTATTTGACCTATTGCTTTTAAAATAGAATACCTTCCCAGGCACGCTTTCCATGATAACACTCGGAGACAAAAGAGGGGAAAAACGCAGATCAATTCTACATTACATGTATGTTGCCGCATTTGGCAAAAAAAAATCAAATGAGATCTTTTCATCTCCTTACTGGAAGGAACAAAAACAGTGCAATATTATGAAACCTCACCGAGTTTTATTTCCCGGCGTCTTTTGTGTCCAGCCTTTTAAATTCAAGTTTTTCTGCCTTTTTTTTTTTTTTTTACTGACAAGCCCACAATTTTCAGAAAAGAAAGCTAGCATTAATTAAGACAGTGCCAGATGTAATTTTCTTGGGAAGTAAATTTCTCCACAACTAAAGGTTACGGAGACCTTTTCACTGTCAAAATTTACTACAGTCTGTGAATGTTAATGTTTCTAATGAAGACATGTTCTCTGTCCCTGAACTTAAAAGTACCCAGAGAAGAAGGCAAAGAGAGAGAGAGAGGGAGGGGAAAAAAAACTGGATTTGACGAATGTATCCACAGTCTGCATTAATGTAGGGAACCCTCGGCTGCTGGTGCACGCTGTAATTACAGTGTTTGGATAGCCTTGTTTTCTAAACAAGGACTATTGCCACAGATTGGCAATTTTAAGGGGCCCGTAGTAGGCACCTTATGTTACAAATGAGCCCCAAGTGTAATAAGCATTTACCCCCTCCCTGGGCTTAAAGAAGTGTACCTTGACTTCTGCCCATCAGGAAGAAGGCTGGCCAGCTCAAGTCACACTTACCACAGCCACATCCTACATCTCACATTCCCAAGACTGGACCCTAGCAACAGCTCAGCGTCAGCATCAGTTCCTGGCTCTGATACCCAGAAGGCAGCCTTGCCCTTGGGAGATGCTCAGACAATCTGTTTGTGTCCTTGGTTTTGATTGGATTGTGATGTTCTTGGCCCACGGGGGACACTGGCATCCTCTGCCCCATTCGTGGAGAGTAGTGCTCTGTCGAAAGAGAAGTGGGGTCTTCCACCAGTCCCCGGGGGGCATGGTGGTGCCGTTGCTTAATCATCCCTAGCACGAGAAGCCTCACACCAATTCTTTATATTTTCTCTTGAGTAAATTTGGGTAACACGACCCTACTAGCGGTGAAAAGATGCTCGTGTCGGAAATCAATATAGAAATTCTTCAAAATCTATACGGAATTTCTTTTTAAAAAATATGTGTCGGGGTACATGCTTAAAGGAATCTAAGTCAACCCAGTAAGAGACAACAGCCGGGACAGAATGAGGCTACGCGTCCACCAACGGGTTAGTAAAGGGGTAGATGAAGAGAGTGTGAAGCATATACCTCTGTTCAGCCATAGAGGAAGAAATTGTGCCATTCTTGGGAAAATGAACAGAACTGGAGGTCATTGCGTTAAGTAACACAAGCCAGGCTTTGTGAGCCCCTCCCCCATCCCTGCGGAGACCTGGGCTAGCTTGGTCTTGTGCTGGCCTTGTGTACGCAGTCACGGCTTCTCTGAGTCCACGTTTGCAGCGGCTCTGTCATGGTACGGATGCCAACTACCCTTGGCTCTTACGATCTCTCCGCCTGTCTCCGAGGAGCTCTGGGCGATTTTCTCTAGCGAGTGCTCTGAGAGGCTAAGGATGCTCTCCAGTAGGTGGACCCTACACCCATGTGTGTGTACGCAGCACTGAGTGGGCGCAGTAGGGTTTTAAAAGGAGAAGATTTTTGAAGTTGGGGGATGGAAATCGGTCGGGGATGGGTAAGGGAGGAAGTAGAGGGGCGGGGAGGGGAGGAGAGGCGTGGCCAAAGCGTGTCATCAGCGTATGAAAATCCTCGGTGCGTAATCTTGACAATAAGCCAGGCTGAGAAAGACGAAATATCACACAGTTTTCTCTCTTGTATTCAATGTAGACTTTAAAAATAAAGATATGAAAATAAGATGGAGACTGTGTGGGGAAAGAGCTAGAACAAGTTAGGTGGCAAGAAAAGGCGCTGGTGGGGTGAATATGAACAAGGTATATGATGCACCTGTGGAAAATGTCAACAAAATCCATTATATATATAATAATGGATTATATATATATATAATATATTATAATATAATATATAATATATATAATAATATAATATATATTATATATAATATATAATATAATATATAATATATAATATAATATATTATATATATATACACTATCGATAACAATTATTTAAAGGGAGCTTAATCTATTCACCAGTTAGTGAGTGGTGTCTAGGAACCTCCACCTAACAGAACAGGACCTATGACTTCTCCAGAGATATTTTCCACATGTACGCTCACAAACCAAGTCTTCAACATGGACTGACTTAACACAACGTGGCACACCCCCAAACGGAGCATCGCACAAGCCGGCCCTCCTAACAAAAGCTCTGGTTCAGACAGAAACCCCACCCTTGCGTGACAGCGAAAAGCAAGATGTAACCCTTTGTGCTTTGGATTTTGTAAAGACAACCAACCACCCAGGATGAGGACAAAGAGCCTGGGCCCAACTGCTAACACAGGGTGGGGGCGTGGCTTGGGATGGTGAATTACTTTTCTTTCTTTTTTTCCTTTTAAACTATGACTCAAGGAGTCATGTTTCAACCTTTTCATTGTCACCAGAATCTATTTACTGTTTGTTTGTTGTTTTCACTACACCCCCACCGGTTTCCCCTCTCTCCACTCCTTCCTAGTCCCCTGCCCGCTCCAAACCTCCCCTTACCGCCCCCAGAACTATTCCTCCTTCATTTCCTTTCAGAAAAGAGCAGCCCCTCCCCTCCGCCCTCCCCTCCCCCTCCCCTCCCCCACCCCTCCCCCCGCCCCTCCCCCCCCACCCAAGGATAGCAACCAAACACAGCACAACAAGTTACAATAAGGCCAGGTGCAAACCCTCATACCAAAGCTGGCTGAGGTGAACCAACCGCAGCAAAGAGAGCCAGAGGCACCCCCACTCCCACTGTCGGGAGTCCCACAAGAGCCCTGAGCCAACAACCTTAGCTTATACGCAGAGGACCTAACACACCCATGCAGACTGTGACTGCAGGTTCCGTCTCCCTGAGCCCTATGAGCCCTGCTTAATTGACGCCTGTGGCCCTGTGTCCTCCAAATATATATATATATATGACCCCTCTGGCTCCTACAGTTCTTCCTTCCTTTCTTCCCATGGGTTCCCTGAGCTCCAAAGGGAAAAATCTGATGGAGATCTCCATTCTGGGCGCTTTCTCTGCCTAATGTTTGCCTAATGTTCGCCTAATGTTCATCTGTGCTCCACCCCACCCCACCCCCACCCCCTCACCCACCCCCACCCCCACTGATCAGCTGGGCTGGAGAGATGGCTCGGCCTTTGAAGGCTAGGCTCAGAATCTCAGTTCTACCTCCCCGACCGCTCTCCCCCTTCCTCACCTCAGGCGCTCTGTTTATAAAGCCACTGAGGCACTTAGCACTGCCTTCCTCAGTGTGAGGAGTATGGGACTATGTGCAGGAGCACGGGCGGTCTCTTGGTCTCTCGGTGGCTGCATTTCTTAGGAAAGACTGACCCTCCCTCGCTAGCAGCCTGGTTTGTTTAATATCTACGAGCGTTTGCCTGCCTGGGCACCATGTGCGTACAGTGGCCCACAGGAGCTAGAAGAAACATTGTAAAGCCTTGAACCAGAGTTACGAATGGTTGCGGACCACCGTGTGGTTGCTAGGCACCCAAACCTGGGTCCTCTGGAAATGCAACAGGTGTTCTTAACTACTGAGCCACCATTCCAGCTCTGATAAAAAAAATATTTTTGCAAGATAAAGGGAAAACATAACTAAGTCACCTAGGTGACTGGCAGAATGTAACCAAGTGAGCCGGGATGGAGAAGTCACTTTGAGGCTTCTTCCTCCACTGGTCTCAGCTTCACAGAAGCTTAGCGGTTGCTCAGTGACCATTCATCTCTTGGCAATCTCCCTTGGCATATGACTTTATACTGTCACCATGGATAAGATCTGGACTGGCTCTCCAGTGTTGTAAGCAGCACCTTGACAGGGACAGAGGGGGATTACCCTTTGTGGAAGAATATCACCCACTGAGCAGAACTCCCAGTCAGGAGGGCATCCTCAGGAGGGACAGGAGAAAGTGACTCTCTTGTGTCATAGCATCTCTGAGCAGCCTGATGTCACTTGTCATGCATGTGGAGAATGTCACGGGAAAGGCGTGGAGAGGGTAGGCTGGGACGACGGTGTTGGGTTGCCTCTGGTGGCTAACACGCACGTATCCACAGCTGAGGGCTGCAGGGACGGTCTGTGAGTTGGTGCCGTGTTCCCTCAGACTCAGCCCCCATGGTGCCTTGCCTTTGGCTTCACCTCATTCCTGCCGGAAGACTCCTTCTAGCCAATGGCACCCTCAGAGAGATGCTGGGGGAGAGAGCGCATCCGGGTCCCCAGCCACTAGGGTAAGGGCTTCCCCTCTCAGGGATGAGTGTGAGGAGAGAGGGAAGGGAAGGGAGGTGCCAGCGTCATCCCCGCAGCACACGCGGCGTATCCTTGGGTCAGCTTTTGCCACCCACCATGAGGGACAACCCACGGGAGCAATTGTAAGGCGGTGGCGTTTCATTTTGGCTCATGGTTTCAGAGCACATGGTCTACTGTTGGTCAGTTCCTCTGTTTCTGCAGCACTGGGAGGCAAAGCATCACAAAAGAAAGTGTTGGGGGAGGGGAGGCTGCTATAAGGTGAGCAGGGAGGAGAGAGAGAGAGAGAGAGAGAGAGAGAGAGAGAGAGAGAGAGAGAGAGAGAGAGAAGAATAAGAAGAAGGAGGAAGAGGAGGAGAAGGAGGAAGAAGAAGAAAAGAAAAGGGAAGGGAAGGGAAGGAGAGAGAGAGAGAGAGAAAAGTTAAGACACATATTCCTGGGGCATATCCTCATGGCCTCAGCTGGCCCCCACATTCCATACTTTACTATCTTCTAGTAATCAAGTTACAGCTTAGATCCACCTATGGATTAAGACACTGATTGGATCTGAATGTTTATGAACGGAATGACTCTGGAAGCATCCTTACAGGCACACCCTATAATTGGGCTCCGCTCGTCTCCTAGGATTGCTTCAGTCGAGATTAATGATAGCACTGCTTGTACACTTTTAACTTGGTTGTGTGTGTGTGTGTGTGTGTGTGTGTGTGTGTGTGTGTGTGTGTGTGTGTGTCTGTGTCTGTGTGTCTGTGTGTGTGTCTGTGTCTGTGCGTCTGTGTGTCTGTTTATGTGCATCACATGCATGCAGTGCCCACAGAGGCCAGAAGAGGGCACTAGACCCTTTGGAGCTGGAGTTAAGGGGCTGAGACTTGCACCTGGCTGCCCTTAACTGCTGAGCCAGCTCCCCAGCCCGTTGCACTACTTTCTAAGTTAGAGTTCAACCCTGCCGACTTTGGTTCAGCCTGACCCACTCTGACCTTCAGCTCATGTCCCACTGCCCAGCTCTCCTGAGTCTGAGGTGTGCCCTGTGCCCAGTAGCTTTTAACTTTCCATCCCTTCTCAACCGTAGCAGGGCAGGATGAGGCTTGGGGACATGGACAGGCAGATAGGACATTATAAAATTACTTTACATAATTCCCTTTCAGTTTGCAGCTGCCACATTGTGGATTCGCGCCTCCATCCCACCTACTTGGAAGGGACCTCGGCTCCATAAAATGCCACCTCTATCTTCAGCCCACTAAGAAGATTTATTGGTCATTTTCCGATGTGGCTTGTACTGAGTCCCAAAGGCTGAAAACCACGGGCCCTTAGGGCAGAACAAATACTCTACAATTAAGCCTGGGAAGGACTCTTTGCAGAAAGTCCTAACAAAATAGAAAAGAAAGACAGAGCCAGCTGTGTGAGTTTCAGGAACAGGATGCAGCTGGCTAGCTGCTGAGAAGGGTTCAGATATAGAAACCACCCTTTTTAGAAGTGGGAAAAGCTGGGGCTGGAGAGATGGCGCAGAGGTTAAGAGGACTGCCTGCTTTTCCAAATGGTCCTGAGTTCGATTCCCGGCAACCACATGGTGGCTCACAACCACCTATAATGAGATCTGGCGTCCTCTTCTGGGCTGCAGGTGTACATGCAGGCAGGACACTGTATACATAGTAAATAAAAGTTAAAGAAGTGGGAAAGCTGAAGTCTGTCTGGGCAGCTGAAATGATAAAGCCAGGCAGGAGGGATATGCTCACCTGTAATCCCAGCACTCATGAGGCTGAGGCTGGAGAATTGTGAGTTTGAAGCCAGCCTGGGCTATATACTGAGATCCTATCTAAAGAAAAAAAGAAAAAAAAAAAGGAAAAAAAAAAAGAAAGAAAGAAGAAAAGAAAACACAGAGAGAAAAAGAAAGTGCTCTACCCAGTGTCTAAAACCAGCTGCTAGGCCAGGTGACACCCGGGTGACACCAGTGTGTGGCCTCTGACTACATCAAGCTCAGTGTCCTGCCTTGCCATGGCCACAGAGTGAGAGCCAGAGCTGGGAACTCAGCCCCCGGCTGCCTCGGCTTCCTCCTCTTATTTCAGTGACACGGAGAAGCTCTGGCCACTGGTGTTTCTCTTTGCGAGTGCCATCTATGCCCCCCTCACCCCCACTGCCCCTCCCCCACCCCAAGAGTCCCCTTCAGACCCCCTGTCCTTGGTCCTTCTTTCTGCCACAGCACAGGGCCACCTGCTGTTGTGAGCCACCACCAGCTCATCCTGGACTTTAGGCCTGGAAGTCCCCCACCCCCCCCTGCCATCTCCCCAGGCACTCCCCACTGTTTCTGCTCACACAGCTCTGTCCTTGCTGTCCCCAGCAGGACGCTGCTGCCTGCTTGCCTGACAACTGTCAGCCCGAGGTGTGGACACCTCCTCCTTGGTGGTTTCCCCTTTTTCATTAGGTTTGACAACGCGTTTTTTTTTCTCTCCCCGAGATTAATAGTGCAGGGGGAGCCAGGATAGGAGGCTTTTAGTGGTGACAAACTGCCAGGCCCAGGTGGCTCTCGATGCTGTGTTGCAGGGGGAGCTGATCTGGAGCAGAGCCTGGGCCGGGGTGGGGCCGGGTGGGGGGCTGGGGGGAATGAGGGAGGCTGGGAGAGAAGTCAGGGAGGCTGCCTTGTCCCCGGAGCCCTAATCTAACACAACTGTCCCCTCGTGCACAGAAGGCAGGTAAGCCGAACCCACGGGCACAGGACCAGAGCTCCCAGAGACCCTCGCCTCTTCCGTAAGCTCCTGCGGCAGGCTAAGGATAGACTCCTGGGGAGGACGTCTCACTAAAGGACGGCCAGAGGCCAGGGACGTCCACTCCGCAGGTCAGCGCTCCACGTTCACCCACGTCTCTTCTCAGCTCTGCTTGCCTTTATCCGCCTTCCTCTTCCGTTGGCCCCACATGGGATTACAGGTATGGAAGCAAGGGCTTAGAAACAGGCAGGCCCATAGGTCATACTCGGAGCACTGGATCCTACAGATGTCCTTTGCTGTCACCTCTATTGCTACCTCCACTGTACTCAGAAAAGCAAGCTCCGTGTCAGTATGTGTCTGGGAAGGAGTGGAAAAAAACCTTTGGGTACAGTGAGAAAATTTGTAAAAAGGGACACCCACTATCCATATTCAGAAATATTGCATATATACCTTCATGCAGGAGGCACACACATACTGTCATGTGAGCATAGATGTTAACACTTACACACGTTCAGTTGCTTGTGCCTGCCTGCTCTTAGTGTGTGTGATCATATATGCACATAAATGCACGCACAAGTGTGTGTGCTGAGTTGCGTGTGCAGAGGGGTGAGTGTAAGCACCAAGGAAAACAGCACACACACGCACACACACCTACGTTTTCCTGATAGGAGCCTCTGGTCCCACCCCAGTTGCATTTTGAACTCTCTGGGCTAGAAGGATGCCTGAAATCTTCTGGTCCCGATTCTGTTGGGCCCGTGAGCAACTTGAGGCCTGGAGAGGTGACGTGGGATCTCCCAAGCCACACAATCTCTTAGGACATGAGCTAATCGGGGAAACACGGACTCTTTCCCCAGGTAAAACTGACCCAGATTTGTAAGCCAATAATTCTTTCCTATGTGCACGTTTTTTTTTCCAACCTCTGTCCCTTTTTTGAGAGCCTGCAGTGTACGGTGAGTCATAGCGTAGGTGGGGGAGAAAATCCAGGCAAGGGCAGGATGCACTACTTGCTTAAAAGCTATATAAGTAGGCCTGCCTTCCAGGTGCCTGGCCTCCAGGCACTCACTTTGCACCCAACCTGTTGTCTGTCCCTTCTTCCCCTGAACTAGACCTGACTCAGGAGAAGTTCTTCCCAAGCCACACCCCCATCTTGCCAAGCCACACCCCCATCTTGCCAAGCCACACCCCCATCTTCCTAAGCCACACCCTCATCTTCCCAAGCCACACCCCCATCTTCCTAAGCCACACCCTCATCTTCCCAAGCCACATTCCATCTTCCCAAGTCATACCCTATCTTCCTAAGCCACACCCATCTTCCCAAGCCACATCCCATCTTCCTAAGCCACACCCTCATCTTCCCAAGCCACACCCATCTTCCCAAGCCACACCATCTACCCAAGCCACACCCCATCTCCCTAAGCCACACCTCCATCTTCCCAAGCCACGCCCCATGTTCCCAAGCCACACCCCATCTCCCTAAGCCACACCTCCATCTTCCCAAGCCACACCATCTACCCAAGCCACACCCCATCTTCCCAAGCCACACCCCATTTTCCTAAGCCACGCCCCCATGGTTCTGTTGGACCCTAGAGAACAATCCTGAGTTTTCCTTCTGCCTGTGTTTGCTAGGCTGGTGGGGAGAGGGCAACAGGGCAGTTTGCTTCAGCAAGAGAGCGGTGAGCTCATGTGTAAGAACTCCTGTGTTTCTATGTATGTGTATGTGTGTGTTCATCCCTGTGTGTGCCTAGAGAACAGAGGTTATGGTGGGTGGCTTCCTCCATCACTTTCAACCTTACACACACACACACACACACACACACACACACACACACACATATATATATATATATATATTTTAAAGCAGCATCTCTCATTGAACCTGGAGACCATGGATACAGACGGATTGCTTAGCCAATGAGCAGGATCTATCGCTCTGCATCCCTTCCCTCAGCACCGACCGAGGTTACAGGGGTGAACCACCACATCTGGCTTTCATGTGGCAGCTGAGTATCTGAACTCGGGTCCCCATATTTGCACTCCGGGCGCTTTACTGACTCAGTGGTCTCTCCAGCCCTCCGTTTAGTGTTTTTGAGACAGGGTCATTTCGTGTCAGTTTGCCGGCCTCAAACTCATGACCCTCCTGCGTCAGCCGCCTGAGCGCTGAGATTACAGGTGTGCACCACCATGCCTGGATGTACGAGATACTTTACTGTTTCTCTGACCAACTACCTGACAGAAACAAGTTAAAGGGGAGTTTCAGTCTAGCTCGAAGCTTCAGAGAGATCTCCGCTCCTCCTCCCGGCATGCACAGCGTGCCAGAACGGCTCCATCTGTGAGACAGGAGATTGGGGAAGGTCAGGACATGGCGGGGGGCGGGGGGGGCGGGGGCAGGCGGGAGGTGTTTGGTGAAGGCTTGTGCACATGGTGGTGGACCAGGAAACAGAAAGACCAGGCCACAGCAAAAAGGCTGGAAACAACGGGCAAAGTCCTTTCCAAGGTGACCGGCTTCTCGCAGCCCTTGCGCGTCTCCTCGGGTTCCCACAGCTCCCCAAAGCGGAGCCACAAGCCCCTGACTGTGTCCAAACACGGACCGATGGTGACGTGTCCGATCCAGACCATGGTGCTAGCACACGGACATGGTTTTAAAGCCACACGCCTTTTACAGTAAGAGTGAGAAACTGTTATTTGAGGACTGTTTGAAGGTGCTTAGGACAGTGAGGGCGCAGATGGGCTCCTCTTCACAGTCTCTCTCTCTCTCTCTCTCTCTCTCTCTCTCTCTCTCTCTCACCGGCCAACTGTCAGAGCTCTCTCAGCTACATCTGTCAAAGTGGATTACTGTATACTCATTCGTCACGGTACTGCTGGGTGGTAGGTGCACAGCTGCTCGCTGCAAACGTCTTCCCATTTAGCTAACTGTGGGGTGGAAATACAAAAAGGGGGCAATCAGAGGCTTAGTGAGGCGGGCGTGTTCTGTGGGCAAGCCGGAAGAGCTAAGCTCAGTCATCGGAACCCTCATGGTGTAAGGGGAGACCCATGGCCCACAGGTTGTCCTCTGACTTCCACGCGTATGTCAAGGCACACGCACGCGCACGCACGCACACACACACACACACACACACACACACGCACGCACGCACGCACAAATAAATATTTTAAAAATATGAAAAAACCCTTAAAACTAGCCAACCATGCTCTTTTCTCTTCCGCTTTCCCTCTAAGATCCAAAAAACTAAAACATCATGTGTCGTCCGGAGCCACCAATAACAGGCACTTGACAGTGGCCATCGCTGGCCTCTCAGCGCTAGAGCAGACTTCTACATCACCGAGATGCCCGAAGCATGCCAGTCGTCAGAGCCAAGCCCGATGACGACGGTGTGAGCCCCGTCCTTCACCTCTAAAGGCTCCTGGTGATCCTCGGTGAGCTCCCGGCTCCCCACAGTGCCCTGGCAGGCAGAGGCGACCCCTGCTGTGCCATAGGCGACCAGAGACTAAGAAAGGCACGGAGCCCGTGGCACCCATGAGAATGTCCACTCAGTTTTCAGGGAAAAGCTGCAGCCAAGGGCCGAGGAAGCCATGTTTGCGAGTTATGACGGACTGTTTTCCCCTAAAGTCCACGAATTGAACCTAGACCTCCAGCATGGTGATATTTGCTGTTGAGAGTTTGGAGAGATGGTTGGGTCACAAAACCAGAAGGGTATAAAAGAAAAAATGCCTTCTGTGGCTCAGGAGCAGGACCCTCACTAGGCACTGAGCCTGCTAGGCCGCAAACTGCCTAGCCTCCAGATCTGCGAGTAATACATACATTTCCTGCTGTGTAAAGCCACCTGCTGGCTCAGGGCTCCAAAGAGACAAGAGTAAAAGGTGAAGGCCACCAGAGAGGCCAGGATGGCATTGCCCTGCTCTGTGCTTTGGCCAGAGAGCCTCGAACACATCTGGCTTTGCATGAGGACGGTGCACTGGCTCTGGGGTCAAGCACCAAGGGGAAGAGCTAGAAAAGAAGTCTGCAGGGCTTGTAAAGCTCTACAGCGCCATCTGGAACTTTCTCTTTCTTTCTTTCTTTCTTTCTTTCTTTCGTTCTTTCTTTCTACTCAGCATTTTCTAAAGACTATCAAATAATGATAGTGAGAACCCCAGAATATTCTATCTTCTTGAAGATTTCTTTTTCCTTTCTTCCTTCCTTCATCCCTCCTCCCTTCCTTCCTTCCTCCCTCCCTCCTCCCTCCCTTCCTTCCTCCCTCCCTTCCTTCCTCCCTCCCTCCTCCCTCCCTTCCTTCCTCCCTCCCTCCTTCCTTCCTTCCTTCCTTTCTTCCCTTCCTTTTCCGCTGGCCTCAAACTCATGATTGTCTTACCTCGGCCTCCCGTATGTGGGTTTTACAAGAACACATCACCACACTCGTGCTCTCTTGGGGGTGCTCCTGTCTGTTGGGGTAAGCTCAGCTTCGGCGTAGCCATGATTTCCCTAAATTTCTCAAAGAATATAGTGGCTGAGGCTCAGTGGACGTCAGACCCCTAAGTGTGCAGGACTTGTGTATGAGGTGGTACGCGCCAGCCACCCCGTCTTAACTGAGATGTTTTATATCTGAGTCCCACCTGGCTCACTGTGGCTGCCTTCAAGTCCTTGTGTGAGACCAAGTGCAATAATGCAGGTGAACTGTTATCGAGAGGGCTGGACACCCCGAGGATCTAACTAGGTGCTTACACCCTTCTTCCTGTGAGGCATCTGGTAATTCTTCTATCATCCACTTTTACTTGTCCTGTGAGCACGGTCAACCAGCGTACTGTTGAAGTTGAAAAAGGTGGAGAAAGTAAGTTTGACTGTCTTTGCTGTGGATGCTGCAGAAATAGCTCCCACTTTTTACTGGCCAGACGGTAGCCAGTACTGCCAACCACGCTGGATTTGTTTTTTTTTTTCCCCCACAGAGTGAACATCACAGAAGAAAACATACCATGAATCACCCCTTTCCCACTGTGAGCCCTAAGTATGTATGTCCAGACTGCAGGGGAATGAGCCCAGACTCAGGAGGCGGTTCCAGAGTTAAGGAGCCAGAGTATGGTGGCACGGAAATCAATAACGCCTGTTCCTCCCCCCCTCCCCCCCCCCCCCCCCGCAAATGAGAGCACTGCCCCAACACACTGATCTTCCATTAATTCTGGCTGACCAACAAAGCAGAGGCCACTGGCACGCCCAGAAATCCCGACCTCCAGCCCTTGCTGGGGCAGAGCCCAGCCTCCCCCCAGAGGTTAATGAGGCGGTTGTGTTTCTGGTTAAAGACAGACCAGACAAGGCCACTGAGTTCACTCAAACGTTTAGAATACAGAGCAGTTCACTGGGAAGGGAAGGCAGAGGGGGGAGGAGGCTGAAGACGGAACCTGCAGGACCACAGACCACTTACAGCAGGGAGAGAGGAGAGTCCTCCTTATGTGCCTTCTCCTTGGTGCCCTGTCCAGTGGCACAGCCCGGGAATCCCTTCAGCTGAGGGGCTGAGACAGGAGGACCACAAGTTCAAGGCCAGCATGGACACAGAGTGAGATCCTGTGTTAAGCACAACTCTGTGATGCAAATGGTGTCCTCTGCTAATACAAGTAGCCTGGCCCACAGGCTAATCCTGGTGGTGGGTACCCTGACAGGTGGGTAACCTGTTAGATACCCCCAATCCCGGAACCACTCCCCAGCAGGGACAGCCGTGCTTGCCCCTTCCCGCTCCATTTCGTTTTGTATTAATCCACTTTTCATCACTGTGATGAAAAACTAGAGAAAGTTGGCTCAA
This sequence comes from Acomys minous, assembly GCF_964271855.1. Taxonomy (NCBI): domain Eukaryota; kingdom Metazoa; phylum Chordata; class Mammalia; order Rodentia; family Muridae; genus Acomys; species Acomys minous. Next base: position 3,212,728 of record NC_140502.1, on the reverse strand, counting down.
AGGGGGAAGAACTGACCTGTGGCTCAGGGCCTCAGCTCACGCTCAGTTGGCTCTGTTGTTGAGGTACAACTGCACTATTAGAGCAATTGGTTAAATTAAAAATAAAAAACTGTTCAAATATTTCACTTACCAGGGTAGCGAGGGACTTTTGAATTATAAAACTAAATGATAAGATCAGTTCTGTAGCCGGGCGTGGTGGCTCACGCCTTTAATCCCAGCACTCGGGAGGCAGAGGCAGGAGGATCGCTGTGAGTTCGAGGCCAGCCTGGTCTACAAAGTGAGTCCAGGACAGTCAAGGCTACACAGAGAAACCTTGTCTCAAAAAAAAAAAAAAAAAAAAAAAAGATCAGTTCTGTAAACATTGGAATTTTATGTAGAAAATGATGATGGTGATGATGGTGGTGGTGATAACGGTGATGATGATGGTGGTGGTGGTGATGGTGATGGTGAGGATGATGGTGATGATGATGATGATGATGGCAGTGATGATGATGATGGTGATCATGGTGATGGTGATAGAAGCAAGTAGGAGCCATGTGACCCTGTTCATCCTCTGCAGTTTCCCTCAGTCTTTCCTGGGCTTGTATCTCCCTCCCAACCCCAACCCTACAACTTTTCTGGGCTTCTGTCTCTGTCAGTCATACAATGGCGGTGAGTACCCTTCTTAGAAGCTTTGTCTACATGGCAGTAGCATCCGCTGTGCCCATCGCTCACCAGGGTGGCTCAGGTTTGCAGGGTCAGGGGTGCGAGGAGCAAGATGGTCACCTGGATCATCCAGAAGTTCCAGAAGTTAAGGCAGCGCAGGGATGCAACAGTGTCTCCCAAGCCTAGGAACAGGCATTTCCCCAGCTATGCTTTTCACAGGAGCGTAGCCAACAGGAAAGGTAGGAACATGGGTGTCCATGGACCCTGTGGTGCGTTACTCTCACCTTTCACCTCACGCCTGACTGCGCGTGCTTCCCTGACCTGCAAAGGTGCTTGCAAACAACTTGAGCTGTTTATCTTGTCTCATGGTTTCACTGTCAGGTCTACCCTGTTGCTTCTGGGACCAACGTGAGGTAGGACGTCATGGTGGCCGGGATTCGTGACACCGATCACTCATCTCTGTGGCAGACAGGAAGCTGAGTGCAAGGCGGGAGAGATCAGCAACAAGACATCGAGAGGGCCTGCGCCCAGTGACCTACTTCCTCCAGCACCTGTTCCCAGAACCCCTTAAAATAGCTGCACAGACTGAGGGCCAATGGGCTGACGGGCATTTCCTACGCCAACTATAGCAACTCTTGCAGACACAGCTCCCCCGAGGGGCTTGGCTGGGAGTGAGCAGCGGTGGTCACTACTCTATGAGGAATCACAAAAGCCTCCTAGTATCTACCTAGAACTCTTTTGTAAGACTGATTATTGTTTTTCACTATCTGTATCCATGTGTGTCTCTGTATAGGTAGATGCATGCGAGTGCAGGTGCCTTCCTAGGCTAGAAGGGGCCAGCAGATCCTCGGAAGCCGGAGCTAAAGAAGGGTTTATGAAGCATCCAAAGTAGGCAATGGCATCAAACGTCAGCCCTTTGCAAGAGCAGTATATGCTCTTAGTCAGTGAGCTCACTCTTAAATTCCCTTCTTAGGGTTATTCAAGTAAAGTGTGTGTGTGTGTGTGTGTGTGTGTGTGTGTGTGTGTGTGTCTGTGTGTGTGTGTGTCTGTGTCTGTGTCTGTGTGTGTCTCTCTGTGTGGTTGTGTATGTGTGTGTGTCTCTCTCTGTGTGGTTGTGTCTGTGTGTGTGTGTGTGTGTCTGTGTGTGTGTCTCTGTGTGGTTGTGTGTGTATGTCTGTGTGTGTGTCTGTGTGTGTCTCTCTGTGTGGTTGTGTGTGTGTGTGTGTGTGTCTGTGTGTGTGTCTGTGTGTATGTCTGTGTGTGTGTCTGTGTGTGTCTGTGTGTGTCTGTGTGTGTGTGTGTGTCTGTATGTTTCTGTGTGTGTGTCTCTGTGTGTGTCTCTGTGTGTGTCTGTGTGTGTGTCTGTATGTTTCTGTGTGTGTGTCCGTGTGTGTCTCTCTGTGAGGTTGTGTCTGTGTGTGTGTCTCTGTGTGTCTGTGTGTGTGTCTGTCTCTCTGTGTGGTTGTGTGTGTGTCTCTGTGTCTCTCTGTGTGGTTGTGTCTGTGTGTGTGTGTGTGTGTGTGTGTGTGTGTGTGTGTGCTGCTGTGCCAAAGGAGGCAGTGGTGGGATAATCCCAAGGGAGACAAATAGTAGCATATGTCAAGTCTCTGTTCCGTGGCAATGTGGGTGGAAGGCAAGCTTGCTTGTACGATGGAGCCCTGAGCCTGGGCTGCCATGCTTTGGTTGTGGGGCATGAGGGAATAAGAAGAGAGGATTTGCAGGAACAGGGCTGAGAGCCAGAGATGGGACATCACAGTGTGTGTTGATCAGTTTTACATCACTGTGACCAAATCTATGAGGCAAAGCAGCTTAGGGGAAAAGGTTTGTTTGGCTCCCGGTTTCGTGGGGTTCAGTCTTTTGTGGGTGTTCCTGTTGCACTTGGGCTCTTTGTCAGACAGAAATATGGCAGAAGGATCCAGGGCGGGGGAGCTGGCTAACCTCACAGCAACCACGAAGGAGAAAGAAAGTAACAAGGGTTGAGAAAGGGTGGGGCAAGACACCCTTCAGAGGCCGCTTCCTCCAAGGAGACGCCCACCTCTGCATTTCAACCACCTTCCTATAACGCCATGGATGGATCTAGTGACAAACTCAGAACCCCTGCGATTCAGTTATTTCTATTCAATCTAGGAGGTGAGGCCCTGGGCGTTTTACACACGTCTTCAGACTAGCATTTTACAGCCATTCCAAACGAGGAATCTGAGGACACTGGCCTTCAGCCCCGTGCCACCTTGACTCCACCATGGGAGCACGGCTATGCCTGTCAATTTTCCCCGTCCTTCCTGATTCCGGTCCCACCACTTTTCACAAGCCAGGCAACCGAGAGAAATTTGACAGAACCAAAAATTTAGGCTAGATTTAAGAACGCCAAAGAGAAAAGGCAGTGAAAAGAAAGATCTGGCATGTGTGGGGCCTGTGCCTGCCTCTGATGTGAGCATTCAGTTGGGGGAACACCAGATGGTCACCCCTTTCTCCTAAGGAGCTCACTGTCCAGCTGAGGGAGTCAAGTATATAAGGACCAATGGTAGCAGGGCAGCGAGTGACAGGAGTGACAAAATGGGCAAAGCAAGACGCCCCTACTCCTAGTGTCGCCCAGTCAGGAACCTGGTGGTGGTCGTCGACAAGGGGCAGAGTGACTGTACTCTGGGCACCGTCCCTGACTCATGGCCCTTCCAATGTGTAGAGGAAAAGCAAAGAACAGACAGTTTCCCTAACGCCTTGTAGTCAGTCACCTAACGGGGTCAAGGGCAGGACTGCAAAGTGGGCTCTGGGAAGGGACACCTCCAGGTTTCGGGGCCAGGGACAGTTTCCCGGAGGTAGATGGCTCTTTGCTTGAAACGAGGGCGGGCAGTAGTCAGAAGAGGAGAAGTCGGAGGAAGGGGCAGCCAACTTCAGGGTAATGGTGAAGACAGTCCCCGTGGGGGCGTTGGGGTTTGTCATCACATTTGTGAACACTCGAAGGCGAGAGAGCCTTTTGAGTATCGATGTGGGGGGAGCCAGGGATGTGACGCAGGCTGCCAAAAGCACAGTGACAGAATGGAGTACAGTAGAATGGGCACTACCAGTACCAATTCCAACTGAGGTCGCGAGTGTGCAACTGGGGCTGGAGAGTGGCTCAGAAGTTACGAGGGCTTCATGGCCTTGCAGAGGACCCGAGTCCTGTTCTCAGGGCCCCACGGTGGCTCACAGTTGTCTGCAAGGCACTACCGGGAGCACTGGATGTCCTCGTGGGCTGGAGAGATGGCCAGGGATGGAGCAGAGCACTGGCAGCTCTTCCGGAGGATCTGGATTCTATCTCAGCATCCACGCTGTGGCTCACAATTGCCCTCAACTCCAGTTCCAGAGGAACCAACACCCTCCTCTGGCCTCGGAGGTGATCAGGCATACGCCTGGCGAGCACACACACACACACACACACACACACACAAGTGCAGGCAAAACTCTCACACACATAAAATAAACAAATCTAAAAAAAAAACTTTTTTAATATTTAAGGAGCACCTAATTGAGACACAAGGCAGATTTTCCTGGTGGCATTTTGCATTTCGGCGCTGTTCACAGACAGGACCTTCCTGGCCAAGACGGCAAGATGGAAGCTGGGGAGAGTGTGAGGCAGGAAAGTGTTGGGTTGTGGAAAAGGCTGGTGAAGGGGCCTTGCGTTCCGGAAGCAGACGTTAGAGACTTCCTGCCTTCCAGGGGACACGTGGGCTGAGCCTAAACAGACCCCAGACCCACGGCGAGGCAGGACTTTTACTTCCCCCCTTTTAAAGTCCCATGTCGTTCTTTTTAAACCCATAATAATTGTAGATGGGTACAGTGTGATATCGATGTATACAGTGAATACTGATCAAATCAGAGACACTGGAATTTGCATCTCATTAGCATTTCTTTATGTTGGCAATCTCCAGGCTTTCTTTTGGTGCCCCACAAATATATACAATGGTTTCCTTTGAACTACCCAGGTCCACAGCGGGGACAGAAAGCATAGAGCTCAACTCTCTGTGGTAGGGTCTGTCTTCTCTTCTATCTCCTCCCCCCCTGACTTTTCCAGAAGCATCTCCTACCCCACTTTCAGACAGCCTCTCACTGTTTAGCCCGAACTAGTCTGTAAGTCCCTGCGCAGCCTCCAAATGCTGGGAGAAGGCGCGTGCCAAAATGTTCAGCTCAGACCAACGGTTTCGGTTTCTACGTGGGAGAGAAAGCGTTTGTCTACGTCTCCCTATAGCTGGCTTGTAATTCCCTTTAGCTCCGCCCACTTCGTTGCAAATAATTAGATTTCACTTTTTTGTGGCTGAATTGGTGATATATATATATATATATATATTAAATATATGTATATCTTTTTAAATATATATATTATAAAGATATATTTTTTCCCTTTATACAATCAGCTATCTCTGCGACACAGGCTGACCACGTATCACAACCGATCAGGACTGAAGTGTCCTTCTTTTCCTTTCGCAAACCTATTTGTTTTTCATTTTTTTGTTTCAAGACTTATTTGTTTTTTTTTCTTTCACTCTATGTGTATGAGGATTTTGCATGTATGTGTGTCTATTACACATGTATGTGTCTGGTGCCCCCTGAAGCCAGAAGAGAGCACTGGGTTCCCTAAAACCGGAGTTAGAGATGCTCATGAGCCACTCTGTGGGTGATGGGAACCAAACCCTGGTCCTCTGCACGAGCAGCAGTGCTCTTACCTGCTGAGACACCTCTCCAAACTCAATTTCTTCTTCTCTTTTAAGGGTTTCAAATATGAGTACACTGCATTTGTGTCATTTCCACCCCTGACTTTCCTCCCTGGAATTCTTCCTGTGCCTGCCCACCCCATCCCTTCATCTTAAATTTCTGACCCCAAATATATATGGAATTGCAGTTGGGGACAATTGAGAATCACCATGTGGATTCTGGTAATAGAATTGAGGTCCTCTGGAAGAGCATCCAGTGCCGTGTGTGTGTGTGTGTGTGTGTGTGTGTGTGCATGTGTGTGTGTGTGTGTGTATGTTTATGTGTGTGTATGTGTGTGCGCGCTTGTGCTCACACATGCACATGTGAGTGTGTGCATCTGTGTGTGCTTGCGTGCGTGTGTATGTGTGTGTGCATGCGAGTGAGCGTGTGTGTACTTAGCACTGGTCACTTTGGGCTGGATAACCTACCAGGATACTCACCGCTGGAGAAGACTGAATCTCCCATCCTCAAAAATCATTGCTTCTCTGTATCTCTCCCCCTCGTCCAAGGTGGCATGCCAGCTGCTTTGGCCATTGTGCAGGTCCCGCGCAGGCAGCCACACCGCGGAGATCTCATGGGTGTGCAGCTTCCTGTCATATCTAGAAGATACGATCTCACAACCTACATCATGGTCCTCGGCCCTTACGATCTTCCAGTCTGTGCTTCCATGATCTGACTTCCTCTTCTGGCCTCTGTGGGTACTGCATACACATGGTCCACAGACATCCATGCAGGCAAAAATGCCCATACACATAAAATAAAAATCAATAAAACTTTTTATTGAATAAAGAAAACATACAGGTATCAAAAAGTTCTCCTCAAGTGGTAAACAAACCTGTAGATAATCTAAAACAATTTTAATAGAGATTTTTCGTGATTAGTATTTTCATCATATAGAATACATATTAAAAAGCTATGAAATACTCTAATGAAACAAAATACTCATTAAACAAACAAACAAAACACACGGAAAGAGGACATTCATTTGGTCAACATAGAAAATTTACCTATTCTCACTAGATTCTAAAGAAATGCAAATTAAAGTCTTGACATGGCATTTATTCTTTTCAATTTGTAAATTCTGTCTCTGTCTCTGTGTCTGTCTCTTTCTCTCTCTGTCTGTCTTTTTCTTTCTCTCTGTCTGTCTCTCTCTCTGTCTGTCTGTCTGCCTCTCTCTCTCTCTCTCTCTCTCTGTGTGTTTCTGTGTCTGTGTGTGTGTATGTGTGTATGTCTGTCTGTGTCTGTGTCTGTGTGCACCTGAAGAAGACATTGGCTCCCCTGAAACCGGCTACAGGCAGGGTGAACTATAGATTTTGGGTGCTGGGAACTGAACTCTAGTCTTTCAAACTAGCCCAGAAATGCATCTCACCTGCCCAGAAATGTGTGTCTCCTGCCCCACCATTTATCTATTTTTTAAGTTGGGAAGACTTGAACATATTTCTTGTTCGTTGCTTGGAAACATGGGGTTAAAGCAAAAACACAGGGCCATAAATTTATACAGGGTTTTGTGGAAAGCAGAATTAACATTTCTCATTACTTCGGCTCACTAACCCACGTCTCCGGCTCTCACCTCAGCACGTGATCAGAGGTAACCACCGAGATTTATGCGCAGGGATATTCATCATAGTGTTATTTATAATGGTGAAAAATTGGAAATAACCTAATGTCCATTCGTCAGGGATTGGTTAAGTAGACTATTATGCAGTCATTAGAATTTTGAAAACTGCATAACAATGTTGAAAAATGACCTCTCCGTTTCCATAAGCATCTACTAGTGCCCCTGCAGGAAGTGAACGCCGGAGTTAGGAGGTGAGGTCTCCTCTCTTCCGTTCTGCCGTCCTCACTTGCACGGCTCTGAGCAGCGTAACTGACAGGACTCACAGGGAAAGGCCCCTTGTTTGGGCTCACGGTTTTGGAGATCTCAGCTTTCCTGGGTTTCCAGGGAGAGGATGCCTCGTTGGCAGCAGAGTGTAGAGGAGGATGTTATTTCCCCCTGTGGCCAAGAGGAAGCAGAGAGCACTGGGTCGCCTTTCTTTGTTTTCCATCTTTTTTTCACACAGCCTATGAGACATTACTCATGCCCCTCGTCACCCGGAAGGCTGGTCCGGACACACCCAGAAGTGGCTTGACTGATCTCCCAATAGAACTTCCTGCACCCAACAGAGCTGCCGTTCAACCTTAACCTCAGAGATACCTTGTGTCTTTAGATCTCCCAAAGCTAAGGTTTTTCCCTCTCAGGAACCTGTGAAAAGGATACATTTGTAACTCAGTCAATAAAAGGCCAAGCTCTGTGCTGCGTGTGATGTAAGCAGGAGGCATGTGCCACACAACTCCACCTGCATTTCACTTCTATGGTACCCTGTTCATCCTCAGGTAGCCTGTTCCCCCCCTCTGCCTCCAGGTTCAACCAAACCATGGTTTTGTTTATTGTTGGGACTAAGAGACTCTTGAAATAGCTTTCATTAAAAGACACTCAATTGAGTAAATTTAAAAGCCAGTCTCATAGAATCATTAATCTATGATTTTTCTAATCAATAATTTTCCTGGGTATGACCAAAATACCACAGCAACAACTTAGTTGGGGAGAGGTTTCTTTGGGTTCTGTTTAGAAAGAGCACACAGTCATAGGGGAGGGGAGTAAGGGGAAAATGGCAAGGAGAGAGGAATGGGAGGATACAAGGGATGGGATACCAATTGAGATGTAATATGAATATATTAATAAAATATATTTTTAAAAAAAGAAAGAGCATCCCATCAGAGCAGTGGAGATGGGGCGACCCAAGTGGCTCCATCCAGGGATACAGGAGCTGTGGTTGTCACATCACACCTTGGTGGGTGAGGAAACTGAGAGACCTCTGGTTAGAGCCTTCAAGTCCCATCTCTCCCACAGCTCATCTCCCTGCTAAGGTCTACACTGTCCCGGAACAGTGCCGCCAGCTCGGTGCTAAGTTCTCAAACCTGTGTTCATTAGCCCCTTCCTTTAGGTCAGACAGACTGAGTGGCCAGCTGATTCCTTCAGGCTCACAGACAGAGAGGGAGGGGGAGGAAGGAAGGGAGGGAGGAAGGGAAGAGGAGAAAGAGGAGGAGGAGGAAGATGAGGAAGATGAGGAGGAGGAAGATGAGGTGGAGGAAGACAAGGAGGAGGAAGAGGAGGAGAAGGAGACACAGAGTGGGGGGCTGGGAGCCTACCCAGGGAGCCACCCTTCAGGACTTCTGAGGGATTGGCTGTACCCCACAGCAAGTTCCTTCTCCCGGATGGGAAGCTTCATCTCTGCCAACCATCAGGCCTAGGTCAAGGTTGCTGGACTCTCTGTGCCTGCTGCTAGGCAACCCGGGCTTTCTCATGGGGCATTGGAGACAGCCCCACCCACAAATGCAGTCCAGGACGCCAGGCACCTGGCTGAGTGATTCTGTATACGCTATAAGCACCTATCTAGAGGCAAGGTGAAGGAGGGGGCGTTTGCCATAGTCAAGTCTTTCTAGCTAAATCTGTCACACGGATCTCCCTGCCATCTGGATTCTCTCAGACTTTTTTTTTTTCCTATTAACATGTTTTTAGTTCCTTTTTTTTTTTTAAGATTTATTTATTTATTATATATACAGTGTTCTGCCTGCATGTACATCTGCAGGCCAGAAGAGGGCATCAGATCTCATTACAGATGGTTGTGAGCCACCATGTGGTTGCTGGGAATTGAACTCAGGACCTTTGGAAGAGCAGCCAGTGCTCTTAACCTCTGAGCCATCTCTCCAGCCCCCTCTCAGACTTTTAAAATACTCGGGATGATTAGGAGCGGATCAGATGCACATGATCAATTTCCAGGCACTTCATCTGGAAGGTGGAGCTCCTGTTAGATGGACATGAGGGAAAGTCAGGGCAGCACCTACTGGTTTTGTGTCTCATGCAGCTCAGAGAAAGGAAAAACCTATTTTATTTTTAACTTTTTGAAGTATCGATAATTAAACATAGTGGCTTCTGCACAATAGGCAAGCATTTCTCTCTGAACTGCTATTCTAGCTGCTGGTTGGCAAATTCAACACAAGTGCTCTACCACTGAGCCACACCCCAGCCCCTCACTGGGAGATTCTAGGCAGGGGCTCTACCACTGAGCCACACCCCCAGCCCCTCACTGGGGGATTCTAGGCAGGGGTTCTACCACTCAGCCACGCCCTCAGCCCCTCACTGGGGGATTCTAGGCAGGGGCTCTACCACTGAGCCACACCCCAGCCCCTCACTGGGGGATTCTAGGCAGGTGCTCTACCACTCAGCCATGCCCTCAGCCCCTCACTGGGGGATTCTAGGCAGGGGTTCTACCACTGAACCACACCCCAGCCCCTCACTGGGGGATTCTAGGCAGGGGCTCTACCACTGAGCCACACCCCCAGCCCCTCACTGGGGGATTCTAGGCAGGGGCTCTACCACTGAGCCACACCCCCAGCCCCTCACTGGGGGATTCTAGGCAGGGGCTCTACCACTGAGCCACACTCCAGCCCCTCACTGGGGATTCTAGGCAGGGGCCCTACCACTGAGCCACACCCCAGCCCCTCACTGGGGGATTCTAGGCAGGGGCTCTACCACTGAGCCACACCCCAGCCCCTCACTGGGGGATTCTAGGCAGATGCTTTACCACTGAGCCACACCCCAGCACCTCACTCTATAACCTAGACTGATCTTAATCTTGTGATTCTCTGAGTGTTCATCCTCATCTCGTTCCTAGTAGCACACGACACAGCGCTAGGCACACAGGATGTCCTCAGAGCACGAATGTCGCGCCATGCTGTCTTCCTCCCAGGCTTTAACCTCACTCGCAGCATCGACGGGACCGGGATTATGTAAGGCTGAAGTTACCAAGAAGCCAAGTAAGGCCCCCAGATGGCTTGAGGAAAGGCTTGGTAGCCTCGAACAGCTTGAAGAAAATATTTCAGTATTCTGCGCTGTCCAGACAACTCAAAGGGGCAAAGACCCACCAGGGGCTGAGCCCGTTCACAGGGTTAATCAAAAGGCTTGGATTATGGGACATTAAGCAGACAAATGAAGTGTGGTGGTCAGAAAGGGTGACCATGGCCCCTCAGAGCGGCAGACCACGCATGTCAAGACTAATGTCTCCTGACCACTGAATCTACTCAGGGCCTTCCTGAGTTATACCCTTCTGCTCGGTCATTCATCTTGACTGCCCACCCAGGTACAGAGAAAAGCCAGGAGCTGGTTGGTTGAGCAAAATCAGGCAACCTCTGCCAAACCCTTTGGGCTCTTCAAATGCTGGCTGTAACTTGAGCTAGTACATAAATGAAATCAAATAACCAGCTTGGCTGGATAATTGATAAAAAATTTTTTTTAAATTCTAATGCTTAATTTTTTTATCCCTGTGTCTTAGCTATGGAAGATAAAAAAGAATTTTAATCCTAATATTTATTTATTTATTTTACCCTATGTCTTCGCTATGGAGGTGCATTAAAATGGTGCATCAAAGAATAAGGAGTGTATTTGTGTATAAAAGAACACTAGCCCTACCAACCTCAGTGTAGAGGAAATGCCAGGGGGCTAGGGGTAGGTGTTAATTCCATATACATATGGGCACAGTAGGGGAGGCTCTGACATTCCTCTGTGGGATACACTGAGAAGCTGTCTAGCTGAAAGGAAGCTGGCTGGCCTTCCCAGATCCTGTGTGGCTGTTTCTGCTGGTGTCACCTGACGGTCAGTGTTCATTGGTGATGGTCAGTGTTCATTGTCCACTTCCCTATGGTTAGAATCACCACAGAACGCACAACTTTGTTCGCATCTGTGACAATGTTTCCAGAAGGCTTTCACAGAGGGGGAGGTGGGCGGGGGGGGGGGGGGGGAACCCAGTCTGAGAGGACAGTCCCAGGGATGAGTAAAAAGGGGGGGGGGAACAAGAGCTGAACACCAGTGTTCATCTCTACATTCTGACTGCGGAGACAATGTCGCCATTGTCTCCACCAACCTCCACATTGTAGCCACTGCAGTGGAATGCACCCTTAAGGCTGGATGTGGTGGCCCACGCCTTTACTCCCAGGAGACAGAGGCAGGCGGATCGCTGTGAGTTCCATGCCAGCCTGGTCTACAAAGCGAGTCCAGGACAGCCAGGGATACACAGAGAAACCCTGTTGTAAAACCACACCCCCTTAAAAATGATAAGCTAAAATAGACCCTTCCTGCCTTAAGTGCTCCTCCTCCCTCCCTCCCCCTTTGTAATAATTTGTGACTTAATTTATGCATTAAGAGAATTTTCATTTTCTTCAGCATCCTTCTCTCTCTCTCTCTCTCTCTCTCTCTCTCTCTCTCTCTCTCTCTCTCTCTCTCACTCTTCAGCTGAAACCCCTTCTCCCAGTAAGTTTCCATCCTACTATCATGCCTCCCTTTTGTGTGTGACCCACATCTGTGCTCATGGCAGCTCTAGTTACAACGGGGAGCCTAGATGCCCGTCAATGAACCAAACGGACACTGAAAATATGGAACCTGCATTGCTTCTGTTGTGCGTTTCGTCACAGCAATGAGAAAAGCAATTCCTATGCATCTGGGGTGGCTTGGGGGTGGGGCCAGGTAAGGCTCTGTAAGGTGAGGTGTGTGGCTCCTGCAAGCCCCCTGCTTTGACACCTTAGGCTTGCAGACACCGTAGTGAGAGGCTGGGCTCAGCCGAGGGTTGGCAACACTTTCAAGATCATCCTCGGCTACATCGTGAGGTCCGTGCCATGTTGAGCTACTGTGTGAGCCCTTGACTCAGAATGAAAGAAAGAACGGGGTAGGAAGCTATGGGGAGGGTGGGAAGTAGATGCCCGTGTATCAGTGTGGACAGCCGCGGGTCACCCAGCGGCAGGATGGGTGGTTCTTTTTTCCCCTGGGGACTTGAGTTCTGTTCATCACAGACAGGATGCACCTACCCACAGGTCACAGAAACAGCTGTGCCACTCAGACTACCCCTGAGAAGCAGGGCTTGTTGGGGCTGTTTATTGTAGACGCACAACGTGACTATGTGGCCAGCCTCACCATTGTACAGGGAGCAGCATGCCCCAGGGCAGACGCGGCAAAGACTCTCCATTTGTTTCTGAGCCTTGCACCTTTGATGGGAAGGAAACAACTTACAAAGGTGGAATAAAACCACCTCCTTTCGCCTTCAGCGTCAAGCCCAGAAGAGAAATCGATGACGTCAGGAGAGATGCTCCAGGTACCAGTATCCTCTGTCAAGAGGGTCCATATGAGTCGGATGCTGCTGCACAGGCTCTGGAGCTGGGAGATAACTCCAGAGTCTGAGTGGGGCCTGGAGTGTGGGTCTTGCTCTGCCTCGTGTACCTGGGAGGTAGAGGTGAATGAATTCTCTGTGGTAGAAGCCGTGAAATATGGTCTGTGGGAGTGGATGGTCACAGAGCACGATCCAGCGGGCGTGAAGACATACACATTTGATCCCAGGAAGAGGGGACCAAGACTGGGGCCCCAACTCCATCCACAGGAAAGGTCTTCTCTGGGCATCTCTCTGCAGTTAGTTGGGGCCCTGCGGTACCCTAGGCTGCTTCTTCGCAGGGCAAGCTCTGTGTTGTCGCCGCCGCTGCGGCTTCACTTTCTGGCTTTCTAAGGTGGGAGCGGTTCTCACTGACCCTTTCGCAAAGTGACCGGTTTGTCTCCGATGACGTCAGAAGGCGCCTTGCCACGAAGGTACCACATTTTCTTTGCCCACCCGTCAATGCCCAGGGACCAGAGTTGGCTCCATATCTCTCAGTCCTTGTGGCATTCACTCCTCTCAGCGTGGAGTGGAGATGCCTCTGATATTGACTTGGATGCAGATACTGCTGAGAGATTGCTTCATCCCTTGGTAGCTCCGTCTGTCATTTCCCGGCGCTGGCTATAGAGAGGACTTCCGGCCCGTGCCATGGTGGGGGGGGGGGGATGGGAGAAGGGGAACATTATGGTGGGGCGGAGAGAGGGCTGGGATCAGGCTGTAAAGCAAGGAAATAAATAAATAGAGGGGAAAAAAAAGTCTCAACCAGGCAGAGGGACCCAGATGTGCGTAGAAGTGTCTGGAAAATTTACAAACCCCCATCATATCTTTGATTATATCTTTATTCTCAGTCCTATTGTGGTCACCTTATTCTTTCTTTAGGTTTCTTGGTTTTGAAGCATTAATTCTGGGAAGACTGATGCAGGAGGGTCATAAGTTCAAGGCCAGCCTGTAAGGATATTGTAAATAATAGACTCTATAAAAGGGAGCCAGCCTACTGTTTGATGTTGCCCCCATCTCTCTCTGTCTCTCTCTGTCTCTGTCTCTCTCTCTCTCTCCCTCTCCTTCCCTCCCTCCTTCCTTGTATGCTACTATCATCCTTTCCTGTGTCTGTGTTTACAAGTTTTATACACTGACTCTCCGTAAAGTTGAGGAGTTGGATTTTTTTCAGATGAGTCATTGCTGTGTAACCCAGGCTGGCCTCAGCTTCACCTCTACAATTTTTTTTAAGATTTTTTTTTTTTAACCCATTGGTTCCGCATGACTCTTGTCAAATTTATTTCTGAGCGTTATTTGTTTGTGAGTGTTTTCACAGCAAGATTTTTTCTATTGTATTTGTCAACTGCTTATAAGATAGCCAGTAAGTATGCTTTACCTGCAGTGCTCACACTCGGTGCTCTTATCGATTTTTCTGAGTCACGTGGGTTTTCTAGGTATGCAGTTGTACTTACAAGCAAAAAGATTACCTGAATATATTCTCTCAATATTTTAATTTGCTTTTGGGTGCTGGAGACTGAGCGAAGGTCTTCATGAATATTAAGCATACACTCTGCCGCTGAGCTAAACTCCTAGCCCTTCGATATATTCTACAATTTATTTTTGTGTGTGCTTGTGGAAGACAGACAGACAGACGGACAGATACTCAGACAGACAGTGAGGAGATTACCAACTTTCTCAATTCTTCAGAATCAGCCAGCCAGCCAAGCTCGATGCCCCACCCGGGAGGCTGGGATGGGAAGATTGCAAAACCAAGGCCAGCTTGGGCAAACACTGAAACTCTGTCTCCAGAAAACCAAGGGCGGAGCTGAGCCTCTGTAAGGACCTAGTTAGACACTCAGGACAAAAGAAAACAAGCAATGAAAATCTCCCCACCATCACGGGTTGCTGGCGCTGCCTGGGCCTCACTGGGGTCTAAGCATCGTCACACATCTCCGTCACCCATGGTCTCCCTAGGTGGCCGGCCTGGAGCTCTCTGGAGTCCACGGTGGTTCAAACGCACACACGTCTCTTCTCAGAAGTCTTTGCCAGCTTCAGTGCGTCTTCTTTGAATATGGTCTAGGTTGTGTGGCTTCCATTTTTAGCGGAGTTGTGCATAGACATCTCTGGAAAGTCTACAACCCCCTTCATAGGTCTGATTGTATCTTTTGTTCTCAGTCCTATTTTGGTCCCCTCGTTCCTTGATTAGATTTCTTAGTTTTGAATATTTTATTCATCATTTCAGGGAACCCGATCTCATTTATTTAGCAATTCTGCTGACTGCATATTTATGCTTGTTATTTCTGCTAATTCCATGTCCCTGCCTTATTTTTTTTTAATATTTTTTGCTGATTTGTTGAGTCTAATGGTCAGAGTACATGTTTTTAATATTGTCTTGGTTAATAAGAAAGGCAGCAGAGAGTATTATTCTAATAATAAGTACAGCTTTGGCTGCAGCCCATGGATTTTCTTCCTGTGTCCTTCTCTCCTTATTTTTTCACATACTCTATGTTTGTCATTATATTCTGTCGTTTACTGAGTTATGTAGAAATGTGTTCATTAAATTTCAAGTAGTTTCTCATTTAACATTACTTATATGTGGTTTGTTTGCATGGCAATCAGATAATATGGCCATTAAAACATTTTAAAGAGTTTATCCGTGTATTTTAGGAGTCTAATGGAATTATTGTTGTAAATATCCCATGGGGGCCAGTGAAGAAAAAAAAAAAAGCATTAGCCTGGCATAATTGGATGCAGTATTATAAAATAAACTTCACAAATAGACCCCTGTGACGTTGATATAGGGGGCAAGCTAAGAGTTAAATGGGACACAAAAATCAGAAAACAGAAGGTATGGCTGTAAGTTACCACTGAGGCTGTGGCCCTGCACACAGTCTCACAGTTCCTATGACTCAGTGTTGTTTAAGATTGAAAATAACACTGATAATCATGCCTGACATAGAGGAGGAGCAGGTACCGCGCTCCGCCCCCCCCCCCCCTGCGCCTCATGTGCCCAGCATGCTGTTCCAACTTCTGTATTCCTTCAGCAATGGCATGACGGTCTCTAGCCATTCACAGAAGAAATAGAATGTCCATCAAGATTGGGACAGGGAGGGGAAAAAAAAACCAAATTAATAAGTATGGAAGCTCTTTTTCCTCTTCTTCATTGGCCTGGAGTGTGTGTTATGTGTTGTGTTCTATTATGACAACAGCTGCTTCTCCTTCCTCCTCTGTCCTTGTCCCCTTTCTCTCTTCCCCTTTCTGCTCCTGCTCCACTTCTTCTTTCTTTGAGAGAGGGTCTCCCTGGGTGGCCCTGGCTGGCATGGAACCCTCTATGTAGGCCAGGCTAGCTTTGAACTCGCAGAGCTCTGCTTGCCTCTGCCCCCACCCCCCGAGTGTAAGCCTAAAGGTCCCACCACCATGCCCAACCTTGGCAATGTCACGGGCATCACTTTTGTATCTTGCTGCCCTTTATACAAAGCCCTTCCCTTCCTCCTGGGCAGATTCAGATGCCTGCTCTTAGGCATCAGCTATCCAGCCTCCTGTCATGTCTAACAGGGGACACAAGGGACATCCAGAGCACTCGCAACCCTTGGAGATAGGAGACCCCCTGCACTCGCAGAGCCCTACGTGTTCTGGGGACCATCCAGGGCCCAGTCTTCAGAGCTGTGATGCTTCAGGGTCTCCCACCTCTGTTGGTACCAGGTTCCTCTGGCACTGTTCTCTCAACTCTGTCCTCCTCCGGAAGAGCAGAAGCCACATCCTCTCAGAGGCATCGAGTCCTCCTCAGTGCCCACCGCTAACTCAGCGCATTCTGTCTGGTGCGCTCACGGGAGTGAGAAGAAGTTGCGCACCTTTGAGGTGGAGCCGAAAAGGACCTCTTTCCACAGGGCAGTGGAAGCAATAATACGTGAAAATTCAAATACGCGTAAACACGGACATCTCCAACATAGCTCACTAGCTCAGATAACAAGAGACAAGAAAACTTTGAAAAGAACGGTATTAAAAAAAAAAAAAAAGAATGGTATTTAAATTTAATTTTTAAAAAAACTCTCCAGGAATTTTAAAAAAATCTTTATTTATTTATTTATTTTATTTTTATTTATTTATTTTTAATTCTTATTTTGAGAGTGTCATCATCCAGGTTTCTTCTTCCTTGTGGTGATGCCTACAGCTGAGGAAAGCCTTTAACCACAGACCAGACTCCTGGGCTGGGGGCATATATAAATGCAATTTTCTCTTTTTCTTTGCAATAAAGCTTGCCTTGCTTGTTATAGTCTGGCTCGATGCTTAAGAAAAACAAGGGTAACCACGAATGCAGGCATTTAGAAAACTATTTAGACGAGATCAGTTATATTCAAGGGGTTATGGTCCATGGCATCATTGGGAGCCTCATCTGCAGTGTAGGTGCTGGTGGACCTGCCCCAGCAGCTGTGGATGCAGAAGTCCAGCCCCCTCCAGGGATGCTCCCACGGATGCTGCCATGGATGCTGCCACAGCTGCAGAGAAAAAAAGTGAAAGGAAAGGGGAGGATTTGAGGAGTCTGATGGTGACATGGGGTTTGGTCTTTTTGACTAATCTTTGTTTAACATGTTCAATAAAGAGCTGTTTCGTTTGTTTGTTTGTTTGTTTTTAACAATTTAGGGCTGGAGAGACAGCTCAGTGGATAAGAGCACTGGCTGCTCTTGCAGAGGACCTGGGTTTTGTTCCCAGCACCCATATAGTAGCTCACGACCCTCTGGCACTCCAGTTCCAGGAGATCTGGCCTCTGCAGACACAAGCAGGCAAACACACAGACATGCATGCAGGCAAACCATCCATGCGCATGCACATAAAAAAGTGAATTAAAAAAATTATAGATGCTAGGATCCAATATGAGAGAGAACACTGTTGAACCTAAGTTGCCTATCTTATTTAGCAATTTTATCCATCTTCTTGCAAATCTCAAGTTACCCATCTTACTAAGCAAGTTCATCCATTTTCTTGCAAATGTTAAGATTTCATGTTCTTTTTTTTTTTTTTTTTTTTTTTTTTTTTACTAAGACATGCAATTCAGATGCCTCAGCATGCTCTGTGCTTTAGTCATCCACGCAGACTGCACACCCTGAGTGTTCCTGGTCCACATGTAAATAATTTTTAAATGCCAGCACTCATGGTAATCCTTGTCCTTTTTAAGGGGTTCAGACAAAATATTTTAGTTGACTCTCTTTGCTATTCCATTTCCCACGTTCACCCCTTTCCTTCCACGCTGCCCCCGCCCCCAGGTCACAGCATTTCTGTCCTCTTGGGTTACCGATTTCCGGCTTCACCTACTCTTTCTGCAAATCTTGTTTTCTTTTACAGCTAAATAAAATTCCATTGCCCATACTATGTTTCCGTCATCTGTTCATCGGCTGATGAGCATCGACGTGGAGTCTACGTCCTTGCTGTGATAAATGGAGCAGCGACGAACATGGATGTGTAAGCATGTCTGTTGTAGGATACAGAGTCCTAGAGATGGCTCAGAGGTTAAGAGCACTGGCTGCTCTTCCAGAGGTCCTGAGTTCAAATTTCCAGCAACCACACGGTGGCTCACAACCATCTATAATGAGATGTGGCGCCCTCTTCTGGCCTGCAGGCACACATGCATAAATAATAATAAAAAAACAGATCTTTTAAAAAATTGTGTAAAAAGGGTTTTGTAAAAGCCCCGTATTGTTTTCCGTAATTTGTGTATTTTCATAATCCGTGTGTTATTTTCCATAATTTGTGTATTCCCACAAGGAAGAAACACACATCCTCTCCATCACCAATGCCATTTTGCTCCCTCAGCGACGGCCATTTTGGATGAGTTCGCTGCCTACTGCTTGTCACCCGCGTCGTTCACATTAATCTAACCACTGCTCTAATATCTCGGTCCTGTCTATCCGTGCTTCCACTCAATCCCACCTCCCTCTGTGCAGTCAGTTTCGCTGCCACAATTCCTTTACTCTGACTTGTCATGGAACGTGCTCCCTTCGCCGTCGGTTTTGGGTTTGCTGAGGACGGCTGTCTGTGTTGACAGCTGTCGGCTCCCGGAACTTGAGCTATGTTACTTTATGGCCTCTTGGCTTTGAACGTTTCTGCTGAGAAGTCAGTTGCTGTTCCTGATGGGCCGACCTTTCTTCGCTCCGTGCGTTTAATATTTGAACCATAATGCAACCTGAAGAGTTTTGTTTTTAGGCCCACTTGCTGTTCCATGTGCTTCCTGTTCCTCGATCGACCCCTCTTTCCCTAGATTTGGGAGATTTTCTGTTATGATTATATTACAAATATTTTCTCTGCATTTGGCATAGATGCCAAGGAAGCAGCTTCTTCTTCTTCTTCCTCTTCTTGTTCTTCTGCTCCTCCTCCATCCATAATCCATCAAATTAGTTTTTATGATGACATAAAGATATTTATGTTCCATTCATACCTTTTTAAAAATTTATTTATTGTCATGACTGAATGATCCAATTGTTCCTACCATGTCTTTAAAGCCCCGCTGTCCTGCTCTCCTCTGATCCGTTCTGGTTTGAGACTTTTCACTAAGGTTCGCTTTGGCTTACTAGATTTTTAGTGTCCAGCGTCACTTCCGTTTTCTCTTCTTTCGCTATTTCTGTGTCTTTACTAAATGCCATTTTCACAGGCTGCATCATCTCCCTTTTCTGCTCAGCTGCTTGTATTCCTTTAGAATTTGTTCAGCACTTTATCTGTATTCTCCCTCCTTTATTTAAACATACTTATTACTATTCTTTTGGACTCTTTGTCCAGAATTTTACCTACGTCTCTGTGATTGGGTTGCTTCCCCTGAGACGGCAGGGTGGGGGTAGGTTTGGGGAGGAGACATGTTATTTTGGTGTTTTGTGCTCCTTATGTCTTTACCTTGGGTCTTACGCATCAGGAATTTGATCAATTAGTCATAATTGCAAAGCCTGACTTAGCCTCCTTCAATGGGAGTTTCTGCAGCGGGGACCGGGTTGGGACAGAGCTGGAGGGCTTCTAGAACCTTCTGGGTCCCTCTGCCATGATGGACCACAGCCTTCTGGAATCATAAGCTAAAACACACCATCTCCTGCCTAGATTGCACTTTGCCTGGGGGACTTTCTCACAGCAACTGATGCAGCCGACAAGCGCTTCACAGGGACAGCACTGTCACCCTCTCTGGACTATACTACAGTGATCTAGTCATGGGATGCAGGCCTGCAGTCTCACAGTTCGTAATTTGTAGAGACTTTCTTCATGTACACCCCTGTGAGCGTATACAAATTGCAAGTATTTTCCTCTTAGTCTGAACCTAATTTTGTGTGTCTACGTGCATGAAAAAAAAAGAACTTTATATATATTAAGAAATATCTATGAGTACATGGATTCAATTTCTTATGCGCTTTTTTTTTTCATTCTCTCAAAATGTTATTGCTGCAATAGTAAAATAACCCAAATAACGATTGCACGTAAAGATGCTGGCGATAAATAGAGACATGTCAGCAGTATTTGCAGATGAAGGTGAAATCTTAAAAACAGGAGACAGAGGAAAGGTAGTGAGTGAGGCGGGCCAAGGAAGTGGAAGTCGTTGTGTCAGGGGAGGGGATGCCAGTGGGGGCAAAAAAAACAAATTAATTTTCCCCACAGGACACGGAGCGGGGACTGGGGCTCTCAGGCGGCAGTCCCTGGGGTTGCACATGTGCCCTGAGCAGCGAGGTGCCAGCCCCTTGCCTTTTCCAATCTCTGCGCCCTCCACCTGTGGCTCATTCTGTCTCTGTGGGGACTGGGGCTTCATTGTCGCTAGGATGCAGGGCCTCCAGATGGTGGGGAGACTGCATAGGGTTGGAGGAGACTGTACGGAAGTGAAGGATGTGGAACAAATAAGTACAAAGCTAAAATGGTCCTGACCATACCTGTTCCCTCCCCCTGTTTCCACAGTGTCAGCAAGTGGGCGCAGCCCATGACCAGGCAGTATAGGGGAGGATTCTCTTGTGTAGAAGTCCGGGGACATGAAAGTCTCCACTTACCAGGAGATTGGGATAGATGTGAGTACATCCTACTGGGACTCTAGATAAGTGAACTATAGGAGATGGGGAAATAGTAGGATCCAGAGGGTCCTAGAAACTATAAGAAGAGCATCCTAACGGGTAGACCAGGGCACAGGGGCCTCAGCTCAAACTACTGCACTAACCAAGGACAATACAAGTATTAAACATTGAACTCCTACTCTGATCTACTCAAGGGACAGGACATTCTCCACAGCTGTGTGGAGAGCAGGGACTGACTCTGACATGAACTCTGGTGCTCCATATTTGACCACCTCCCCTCGGTGGGGAGGCCTGATGGCACTCAGAGAAAGAATAAGCAGGCTACCAAGATGAGACTTGATAGCCTATGACCATATAGTGGGGGAGGAGGTCCTCCTCAGTCATAGACCTGGGGGAGGGGAATAGGGTGAAAGCGGGAGAGAGGGAGGAATGGGAGGATGCCAGTGATGGGATAACAATTGAGTTGCAATCTGAATAAATTAAATAAAAATTTAAAAAGAAAAAAGAAGAAGTCCGGTGACTACAAATGGAAAGGTTGGCAGAGCCTGCTAACGAGGGGCTGTCCAAGAGCAGCAACAAAAAATGGCCCCTCTACTGCACTACAGTCAAGAGCTGGTGTGGAGCACGGAGCTTCCGGCAAGCTTGAAGTCATGGTCTTAAATCCAAACGTACTACAAATTACCATTCCCCCTGACAAGGAAAGATGGACTCTGAGGGACACAGGCCACAGAAGGGGAACCAAAATAAAATCAGACAAAAAAGAACCGGGGTGGGGAGTAGTCAGCAGGTGGAAGAGAAGAGTGGGTTAAGAGAGATGAACACGCGGCTAACAGGAGAGGAAGGGTGAGCCCATCCAGGGAGTCCACATCTGACCACCAGGGGAAAAAAATTACAGGAGGATTATCACAGAAATAACCCTGAGTAAGGAGAGGCGGCACTGGCTGCCACGCGGAGGACCCAGGTTCGGTTCTCAGCGCCCACGTGGTGGCTCACAGCTGCCTGTAACTTTAGTTCCAGGGAATCCAGCCCCCTCTCCAACTGCAGTGCACAGACACGGTGTATATATGTACAGCCGGGCAAAACTACTCGACACAGAAAATAAATCAACAAATAACCCAAGGGGGAAAAGAGAGAGCATTGGGCACTGCATTGCAATGTTAACTGCTTGTATTATGTTAAGTGTGCATCTGGTGGAGGGAGAGAGAGGGGGAGAGAGAGAGAGAGAGAGAGAGAGAGAGAGAGAGAGAGAGAGAGAGGGAGGGAGAGAGAGAGAGGGGGAGAGAGAGAGAGAGAGAGAGAGAGGGAGGGAGAGAGAGAGAGGGGGAGAGAGAGAGAGAGAGAGAGAGAGAGAGAGAGAGAGAGAGAGGGAGGGAGAGAGAGAGAGAGAGAGGGAGGGAGAGAGAGAGGGGGAGAGAGAGAGAGAGAGAGAGAGAGAGAGAGAGAGGAGAGAGAGAGAGAGAGAGAGAGAGAGAGAGAGGGAGAGAGAGAGAGGGAGAGAGAGAGAGAGAGAGAGAGAGAGGGAGGGAGAGAGAGAGAGAGAGAGAGAATGGGAGGAAGGTGAGGAAGAGGAGAGATGAGGAGAAGGGAGCGGGTGGAGGGAGAAAGGAGGGGAGTGAAGACACACAAAATTAAATTTCAATAAAAATCTACGGGAAGGCTTACAGCTCCTTATCTGTATTTTCTGATGTTGTGAATTAAGGTCTCATCGTGTGGTCCAGGCCGGCTAGAAGCTCACTATGTAGCCCAGGTTAGACAGAAGCTCGCTATGTAGCCCAGGTTAGACAGAAGCTCGCTATGTAGCCCAGGTTAGACAGAAGCTCGCTATGTAGCCCAGGTTAGACAGAAGCTCGCTATGTAGCCCAGGTTAGACAGAAGCTCGCTATGTAGCCCAGGTTAGACAGAAGCTCGCTATGTAGCCCAGGTTAGACAGAAGCTCGCTATGTAGCCCAGGTTAGACAGAAGCTCGCTACGTAGCCCAGGTTAGACAGAAGCTCGCTTTGCAGCACAGACTGGCTTTGGACGTGCAGCACAATTGGTAAGCGGTAAAACCTTTAGGGGGTGGGCCTTCTGGGGGTCTGAGGTCAGCGGGAGTGTGCCCTTGAAGGAGCTGTGGGACCTAGCACCTTGCGTTATTGCTTTCTCTCTCTCTAGGTATGTGTGAGATGGCTTTGCTTACTGTCCCTTCGTAAACACAGAGTAAAGAAGCCAGGATCAGCCTCCAAAACCACAGCACAAAACCCTTTTCTCAATAAAAGAAAGAAAGAAAGAAAGAAAGAAAGAAAGAAAGAAAGAAAGAAAAGAAAAGAAATCCGGCTTTAAAGGAAAAAAGAAAACTGTTTTCTTGATAGAAGGCGACACATCTGAGCTGTTCCCTGAGGACGTGGAAGGCTGAGGCGCACCAGCTCCATGACTGCAGCCAAAGCATACCAGGCAGCCGTGCTCAACAACGCATTGTAAACCGGCAGAACACCAGCGACAAGAAGTAGACGTAGAAGGTTCCACGGCTGGGTGCGTGTGGGTAGAGGCAAGTCAAAACAGCCTAGAAAAGCTAGAAAATTAGGCAGGAGTGCTGTAAGCCAAGAGAGCGAGCTTACAAAAGATGGCGGGAGCCAAGTGCACAGGGCAGGCGCAAGCAATGTGCTAAGAAACACGACGGGTTGTTTCGAAGAGTTCTAACAGGTGTCCCAGATGTCTTTGTAGCATGTAGAGAGAAATGATTCTGTCTGTTTTTGAAAGACGCTATCCTTACTTTCATATTTTAAGCATGCCTTTATGTGTGTGGCTGGGTGGGTTTGTGCACAAGAGTGCAGTTCCCAAGAAAGACAGAAGGGGGCATCTGATCCCTTGGAGCTAGAGCTAAAAGCAGCTGTGAACTTCCTGGTGCGAGCTCTGGGAACTGAAGTCTGGTCCTCTGCAAGCACAGAACACGGTCTTAGCCGCTGAGCCATCTCTTCAACTCCAAGAGAAATAATTTTCTATGCTGAGAACAGGAAGTAAGATAAAAAGCCAAGCAGTGGCCTGCCACAGACCGTCTCAGTCGGGTATAGGTCCTTGGGGTCGGGAGTTCTCGAAGTGTCGGTGGGCAAGAGACAGGCGAGTGCCAAACAGAGACAAACACAGAGTAAGTTTGAGTCTGAGTGTATTTTGGACACAAGTGAGCCAGGTTTTTATACATA
The DNA here is from genome assembly GCF_964271855.1 of Acomys minous. Classification (NCBI taxonomy): domain Eukaryota; kingdom Metazoa; phylum Chordata; class Mammalia; order Rodentia; family Muridae; genus Acomys; species Acomys minous. The sequence goes on along the minus strand of NC_140502.1, from coordinate 3,188,947 downwards.
TTTTAAAACAGAGGTGTTTTCTCATGGTTACATTTTTTTCCATACAATTCAAAAATACAGGATACAGGATGCAGTGTAATCATGCTGTCATCAATCTTGAACAATAATCCATAAGTCATTAGATTGGTATCAGTGTATAGGCCCTCGTTATCAAAGGTCAATGTTCTCTCATTATGCCGAACATCTGTGAGTCAAGACAGTTTGTTTTCTTAGCTCATCCGCCGCTATCTGGAGTTTTACTCAAACACTTTTATTTGGAAGTCATAATATGAACTATGATTAACTCTTAGCCATGCTTTTATTAACAAGTGGAATGGGACTTAGTGGTAAACTTGTCTGAATGACCCTTGGCTGCAGTTTCAAGTCAAGGGTCGCCTAGCAACACAGTTACGTCTGAAAAGTTCTTTGGGAAGAAAAGTAAAAACAAAACGAGCCAAAACAAATGAGTGAGAAGGTTGGCGCGGGAGGCGGGTGCTGTAATCATTTACTCCTGGCGGGAACATCAGATCCATTTCCAGGAGGATCTCCCCTGAGTAGAGGTTTCAGCCTCGGGTTCTGTAGTAACATTTGTAAACACAGGCTCCACTGGAGGGGTCGTGATAGTGGCCAATAGCAAAGCAGAGGCCATTGGCCATTGGTTGGCCAGGAAGAAGACAGTACGGTCACTACTGTATCAATGTCCACTGCCATTTAGCCAGCAGCTGTGATGTGGAAGTCTCCTGCGGATGGAGGAGGGAAATCGGATAGAGGACTTGCAAGAACAACAACAACAAAAAAGTAACAACAGAGTAAGAAGTCAGTGGAACACTCCTTGCGGTTTGAATGAGAAACATCCCTCATAAGCTCTAAGGGTTTTTCAACACTTAGTCCCACTTAGCGCTTAGCGGTGCTGTTTAGAGAGGGCGTTGAACCGTTAGGAGGCGGAGCCTTGCTAGAGGAAGTACGTCATTGCGGGTGGGCTTTGAGGTTTTATAGCCTCACCCGACTTCCTGTTCATTCTCGCTATCTCCTGTGTATGGCTAAAAATAACAACCAGCTTCCTACTCCTGCTGCCGAGCCATCCATTCCTCCCTGACTATTTTGAACTCTCACTCAGGAAGCATGAGCTGAAATAAACTCTCTATTCTGTATGTTTCTTCTGTCACAGCAACAGAAAAGCGATGAAGATGCCAGCATACAATGCTCTTATAGCAGGAAATGTCAATATTATTATTAATTAGAAATAAGAGCATGAAAGTCCTTCCTTAAGGAACTGGAGTAGGAGAGAACCCAATTCTTCACTTATATACAGTCATTTCCTTAAAATTTTTGAAATATTTTATGTAACAATAATAATGACTACATATAACTTGGCTATAGTAAATTTTATCCACTGTGTTCAAGGACACATTAACAACAAAAGACGCACAACACTCACTTGGTTTTTTTAATGCTGGTGTGTGTGTGTGTGTGTGTGTGTGTGTGTGTGTGTGTCTGTTACACACAAACAACTTTTTTCTGTTTTCAAACTCCAAAGGCAACACTCTTCTACAGACTTCTCTCCTGAACCTTAACCACTGTATTTATCAGTTTTCAGGGTTCTAGACTAAAAAAGAAACTGGATTGTGTGTTTTGTGAGTGTTCAGATTGTGTTTCTGGGTTGTGAGTCCTCTCTATCTCCAAAAGAGTGAAGAAGTACCTTAGAATGATTTTATGTGGGAAAGGATCTCTCCTCCTGTTGGCTCTATGTGGGCATCTCCCTATCCTGTTGGCTCTATGTGGGCATCTCCCTATCCTGTTGGCTCTATGTGGGCATCTCCCTATCCTGTTGGCTCTATGTGGGCATCTCCCTGTCCTGTTGGTTCTATGTGGGCATCTCCCTATCCTGTTGACTCTATGTGGGCATCTCCCTATCCTGTTGGCTCTATGTGGGCATGTCCCTATCCTGTTGGCTCTATGTGGGCATCTCCCTATCCTATTGGCTCTATGTGGGCATCTCCCTATCCTGTTGGCTCTATGTGGGCATCTCCCTATCCTGTTGGCTCTATGTGGGCCTCTCCCTATCCTGTTGGCTCTATGTGGGCATCTCCCTATCCTGTTGGTTCTATGTGGGCATCTCCCTGTCCTGTTAGCTCTATGTGGGCATCTCCCTATCCTGTTGACTCTATGTGGGCATCTCCCTATCCTGTTGGCTCTATGTGGGCATCTCCCTGTCCTGTTGGCTCTATGTGGGCATCTCCCTGTCCTGTTGACTCTATGTGGGCATCTCCCTATCCTGTTGGTCCTATGTGGGCATCTCCCTATCTTGTTGACTCTATGTGGGCATCTCCCTATCCTGTTGGCTCTATGTGGGCATCTCCCTATCCTGTTAGCTCTATGTGGGCATCTCCCTATCTTGTTGACTCTATGTGGGCATCTCCCTATCCTGTTGGTTCTATGTGGGCCTCTCCCTATCCTGTTGGCTCTATGTGGGCATCTCCCTGTCCTGTTGACTCTATGTGGGCCTCTCCCTATCCTGTCGGCTCTATGTGGGCATCTCTCTATCCTATTGGTTCTATGTGGGCATCTCCCTATCCTGTTGGTTCTATGTGGGCCTCTCCCTATCCTGTTGGCTCTATGTGGGCATCTCCCTATCCTGTTGGCTCTATGTGGGCATCTCCCTGTCCTGTTGGTTCTATGTGGGCATCTCCCTATCCTGTTGGTTCTATGTGGGCATCTCCCTGTCCTGTTGGCTCTATGTGGGCATCTCCCTATCCTGTTGGTTCTATGTGGGCATCTCCCTATCCTGTTAGCTCTATGTGGGCCTCTCCCTATCCTGTTGGCTCTATGTGGGCATCTCCCTATCCTGTCGGCTCTATGTGGGCATCTCCCTGTCCTGTTGGCTCTATGTGGGCCTCTCCCTATCCTGTTGTCTCTATGTGGGCATCTCCCTATCCTGTTGGCTCTATGTGGGCATCTCCCTGTCCTGTTGGCTCTATGTGGTCATCTCCCTATCCTGTTGGCTCTATGTGGGCATCTCCCTATCCTGTTGGCTCTATGTGGGCATCTGCCTATCCTGTTGGCTCTATGTGGGCATCTCCCTGTCCTATTAGCTCTTTGTGGGCATCTCCCTATCCTATTGGTTCTATGTGGGCATCTCCCTATCCTGTTGGCTCTATGTGGGCATCTCCCTGTCCTGTTGGCTCTATGTGGGCATCTCCCTATCCTGTTGGTTCTATGTGGGCATCTCCCTATCCTGTTGGCTCTATGTGGGCATCTCCCTATCCTGTTGGCTCTATGTGGGCATCTTCCTGTCCTGTTGGCTCTATGTGGGCATCTCCCTATCCTGTTAGCTCCATGTGGGCATCTCCCTATCCTGTTGGCTCTATGTGGGCCTCTCCCTATCCTGTTGGTTCTATGTGGGCATCTCCCTATCCTGTTGGCTCTATGTGGGCATCTCCCTATCCTGTTGGCTCTATGTGGGCATCTCCCTATCCTGTTGGCTCTATGTGGGCATCTCCCTATCCTGTTGGCTCTATGTGGGCATCTCCCTATCCTGTTGGCTCTATGTGGGCATCCCCTTCTGTTGGCTCTATGTGGGCATCCCCTTCTGTTGGCTCAGTGTAAGAACAAATCTAACACTTCCAATTTCCGCTGTGTGGTAAACTCATGCAAGGCATAAAAACTAATTAAATCTCTATCATCGAGCTAAATATAATAATCAGAATAATTCAGGTTTCTGAAACATCAACAACAACACAACCAGAATATTCTGATTATCTTTGCATTTATTTAACAAGACCAAAGCTGCATTCAGTCTTGTAAAGGAAATAATTAACACATTAAACATTGAATGTTATTAAAACTTAGTGTTACTGCTCATCAAAAGGCAGTGTTGGGGGTGGGGAGGGCAGCATAGGCCACACAGTCAGTGGAGACATTTCCAACACCAATACTCAACAGTAATCTCAAACTTAAAGTATAGACAGGACCTTATAATTAGTTAGAAGAATTCAGGTAATCCACTGGAAATATAAGATAAGCATCCAGAAAAAGTACAAATGGATATAGCGACTCATTCCTGTAATTCCAGTCTCAGTGGGCTGAGGCAAGAAAATTATAAATCTGAGGCCGTGGCTATAGAACTAGAACATATTCCAAAAAAGGAAGAATGGCTGGAACAGTTACGTTTATTATCATTGTTTTCTGCTGTGTTTTGTATTAATACAGGGTCCTACTATGTTTCTAGAATGGCCTTGAACTTGAAGCAATCCTCCTGTCTTAACTTCCAAGTGCTAGGATGACAGCCAGACCCAGAGAGCCTAACAGCATTAAGATGGAAAATAATCACATTCCCAAATTTTTGGCTAAACGTAGTTCAGCTAGAACTCCGTTAAGCCTCTAATAAGAATATACATTCATAAAGTCCATTTATCAGACTACTTGGAAGTGTCTATTAAAGCAAAGTGTGCATGCATTTTATAACTCGGAATTTTCATTTAAATAAAAGAGAGAACAAGTGAGAGAGAATTTCCTCCCCAAAGCTGTATGTTCTTTTCTACCAAATGCGTGTGCCTGAATGTTTACACTTAACAATCTTTTTATATTTTAATTTAGTATTACTGTGTGTGTGTGTGTGTGTGTGTGTGTGTGTGTGTGTGTGTGTGTATGACTTGTGTATATGTGTGAGTGAGTCAGGTACTTATGAGCAGGTCAGATGATGACTTTTAGGACTAAGTTCTCTCCTTCCACCATGAACTTATGCCATGAGGTTTGTTCAGCAGGCTTTTTTTATCCACTGAACCATTTCACCAACCCTACTCCTGTGGTCTTTATAAAAGCACATTAAAAAAAAAACCATAAAACCATGAAGTTTTCAAAACTCATAGGATAGACAAATATATTTTGATATATTCATTTAATTGAATACAACTCAATGATAAAAAGTGAATTTGAATAGACACAATAATGTGGATTAAATTATAGATCTAACTAAACATAGTTAAAATTGTTTCCTGATGTGGAAGCCATCTTGGAAAAAAGTAGATGCTTTGCCTGCTGCTATTGACATGACAGAAAAAGACAGGAGTACAGTATACACTCGGTAGACAAAGTCCCAGGCAGGATTGAGTCCAATCTTAAAAGATCTGCTGAGGATAGCATACTAGCAAATAACATCACAAACTGTAGAGGAATCTTTCATGAAAGGAAGTGTCAGTCAATGCAACAAGCTTTATCTTGTGCCATGAAACTACCACACTACATACCTTGAGGCCCTCCATTTTATTCTCCTTATCTTGCAGTTTCTACCTCATCTGTAGTGACTCTCTCCACTGAAATCTTTATCCAGAAAGTTTAACTCATTTATATTTATTGTGAAAATTGTTATAATGCAGTCTAAATGTGCTATTCAATTTTATGTGTTGCTTCCACAATTTTTTCTATAGCCACCCAAATTTTCATATATCTTTAGATATAAGTGATTGCTCTTAAATATTTTCTAATTACCTAGCTAATCTATATCATTTTTCCCAATCATCCTAGACCGTTTTACAATCTGACCTTCATACGTGCTCTTTTAGCCTAATGTTTTATTTCCACTCAATGTACACTGAACATTTTAGAAAGCATAACACTTATTGCTACATAACCACTAGTTAGATTTAGAGGTTCATTTTTCTAAAGAGAAGAGTTGGATGTTTAGGGAAAAGTATAGATCTGGGAAGAGTTGGGGAAAGGAATGAATGTGATTTTTAAAAACATTGTATGAAACACTTAAAAACTAATTTTAAAATAAGATTATCTAAAACTATATGGTTGCAATATATTGTCTTCACCATCGCAAAAATATAATTTTATACATAGAAGCCACACATTAAGACATATTCCAATATACTTTCCCTTTTCCCATTTTCCATCCACTAGCTCTGCTGCCGGTTGGTTCAGTTCCAGCGTGGCAGTGACTATTATTTTGCCCTGTTCTTTGTTTTCTTGCCACTTTTTAAGAACCAAGGAACCTTCGCATGAAAGCGCAGTGATGGAGCGAGGGCCTGAGTGGATGCCTGTTGTTTGGCATGCGCACAGTCCTGTCAAGGACCCTAATGCCTCCATCTTATGGGAGATGCAAAGTCTTCTCTGTGGTGAGGCGCAGAGGGATGGTAAAGCCTCCCTCTAGTCTGAGTGTAAATATTGGCAGCAAACGCAAAGGTTCATGACTGGCTGGCCAGCATTTCTCCAAACCGGCTAAAGGCAGCTTCCTCCTCTGGGAAAACTGCAACCCGAGAGTGCTTTTCCTGCAGGTGCCTTCTTCAGAGACTACCCAACCCTCCCTCCTGTGCTGTGAACACTGAGTGGGCTGAGGCTCTGGGTTGCTGTGCCAGAACTTCAGTGCCAGCCCCTCAGAGTCACCAGGTCCATCTGACTCCAGCTTTTCTGTCCTTGCGTCTGTCTGTCTGTCTGTCTGTCTGTCTGTCCTCTCTCCACCACCTCGCTGCCCTAGCCAGGTTTCCAGGGTCTTCCTATGCAGGGCGAGGCAGCCACTTAATTCTTTCTCCTTTTCTTGTGGGATTTGCAGTTGTCTCTGTTTTCACCCTTATTCATTTTGAGAGTAGCTGAGCTTTGCAAATCAGATCCTTAACATTTCTTTAATCAGCTTAAGAGAAGTGAAGCCATTATATCTGTTGGCTTTTGTCAGTCTCCATTTTACTCAATATGTCAAATCTAGAATTATGGGGGAATGTGTATTCCATCTTCGCACTATTTTTTTTTTATGTCTACTTGACCTGTGTGTTGTGAATTTTTATTTGTTGTTGTTTTTTTTTTTAACTGTGTGTCCGCATGTCTGTGTGGAAGTGTGTTGTCTTAGTCGGGGATTCTATTCCTGTAGGAGAACTCAGGACCACGGTTATGCTGGGAAGGAAACGGTTTGTTTGGCTTAAACTTCCACATCACACTTCTTTGTCAAGGGAAGTTATAACAGGTCTCAAAACAGCACAGGAACCTATGAGCAGGAGTGATGTGGGGGCCGCAGAGGATGCTGCTTACCGGCTTGGTCCCCATGGATTGCTCAGCCTACTTTGCTAGAGAACCCATCAGCCTACAGATGCACCATCCACAGTGGCCCTGGCAGGGATGCACCATCCACAGTGGTCCTGGCAGGGATGCACCATCCACAGTGGCCCTGGCAGGGATGCACCATCCACAGTGGTCCTGGCAGGGATGTGCCATCCACAGTGGTCCTGGCAGGGATGCACCATCCACAGTGGTCCTGGCAGGGATGTGACATCCACAGTGGCCCTGGCAGGGATGCACCATCCACAGTGGCCCTGGCAGGGATGCGCCATCCACAGTGGTCCTGGCAGGGATGCACCATCCACAGTGGTCCTGGCAGGGATGCGCCATCCACAGTGGCCCTGGCAGGGATGCGCCATCCACAGTGGCCCTGGCAGGGATGCGCCATCCACAGTGGCCCTAGCAGGGATGCGCCATCCACAGTGGCCCTGGCAGGGATGTGCCATCCACAGTGGCCCTGGCAGGGATGCACTATCCACAGTGGCCCTGGTAGGGATGCACCATCCACAGTGGTCCTGGCAGGGATGCACCATCCACAGTGGCCCTGGCAGGGATGTGACATCCACAGTGGCCCTGGCAGGGATGCGCCATCCACAGTGGTCCTGGCAGGGATGCGCCATCCACAGTGGTCCTGGCAGGGATGCACCATCCACAGTGGCCCTGGCAGGGATGCACCATCCACAGTGGCCCTGGCAGGGATGCACCATCCACAGTGGTCCTGGCAGGGATGTGCCATCCACAGTGGTCCTGGCAGGGATGCACCATCCACAGTGGTCCTGGCAGGGATGCGACATCCACAGTGGCCCTGGCAGGGATGCGCCATCCACAGTGGTCCTGGCAGGGATGTGACATCCACAGTGGTCCTGGCAGGGATGTGACATCCACAGTGGCCCTGGCAGGGATGCACCATCCACAGTGATCCTGGCAGGGATGCACCATCTACAGTGGCCCTGGCAGGGATGCACCATCCACAGTGATCCTGGCAGGGATGTGACATCCACAGTGGCCCTGGCAGGAATGTGACATCCACAGTGGTCCTGGCAGGAATGTGACATCCACAGTGACCCTGGCAGGGATGCACCATCCACAGTGGTCCTGGCAGGGATGTGACATCCACAGTGGCCCTGGCAGGGATGCACCATCCACAGTGGTCCTGGCAGGGATGTGACATCCACAGTGGTCCTGGCAGGGGTGCACCATCCACAGTGGCCCTGACAGGGATGCGCCATCCACAGTGGTCCTGGCAGGGATGCGACATCCACAGTGGTCCCTGTTCGTTCCTGTCAGACAACTCTAGCTTGTGTCAGGTTGACATAAAAACTGGCCAGCATGGGTATGTACACTGGACTTACAGGCCACCCTGGATGCTGGGGACCAAACTCAGATGCTCTGCAACACCTAATGTTGAGGCATCACTCCCGTTCGTACTAAGACTTATTAAAGTCTTACAAGTAGTATTAACTCTTTTAAATGCAGCTGGTCATTCTGGGGGATCTTGAATCACATCTTCTCACTTTTCGTTATTTAAGCACTGTTGGCCCTTTAAGAATGATGAGCTTTAAGAATGATGAGCTTTGTCACTGCTGTAGATATAGCTTGTGCGTGTCTGGTGACTCTGCGTGATCTTTGTATGCTGTTAATTCTTGACATGGCGGCTTGCAACTGCATCTGCTTTTGAACTTTTAATTGAACACGGGTTCCGTAAGATTTTATGTACAGAATTTAAAGTAGCTCCTAACACAGAGCCTCATTGATGCTAGGCAACAACTACCACAGAGCTACATTCCAGCCCTTCACTGGGGGATTCTAGGCAGGGGCTCTACCACTGAGCCACACCCCAGCCCCTCACTGGGGGATTCTAGGCAGGAGCTCTACCACTGAGCCACACCCCAGCCCCTCACTGGGGGATTCTAGGTAGGGGCTCTACCACTGAGCCACACCCCAACCCCTCAATGGGGGATTCTAGGCAGGGGCTCTACCACTGAGCCACACCCCAGCCCCTCACTGGGGGATTCTAGGCAGGGGCTCTACCACTGAGCCACACCCCAGCCCCTCACTGGGGGATTCTAGACAGGGGCTCTACCACTGAGCCACACCCCAGCCCCTCACTGGGGGATTCTAGGCAGGGGCTCTACCACTGAGCCACACCCCAGCCCTTCACTGGGGGATTCTAGGCAGGGACTCTACCACTGAGCCACACCCCAGCCCCTCACTGAGGGATTCTAGGCAGGGGCTCTACCACTGAGCCACACCCAGCCCCTCACTGGGGGATTCCAGAAAAGCACCGTGTCCCCAGCCTCTTTTATGTTTTATTTTGAAACAGGATTTTTGCAGGCCTAGTGGTGCACATCAGTTACAGTTATTTTTATAAAACTGTGTTTGTTTCTCTTAGTTTCTCTCTTAACCCAGCTCCCACACAAATAATTGCATCTCTTTTATATTTGTTTAAATCCAAGCTTTACATCACAATGTTGAGCAGTGTAAATCTATTCTTAACCCTCTGTGCTATTTTGTTCCACTCCCAGCAAACATCCCAGCAACAGTTGTGCTTTGTAGCTTTCTTTGGCTCCAGCTTCTTCCTTCTGTTCTTTCTTAGACCTCAACTGGTGCCTGACTTCCCTGTTTCCTCACCTAACTCTTCCTCCCCTGGCTGGTAGGGAAGCCACCCCCTATTCTCTCCTCTGCTCCGCAACTGGCTTTATTAATAAGCTGCTTTATTGACATATCAGGGGGACAATTGGGAATCAGAGTTTACCACAACATTTAGACAGGAAATTCTCAGAAACAAAGCTTATAACCTGACATGGGGGGAGGGTACAGAAATCATCATTTAAATTACACAATAACCTTATGCCAACACACACCTGTACTCCCAGCACTCTGGTAGGCAAAGGCAGAAAAATCTCTGTGAGTTTGAGGCCAGCCTAGTCTACAAAGTGAGCCCAGGGCATCCAAGACTACACAGAGAAACCTTGTCTTGAAAAACAAAACAAAAACAAGATCTCACTAAGTTACAAAGGCTTCTTTTTAATTTGCAATCTTTCCACTTTGGCCTCCAGAATAGCTGGGATGGAAGGCCTGTGGCACCAAGCCTAGCTTTATATGAAAAAATGTTAAGGACTAATCCTTCTTCTTCTTCTTCTTCTTCTTCTTCTTCTTCTTCTTCTTCTTCTTCTTCTTCTTCTTCATCTCTCCAAGTACATTCAAGGACAAGGAAAGGGGAGTTTGCTTTTTCTTTGTGGGTTTTACCATCTCCTGGTGTGTCCATTAAGGATACTGACCATGAGGGGCTGCTTCTGATAGGCCTCCACAGACCTCCAACATACTTTGTGTGTCCAAGGCTGTATGCCACATCATCTGCTGTAAATGTTCCTGTCTGGACACCAAGGCTTGTTGAAAAAAACATCTGTTCAGTTCCATCTTTTTTTTTTTTTTTCTTCCAATTGTATGGAACACACAGAGAGAGAATAGCCCAATCTTCCTGCCATTGTAGCCAGGTCCCCATTTCACCAGAGCCTGTGTGGGAAGCACTCACTTTCTCATTAACCTTGCCGATGACCTTGGGAACAAAAAGCTGGGAGGATCCTCAGACTGATGCCTTTCTGCACCCCAGAGAACCCTATGCTGCCATCTTCTTGAAATTCTGACCTAGAGAGGCAGAGGCAGGTGGATCTAGGTAATGAAAACCTGTCTCAAAGAAGAAGAAAAGAAGAAGAGCAAGAGGAGGAGGAAGAAGAGAAGGAGGAGGAAGGAAGGAAAAAAAAGGAGGAGATAAAGAAGAGGAAGAGGAAAAGAAAGGAAAACAGACTACAGAAACTACAATACTTCTGGCCTTTTCTGAGGGGTGGGGGTGGGGGGTGATTTCAGAGGTATGTATTTTTCTACTCCTCATGTCTTCCTGTATGTCATCTCTTTCACTCTCCAAATTATGAGAAACGGATACATTACATATGTATCTATGTATAAATATAACAACTAAGCCAGAAGAGGTCATGAGTTTTTGAGAGATTAGGAGAGATGTGGGAGGAGTTAGAGGTAGGAGGGAAAGGGGTAGAAATGATGTAATATAGTACTCATGTGGGAAGTTCTCAAAACCGTAAAAAATAATTAATTAATTAATTAAAAAAGAATGGACGCTTGACTATCCGATACGTGAGAGGCTTTGTGGATTTCAGCTGCTTCATGTGTGCCCTGTGAGCCTTGGAGAGTCCGGTTCCCCTGGCATGGAAGCCGAGCTGCACCATGATGGCACTTGTGGGCCTTTCCTCCTTCTGGGTTTGGCTTTTCTCTGGTGTCCCTGTTTTGACATTTTCACCTGTGCTGTGGTTCTGTTTGTTTCGTATCCATGGTGTCCCATCATTGGGGGAATCCCCTTTCAGTCCGTCTTCTCTCTCTCTCTCTCACGTCCATCACCTGATTCCACCGGGTTCAATTCCCCCGCTGGCCTTAACCAAACGCACACAGTAAATAGTGTGCTATATTTTCAGTGTTATATATAACTGCCATGCTCCCTTCTTAAATAGCGCAGTCTTGTCATACATACCTTTTTGGGAGGCACATTATTCAAGCTCAAACCAGAAACTGACCAGACTAAAAACATTCCTCCAAACAGTATGGGCTGCCTCCCTCACCCATCCCTCCCATCCCCCCAGCCACCCACCCACCACTCAGATGAAACTGGAAGACTCGCTGTTGTGAGTTTACGATCTTGTTTAGGCACGAGGAGGCCGGACAGGATGCCAGGAGACACTGAGCACGAAAGTATCAAAGGTTTCTGTGTTTCCTAAAGCCGACAGCAAGTCTATTTCCACAGGGAGTTTTCTACTGGACACTGCCCCCCCTACTTTTAATGTAGAGGTTGCCGTGGAAAGCCTTTGGACGTCTGGGGTTCCTGTTTGCTAGCGATGTGTTGCCTGCCTCAGTGTCCACTCACGAGGAGCTCATGGTAGACCTGTCACTTCACAGTGTGTTTCACCATCCAGCACACCAGTGTTTTCCCTCACTCTGTGATGGTCTCTCCTATAGTCACGCTACCTGCTACTTTGTCAAAAACAAACAAACAAACAAACGAATATGTGACCAAAGGAATCTAAGTCAGTAGACCATAGGAGTCATTTACAGGCTGTTGATCTCAGATCTACTCACAGGAGCCAAGTTCTGGATCAACGGACGATGCATGGATAAAGAAAACGTGGTACATGCACACAGTTTTGTATTACATGGACGTGAAGAATAAAATCGAGTTATTTGCAAGAAAGTGTGTGGAAGTGGAGTTCTTCGCGCTAAGAAAATAAGCGAGAGAGAGAGAGAGAGAGAGAGAGAGAGAGAGAGAGAGAGAGAGACAAACCCTGTAAATTCTGCGTTTTCTCACATGTGTGAGATATTATATGAAAGGAAACTTGTGAAAAGGAAGGGGAGAGTGAGGGGACGAGAAACAAAAGATGACATAACAATCGTGGCCTTCTGTGACTCTGGCTCTATGGGGACCGAACACCTCAGGGTCTGTAGACACAGATGTTTATATCCCCAGACACACCCATATATAACTACATATAATATTTTAAAAAAAAAACGGGATACAAACAGAAGCCAAGACCATGATGTGCATACAGGAGAAAATCATAATTAGACCTGTTACTTTATACACTGAGTGTACACACTCGCTTTTCAAAAGTAGGACTGAGTTCCTGGGCGGTCATTTCTCTGCTCTGTGAGCCCCCATTTTCCACTGACTCTGACTTTGTTTACAGCTTTCCAGGGAAGATGCTGGCCCAGCACCCCTATGCGGGTCCTGTTGTCAGTCTGGCTGGTGCGCGATGGTGGGAGTTGAATACGTCAGCTTGTTTCTCAACTGTACCCACAAATGTGTCTGAGTAAGTCTTCAGCAGGTATGCATAGGTTTCAGTTGTTATATCCCGAGACTGGGTAATATGCAAAAAAGAAACTTATCCTGGCTCCGTCAGCCAAGGCTTCATCACAGTTTGAGTCATGGCAGAAAAACAAGGACAACAGAAACTCAGGAATGAGACAAACGGGCACCGTGACGTCGTGACGATTCAAGTGTGCTCATTGTCACTAACCCAGGGCTCCGAGAAAAAACTCACTCAGAGAAAAGCAAGGCCTCACTCCAAGCCTTAAACACCTCCAGGGACGCTCGCCTCCTGGAGTGCGGGCTGTGGTACTGAAGTTAGGGTCCTAGCGCGCGCTCTTCCGGTGGACGAGCTTGAATCCCAGCAGCGTCATTCTTGCCCGGCGGCGGCGTGTCCTAGATGCCAGGGACATCAGAGAACAAAGCAGCCTGACGTTCCGGGCAGAGGAGATGGGTGGCTGGTCAGTCGTATATAAGGAAGTAACTGTGTCGCGGAAAACAGAGGACGACGGGGAGGGTAGAAACAGGGCGGGTGGGAGGGGTTCAGAGGAAAAGATACTGAGAAGTTGATGGGCAGGTGACAGCGTGAAGGCGGGGAGAGTGATGGCCACGGAGTTTAGTAAGAGAGATTGGGACAAAGCAGAGAACCCAAGGCTTAGAATCCAAATGAGGGTCCATGGAGGATTCTTACATACTTCCAGGAAGAGGAGAGGATGGGGGGGGCGCGACGCCGAAGCAGGGGGACAGGGGTGCCGGAGCAGGACAGTGGTCCATGGGTCGGGTCGGACGGGTCACAGAGGCCTGTCTAGTAGGGTCCCTTAGGACACCCCAGACTTGAGAGTTGTTAAAAGAGAAAGGAGGCTCCTCAGAGAGTCCCGGAGAGGAAGGACTTAACTGTACCTTACAACGTCACCCCGTCAGCACTCGGGCACACAGACGCACTGGATGCAACTACCCAAGACCACTGAGTTTTCTAAATGGGTGCCTCCCTTCCCCCCAAGGCAGCACACAAGGATCCTGTTGTGTGAGTATCATACGTTTAAAAACCC
>NC_140502.1:3157500-3170000 GCF_964271855.1 Acomys minous | reverse complement strand
GCAGGTACCACAGTAACACAAACTAAAATTTTAAATTGTATTAAAAGTAAACATACCTAGAGAAACTCATTGCCTTCCCTGACCTTTCACCTGCTGGATATTAGCTTTATTAGTTTCTTGTTTGTCTGTATACTGTTTCTTCAGGCAAAAAAAAAAAAAAAAAAAAAAGAGGAACTGTGGAGCTGTGGCTGTAGCTCAGTGGCATATGCTGAGCTCTGGACTCCACCCGTACCACTGATGAACACCAGGAGTAAAGGTTCATCTCCTGGACCCACACTTCCTTCATGTGTGTGTGTGCGCGTGTACATGTGCGTGTGTGTGTGTGCATGTACATATGCATGTGTGTGCGTGCACGTGCACGCATGTGTGCGTGTGCGTGTGTGCATGTGTGTGTACATGTGCGTGTGTGCACATGTGTGTGTACATGTGCATGTGTATGTGAGTGTGTGTATGTGTGTGCAATTATATATATATGTATACATACACACATATTTTTCCTGTACACGTGTATATCTTTTTTGTCATTCAGCAATGTCACACCTCCCTTTTCCCAGCCCCACATGGTTCCTTTTGCACAGGCATGCGTGCGTTATGACCCCACTGCTGTCTGACACCAGGACTTCTCACCAATCCAGAAGACTCCTTACACGTCAAGCCATCGCTCCACATGTCCTTTCCTCCAGCTGTCCAGCTGGATGCATTCCTGCTATTTCTCTCTATGGCCGGGCTGTTCTTAGTGTCTCAGATACACAGAACTATATAACTTGTGGATAACTGGGTTGTGTCACTTAGCGTACCATTCTCAGGGACTGTTCAGGCCCATGTGTCTTTTTAAAGATTGAATAGCATTCCACATCCTGTTTATCTGCTTTCTGGCCATCATTTGAGGCCATTCTACCTTTGGCTGCTATTAGTTGGGGCTATGAGTGTGACTACAGGTGTGAACCATGAGCTCTGGCTGCTGCTTTTAGCTCTTGCATGACTATCCAGAAGTGACTGTTTCCAAGGACCAGAAGTGATAGTTTCCAAGGACCAGAAGTGATTGTTTCCAAGGACCAGAAGTGATAGTTTCCAAGGACTCGGGCCCCGCCTCTCTGGACTGTAGTGTCCATGTAGTAATGGACTGTGACTTCTCCACCCATGCTCCAGAGATTCCCTGACCACTGTGCAAACACCCCTGCTGGGTCTCTTTGCCCAAGGGGAAGGCTTCTGAGCCCCTTGGGCCCTGGAAGGAACCTGGGGCTTATGATCAGCCTGGGGAAATTTAAGTCCTTCCCAAGCATTTTCCCTCATGGGGAAATTGCATCGCCTTCGAGCCCAGGATCTAATAACTACCTGCTGTGTCTCCATAATAGAAAAACATCAGACCTTCCTTTGGGAACACCCCTGGACCAGAGGAGTCCCCAAGTGGCTGATGGAAAGCAGCAAATCTCGCTATGTAATCCAGGTTGGTCTTGAACTCACTGCCCTTGCACCCCCAGCCTCCCGAGTTCTGGGATGATAGGAATGAGCCAACACAACCTCTTCCACCCCAGAGCTACTTAATGCTGGATCATTTCCTCTCTTTCTTCATCTCTCCCTCACCAGCTCTGCATCTCAGTGGGCATCAGCGAGAAGAAACTCTACTAACGAGACCTTGGTCTACCATCTCATGGCAGCAGATTTTTAGCATCTCCTGCCTGTTACTTTCCATCTTTGCACTCCAAGTCCCTTAGCCTCGCATAACCCTCAGCCTCTCCTATGATCCCCCCCCAGGGAACCTCTGTTGGCCTATGATGCACTGACTGTGATCCATCACGCGATGGAGCTCCTGGCTGCAGAGCTGGCAAAGGCATCCAGGCCAGACTCCTGCTGGGCACTTTCTAACACTTTCTTCCTCCATTTGTGTAAAGATAGAGAGGACAGCAACATTCCACTTCCTGGCAGACAAAAGAGGGCACACGCTGCCTCTGAGAGGCGAGCCACCTCTTCCAGGCCCCTCCAGCATCTCCCGAAGCATTGGGTCAGCCAGCAGGGATGTGTGAGTGTTTACCAAATCAACTTCCAGAGAAGTGGGTGAGCCGCTACCCAATTTGGGGACTTCTCTGCTGAAGCAGACAGTCGACTAGATAATTAACTGATCCGAGGAGTGGGGAATTGACAGCATTTTTGAAAAATATATAAACTGACAGAAGCTAGGCTCCAACGAAGGCAGAGGAAACAGGCTTTGTTGAACACAAAGAACCCAAAGAACTACAGAATGCCATCAAACAAATCTGGATGGTTCCACTCGCCCCTCCCAATAGCCACGTGGAGACCCAGCCCTGTGGAAGTTCTGCTAGGCAACCCCGAATCTTGACAGAGAGGTCTCTTAAGTGAGCAGCCACAGGTTGGATGATGAAGAGATTTAGTAGACATTATCCAGGCCCGAAAAGATGGTCCTCACTAATGTCAGTGTCACTGTGGAGGATGCTCCCCTGGAGGATGCTTAGCTAGGACCAGCTTAGGCCAGCCAGCCCTGCCCACCTAATTCCTTTTTGACCAGCACTTCCTGTGCATGAGCAAAACAGCGAGGCCAGTGACCTTCTACAAACACCTGCTGCTGTGCCTCAAAAGCATGCAAGACGGGAGACCCCCACTTCTCTTGTTGATAGTGTGCATTCAAGAAGGCTTCCTGGGAATGAGATTGACGGTAGTGTGGTACTTTCTTTTGAGATAAACCCGTCCATCTTGGAGGAAAACTCAGGACGACATAGGGTGTCCTAATGGGTGAGGAAACTTTCTGCTCTACAGAGAAGTTCCTTAAAACTCAGGAAAAAAAGCAACTCAATAGGTCCAGGAAGTCCCTTAAACAGACATATTCATTAGACTGGGGTACCCCAGGCTTATATGCAGTAAAGGCTGCTGAAAAACTCTCAGGCCGGCAGAGCTGTCCGGAAGCCACTCCCAGCCGACTGATCACCAAGAAGAGGTTGGACCATCTGATCTACTTATAAAGGATACTCTCCAAGCTGAGGAGCTGCCTGCAGGCTGTGCACCGTGCTCCAGCTTCTAGGAGCCGTCACCCATGATGGGATGGAATTTAGTGACGCAGGTGGCTCTGAGTCATTTCTGCTCCTGTGACCCCCCCCTCACCCATGCTCATGTAAGTAATGCCAATAAAACTAACTCAGCGGCCCGCCAAGTTGGACTTTGCTCGCATCTTTACTTTCATCTGTCTTTGGTTTCCTAGTTGGGGAAGTAGATGTCTGTTCAAAGCTCCTGACAAGACTTGCCTGTCAAAAGACAGAGACCTTCCCAAGATTCTCCACAGGAACCCCTGTGTTTGTATTCTGTTTGGCAGTTGGTTGTGCACAGCACACAGAGGTCCAGGACTATTGTGTTTACAATCATACCATTTGGAGCTTCCACCATGGCATTGCGTTGCCCTGGGCATCCACCTTCTAAGGGGGCAGTGGGTTGAGCTTTGTTTTCCCCCAGCAGACCTCTCTAGTCTTTGGCCCACATGCATACCCAGGGAGTGGAAAAGGCAGATTCCTTGCCTTGCTCTAGGGACACAGAATAATCTTTTGGTCACCAAGAGGGTAGCCTGTAGCAGATGGAAGTGGCACGTGCAATCTCTCCCACCAGGTTCCAGTGGGCAAATCCAAACCTTTGGCCACACAGCCAGGTGGGTCCTAGTTAAAAGGAAGAGGCTTGGAAAACAAAACAAAAGGTCGTGAATGCGGGAAAGAGACCTCTACGTACGTATGTGTGTCGGGGTTGGGGGTGTGGCTTGACAAGACTGAGAGGGCTGACAGTGCCTACCATGCAACCAGGCTGGCCTTGAACTTACAACGCTCTCTCTTCAGCCTCTTCAGTGCCTGAGGTAGGAGGCCTGTACCACAAGGCCTAGCCAAAAGCAAGTCTTTAGTGCTGAGATGCCAATTCTTGTGCAGTACATAGGGAGTAGGGCTTCTAGAAGTTTCCAGGATGATAAGAGACACATAGGGGGCCACATTTTAATCAGCCTGAGCTGTGTGGAAATACAGATTATTTCTTCAGTAACGTTTTTTGTTTCCAGTGTGGGAGACTGAGCCCAGTGCATCGCACATGCCATGAAAACGCTGTTCTTATGTGGGGCCTGCAGAAAATCGTACTCCAAAGGATGTGAGAGAGAGAGAGCTTCTCACATGGGTGACTAGTTATCTTTGCCCTGTTTTATTTTTTATTTTTTAATCTCGGGTTCTTTTGTTTTTTTCTCCCCCAAAAACGAATAGAGCAAACTCAGCATCTTGTGTTTCAGTTAGTTTTCATGTCAACTTGACATGACCTAAAGTCACACTTAGAAACTGAGTTGGGGCTGGAGAGAGGTGGCTCAGCAGTAAAGATCGCTTGTTCTTAGAAAAGGAACCAAGCTCAAATCCCAGCACCTGGTAGGTAGCTCAGAACCACACATAACTCCAATTCCACGGATTGGGATCCCTCTTCCAACTTCCTCAGGTCCTGGGCATGTGCATTGTAATAGACATATGTGCTGGCAAAATTCTCATAGACATCACATAAATATTAAAACAACAAAAGAAATTAAGAAAGAAAGAAAGAAAGAAAGAAAGAAAGAAAGAAAGAAAGGCCTCTATCACGCTGACCTGTAGCTATGACTGGGGATGAATGTGTTGACTGATTTGATGGATGATTGATTTGAGCAGGCAGAGCCCACTGTGGGTGGCACGATGCCTAGGCCTGGTCCTGGGGCCTGTGAGAGAACTGTCTGCCCATGAGCCCCTGAGCTGGACAGCAGGAAGCCCCATTTCCCTGGCTTCCGTTCCGGGTTCTTACCGCACTTCCATCAGTGACAGGTTGTGACCTAGAAGTGCAGGATGAAACAAACCCTTTTCTCCCCCGAGATGCCTTTGGTCACTGAAACAGGGAACAAGCCAGGAGAAATTGAACTTCTATCCTTTTCACACCGGGAGACTTTGATATATGTCCAGCAATAGAGTGGGTTGGTGACCAGTTCTTCAAAGCCAGCTCCTCAGGCCAGACTCGTGGGAAGGTCCAGGGCAGCAGAGGATGGTAGCAATCAAAGCGCCCAGCTCCTGGTCACCCACCACTGCTGATGTGAACAGTCCCTGCTGCCTGCCTTTTTCTGTCTCCTCCCTACTCTTTGCCTCCCTGCTGAAGTGTTTGTTACCTCACCATCCTCGTCAGCATCCGGTTCACAGGCGGAGTCCACCTCTCAGCATTTTGTGTTTTCTTGCTTTATTCCCTAAGCTTTGGGATAGGTTAAGCCTGAAGGCAGGTGGGAGGGGTCTCACTCCCGTGCACTCCCACAGACCAGTGTGTTACTAAGTGTATTTCAACGTCTCCCACTCCAGTAACTATGGGAGCCAATGCAAACTACAACCACCCAATCTAGGCAGGTTGACAAAGAGTCCAGACCTTATAGGCCACCCAGAGAAAGAACCAAGGTGCTGGCTGGGTGTGGGGTGGGGTGGGGGACCATAAAGCAGGTAGTAGAGGTAGATATAGCTACAGGCTAAGGCCATGGGAAATGAGAATTGTAATTGACATGGGTGTCCTGTCTTTTTTATTATTTTAGGAACGTTTCTGAGTATATACACATATTAAGCTGTCTGCGATTTCTTTATCTATATCTCTATGATATATTATAACATCCAGTTGAGGTAATGTCAGTGGTTAAGTGTCATAAGTCTACGTTATCATATTTAAAATATGAGACACTAAGAGACTAATCATTCCTCATGGGACTTTCCTGCCTATTCTAATACACACACACACACACATACATACACACACACACACACACACACACACACACACACACACACACTAAAACACTAACATGGAAGGATCACAAGTTCAAGACCTGCCTGAGCTACAGAGTGAGCTCCTGGACAGCTTGGGTAACATAGACAGATTCTCAAAGAAGGTATATAAGGAGGAATGGATGCATGGTTTAAGACTAGAGTGCTTGGCTAGAACCCACAAGGGCTGTGGCTCGGTGGCAGAGCCCCTGCCTAGAATCCCCCAGTGAGGGGCTGGGGTGTGGCTCAGTGGTAAAGCACCTGCCTATAATCCCCCAGTGAGGGGCTGGGGTGTGGCTCAGTGGTAGAGCCTCTGCCTAGAATCTCCCAGTAAGGGGCTGGGGCGTGGCTCAGTGGTAGAGCCCCTGCCTAGAATCCCCCAGTGAGGGGCTGGGGTGTGACTCAGTGGTAAATCACCTGCCTAGAATCCCCCAGTGAGGGGCTGGGGTGTGGCTCAATGGTAGAGCACCTGCCTAGAATCCCCCAGTGAAGGGCTGGGGTGTGGCTCAGTGGTAGAGCCCCTGCCTAGAATCCCCCAGTGAGGGGCTGAGGTGTGGCTCAGTGGTAGAGCCCCTGCCTAGAATCCCCCAGTGAGGGGCTGGGGTGTGGCTCAGTGGTCCTGCCAAACAAACAAAAGACTCAGAGGCCAGTATTCAGAACTTCCATCAAATAAGAATAAGCAAGTCATCAGTTGAGGGCTTCAGCTTAAAATGTTTGCTTCCTTGCCCTTATCACCTGTGGTGCTTAGACACAGAGAAATTTACAGGTTCCTAGAACAATCACTCTGAGACATGGAAACACAGACACTGGCCCTTAGATGCCGGAGATGATCACAGACACCAGGGTTCAGCTGCTCTGGACTCTCTTGTCCTTTGAGCCCTGGTCTTGAGGCTGGAATGACTAGTCTATATGAAAGCATGTCACCTGTGGCTCCCACTGCCCCTGCAAGCAAAAGCACCCCCAGGAAGGACAGCTTTCAGGAGACTTTACTGTCCTTCCTGGGAGATTTGCCCAGATCTGTCAGTCCTGTGACTGACACCGAGGATAAGATGGAGCTGTCTGGTCCTCTCCCTCACCTTCTAGGATGGAGGCTTCTGAGGGGAGGAGGGAGATCTGAGAATGGCAGCGGGGTGGGTGGGATTCTTTCAAAAGGCTGAACTGAGCTGGGCACGGTGGCGCATGCCTTTAATTCCAGCATTCAGGAAGGCAG
The DNA here is from genome assembly GCF_964271855.1 of Acomys minous. NCBI lineage: Eukaryota > Metazoa > Chordata > Mammalia > Rodentia > Muridae > Acomys > Acomys minous. The sequence goes on along the minus strand of NC_140502.1, from coordinate 3,163,004 downwards.
AGGAAGGCGGATCACTGAGAGTTCAAGGCCAGCCTGGTCTACAAAGAGAGTGAGTCTAGGACAGCCAAGACTACACAGAGAAACCCTGTCTCGAAAAACAACAACAACAACAACAAAAACGGCTGTGCTTATCACTTGATAGGTTGTTCACTCTGTTCCATAAAACAGTCACTTCGTGTATCCCTTCAATCAGAATTCATTAAATCAGCAAGGATGCACATCTCAGCTTCTAAGAACTCAGTAGAAATGGTTAAAAAAATAAAATAAAATAAAATTGCATGGGAGCCAAAGCATTATGTGACATGCACACAGAGTTTCTCTTTCAAGCACACAGAAGACTGAGAACACTGTCCAGGATCCTCCTGTGGTGTGTGGAAGTCAACACCCTGCAGTTGCGGCACAAAATCTCGGAGAAGGAATCACGGGTGCCGAGAAGCCTCCCCCTGCAAATAAGTCTTCTGCTTTGGAAGCCTTGCAAACACCATATATAAATGAAAATAGGTGGAGTTGGCATTCTGTTTGCTTTTTTTTTTTTAAGATTATATTTTATGTGTACTGAATGTTTGCCTGCGTCTGTGTCTGTGCACCACATGTGTGTAGTACCCGCAGAGGCCACAAGAGGACATCTGATCCCCTGTAGCTGGAGGTAAAGATGGTTGTGAGCCCCCATAGCAATCAAACCCAGGTCCTCTATGAGAGTAGCCAACGTTCTTACCTGATGAGCCATCTCTGCAGCCTTGGTATGCTTGGCTTGCTTCACTGATTTATTGAAAGTAGGAAAAATAAAAAAATAATCTTTGAAACAACCTAACAACAACAACAATGGCCCTGGATTCCTTCTTCACAATGGCTCATCAATAGGGGAGAGCTTAAAGTAGGATGTCCTTCTTCACAATGGGAGAGCTTAAAGTAAGATGTCCTGCTGCCTTCGCTCTGAAAGTGACCGGCCATGATGATTACATTGGAGAGAGAGAGAGCATAGAGAAGCAGTCACAGGCTTTGTTGGTCATCACGGTTGTCAGCGCCATTAGCAGCAGCCCCAACTGTTGGCAGCACGCACGGTGCCTTCCAGGATATCTGTACCCATCAGGGTGAGAAGCCAAAGTTGGCCCCACATCAAATGAATGTCGGATCTGAGGTCCGTCTTCAAAACTCTCAGTGATGAATTCTGCAAAAATCTTTGGGCTGCCGCTGAATCTTGACTTTCTTCCTCAGATGGGTGCAAAGCAAGAGATGGAAAGCCGACATATTTGACCATCTCTGGTGCCTCAGCCTCATACCATGGCCTAAGAGGGGACCCCTGGTCAGCACAGCTGAGATGTTCTAGAAGTGTAGGGAGGGAAGATGGAGATTTTCCTAATGGGAAAGAAGCCATGGACGGGAAATGTAGGGAACTGCAGCTGTGCTGGTACTGACCGTTACTTCTTTTTGTCTTCAGTTGAAACATTACTTGTTTTTGTCTGCAGTTGAAACATTGTGGTCCATTGGTTGCCTTCACTTTCCTTGTTTTGAGTCTCATTATTTGGCCCTTGGTTTGCTCCCTCTTAGGGACTTTGCACAGTGCTGTTCAGTTTCTGGTTCCTCCCCTATATAAACAGTTCTGTTACTCCCAATAAACAACGGCATTCCCTTAGCACCAATGAACCGCCTTCCCTTAGCACGAATGACCCGCTGTCTTGCGTGTTCTTCAATCCGCAGTTCCTCACTCGATAATTCAGGGTACTTGCAACGAGGGCGTTGTAGGGAAAGAGTGGCGTAGCTTTGCAAATGACAATAAATGCGTATAATACATACATGTGGCATGGAGTCTGAGAAGCTCAGTTACACGGACGCACCTTACCCAGCTCACTGAGTCGCTGGGCATTGCCTGGATTCTCTTTGGGGAGTGGAAGAGGCTGTACCCTATTAGCTAACATCGGCGGAGATCTGTCAAGTACCACTTGGAGGTTATGTGCCACACTTCATTTGGTCTTTAAGGAGCCCGTTATCTCGTAGCACAGGTAACTCAACCTATGGGTTGCAACCCCTTTGTCAACCCTCTGTCTCCGAAAAATATAGTACGTTACCGATTCATAACATTAGCAAAATTAGAGTTATGAAGCAGCAACAAAAGTAAACTTATACTTGCAGGTCACCACTCTGTGAGAAACTTCGTTAAATGGTTGCAACATTAGGGGACTTGAAGCCACTGATTTAGGGCAAAGGTCACTTCATCAGCCTAGGGGACTCTGCAGCATAAGGACTCTAGGTGACATGCTGAGTTTCCTGAGACATCTGTCCCATTTCCTTCCCTGGGACTTTGTGTAAAAACTACATTGAAAACCTGGTCCTTTCTTACATCGCTTCCTATGACTCTGTGTTCCCTTGTGGACACTTTACATCGTGAATTTGCATATTTATTCATCTCTGCCTGGCACCTCTCTGAAGATTATAGGTATAACGGTATAACCGACGCTGCCTATTTTTTACCGTATCTGCAAGGGCACATTTTGGTAGAGGAGGGACCACACCTTCCTGTCTGGGTTTCTCACGTCTACCCCGAGCAGTGCCTGGAGAGAAATGCATTGTTCACTGTAACAGAACACAGCGAGGGAAGGACAGCTTCATTGCAAGGACCCTGTCTGTGAACTCAGTTCATGTTTCTGAGCAGAATGACAAGAAGAGCATGTGGTAGAAAAACACGTGTTCACATCATGGCGGACAGGAAGTAGAGAGCGAAGTAGACAGGAAGTGGCTATGGGTACTATGCACCTCTCTGGTCATCTATTTCCTCCGGCAACTCCTCTCTTGACAGAGTTCCCAGAACCTCCCAAAGTTGCCTCCCAAAGCTAGAGATCAGGCATTTAAAACAGGAGCAACGACAGACAGTTAATTGGGCTGCAGTGATGCTTCACTTAGTGGTTTAGGGCACTTGCTGATCTTTCAGAGGACCCAAGTCTGGTCCTCAGCACCCTCACTGAACGGCCCTGCCTCCTTTAACTCCAACTTTAAAGGATCCGGCGCCCTCTTCTGGCCTACATGAGCAACTGCACTCACATGTACATATACACACACAGACGCACATGCATACACAGAAGTAAACAGGTAAATGTGGTCCGCATTGAGTAAAATAGGCTCTATGAGAACATCTCGATAAGTGAACTGGAAGTACAAATCTTTCCAAGCATCACGCACAGCGCTGATGGAGAGATCGGTGCTGGCTCTGTGGTGTGGGTGATCTTGGTGGCCCGAGGTTACAGTACAGACCCCAGCAGGTGGTCAGAGTGTGGGCCGACTGAGAGGTTGAGAACCAGGTTAGTAAAAGGAGAGAGGAGGGGGAAAAAGCCTTGTCCGGGAGATAGGGTGAAGCTTCCAGACAATGCCTCCAACCCCACCCTCCCTGAAAGCCAGCATCCGCCAGAGACGCCCATGTCCTGCCTGACACCTCTCTAAAGATTTATCGGCCTAACAGACGCTGTTCTAAAGAGTTGGCCCCGGATCACGCATCAAAATGGCAAGTTTGAAAGGATTAGAAACATACCTGGCCGCATATTTCATCTCGAGTCTACACTTAATTAAGATATTGCCAGAGCCATGGCAGAGACAAGCGAAGAACTAGCACTGTCTTCGGCCTCCCCCATCCTCGTAATAAAATAAAATAAAATATACGTGCATTGCATGCAGTGGCTTATTCATAATTATTTCATGCAGGAGGGAGAAAAAAAACAAATGAAGAGTTATCAGGGGCTCGTGTCATTAATTTTGGAAATCCAGATTTAATCAGAGCACCTTATAATGCTTATAATGTTAACAGGCCGGGCTCTTTATTCGGAGAGGTTTGTAGGTATCATCAAATCAATATCAGTTGATGTGACTCCTTAATGATGTGATGGTTTCAAAATTAGACTAATTTTAATTAGCAACAAAAGCATTTTGGGAAGAGAAGAGTCTGTAGCTTTCTCGGCAGATCTTTGCTTCTGCTAACATTTAGAATTTTCCTAAGGGGGGACAAAAAAAAAAAGCAAGATTTAAATTCCAGTGAAGGTTATTCTGATTCATTCCCACCAGCACCCAAGATAGTCTTGGGTAGTAACTTAACTTCTTAGGAAAAGCTCCTGACCTTTTAAAGGTCTCTGAGGTGCTGCTGGGGCCCCCATTGAAATCTATGACACGTATTATCCCCAGGAAGCCGTAAGGCAGAAGGAGAGAGATACCGATGGCTTCACAGACCTGTGTTTTGGGGCTACCTGCACCACTCAGCCACAGAATCCCGAGGTGTCCTTGTTTCCCCCATCAGTTTAGTCTCTGGTTTTGTTTTATTTTGTTGTTGTTGTTATTGCTGTTTTCCCCCCAGAGACCCTGGATCTGGAGGCAAGAGGACCAACCCTGGGTCTTGCTATTCACACTTCCTTCTGCCACAGATCAGGCACATGTGAGAGGGAAAAAAAGGAAGGGAGGGCAGGAAGGAGGGAAGGCAGGAGGGAGGGAAGGAGAGAGGGCAGGAGGGAGGGCAGGAGGAAGGGAAGGAGGGAGGGCAGGAGGGAGGGCAGGAGGAAGGGAAGGAGGGAGGGCAGGAGGGAGGGCAGGAAGGAGGGCAGGAGGGAGGGAAGGAGGGAGGGAAGGAGGGAGGGAGAGAAGGAGGAAGGGAAGAAGGAAGGGCAGGAGGGAGGGCAGGAGGGAGGGAAGGAGGGAGGGAAGGATGGAAGGAAGGAGGGAGGGAAGGAGGGAAGGAAGGAGGGAAGGAAGGAGGGAGGGAAGGAGGGAGGGAAGGAGAGAAGGAAGGAGGGAGGGAAGGAGGGAAGAAAGGAGGAGGGAAGGAGGGAAGAAAGGAGGGAGGAAAGGAGGGAAGGAAGGAGGGAGGGAGGGAGGAAATTTGGCATGTGAATGACAGCCTTTACCCACAACTTTAAAAGTGGGGGAAGAAGGAGTGCTGTCACAAGGAAAATAGCAGAAATACATGTATTTTTTTTGTTTGTTTATCCTTTACTATCCGCCAGGCACTAGAGTCTGGCAGTCATTCACCATGTGGTGTAGAGCATGCCCACTGCGTCGTGTGCAGGAAGTGATGACAGCCCACCCTTAGTGCCTTTGTAGTCTTTCGGCAGTGAAGTTCCCTACCCCATCTTTTCCCCACAGGGGACTTGCCTATGGCCACCAAGACAGCCTGATGGCCATACGGCTGAGGTTTAAGGTCACCCTCACTCAGCTGTAGCCAGAACCACTGTACAAAGAGCCCTGTCTCCGCCCCCACCCCAACCCCCCAACAGAGGAAGAGTTTGCGTCCAGCCCAGCACGGTGTCGTCCTTTTGAAAGATGTATGCTCCGAGACTCAACAGAAGCATATTTAAAACATTACAAGCAAATCAAAACATATGATAAATCATGAATCTTCCTCCTACTCCCGGTGGCCTCCTATAGATGCAAACATTCACAAAGAATAAGCAAGAAGTAAAATATTTGAGGCAAACAGATGGCAGCCGGAAGTTATGACTTCCTCTCGTAACTTCCACTCCATTGAAATTACA